>NC_133757.1:73549780-73887504 GCF_036562045.2 Rhinolophus sinicus | reverse complement strand
GACCTACCTCCTCCAAATGTTACCTCCCTTGGGTCTGCCAAACAACAGGGGGTCTGGACGTGGGGCGAGGTCTGTGCAGTGACTTGGGCAGGTCTGTGCAGGACCCCTCTCTCTGCTCGAACCCTCGGAGGATGGTCTCCAGGCTCTTGGTGGCCAGCAGGTGGCTGGAGGACTTGAGGTCTCTCTTTAACACACCCTAGTCAAAATAGCAGGCTTATCACCATCTATTTGGCACTTACTGTGTACTGAGCATGTTAAGTCCATTTTAGGCATTACTCAAAATGAGTTTAAGAAATTATTTCTATGGAGGCATTTGCATTGTGAAATATTCAAACAATACAGTCGTATACAGAGTAAATGTGAACACCCTCCCATAAGCCATAGCCCCAATGATAATGACAGTTTGAGATGTGTCCTTCCGTTTCCTGGCGCACCTGTGTGATCTTATTTAATCCGCATGAAGCCTCAGGAAGCAAGCACTGATATCACCCTCGTTTCACAGGTGTGTTGATTGAGGCTAAGAGACATCAGGTTATTCGTTCAAGGTCACACAGCACTTGAGGAGGGGTGACTCGAACCCAGGCCTGACTCCAATGCCAGGAGGAAGAGAGGGGAAGGGGTCCCTACGTAGGAGGATTCCTCTCAGCTCAGCCAAAGTCCTGACTCACTCACTCAGTCATTCAACAAACGTTTATTGGGTGTGACTGTGTGCTGGGTGAATGATACATACGCGGGCCCCCTGCTCTCCTGAAACTCATGACAGAGGCACGTGACACCATCCGCTGACAAGGAATCCAACGACGAATGGAAGTCAGGTGAGCACAGCTAGGGAGAGAGGAAGAAAACGGAGCTGCCTGGGTAGATGTCAGAGGAACTTAAACTTCCATATTAAAAAGAAATATGGAACTGACTCTGGGTGGTGAACACACAATGGGATTTATAGATGATGTAATACAGAGTTGTACACCTGAAATCTATGTAATTTTACTAACAATTGTCACCCCAATAAATTAAAAAAAAAAAAGAAATGCGGTTCAAAATTCACATGATTCAAAATTCTAATAGTTCAAAGGGCAGGCAGTGAGAAGTCTCCTTCCCACCTCAATACCCAGGCCCCTGGGTACCCCCAAGAGCATCAATCCTCAATGGAGGTGATGTTGACCCCAAGGGGTGAAAATTGGTTCTAGGGGGCAGGCAAAAAAAACGTGTTTTTATGTATAAACTGCAGATGCACCTCAGATATATAAACAGATATACAGTGGATCTGTGGTATGAAACTTTCATGGTGGGGGCAACTACAAAAAAATATCTAAAACTGATTGCTCCTTGGGGCGTAATAATGAAATAAACCTTGAGAAACTATTCTAGAAGCAACCACAGTTCAGATTTCTGGAGAGATCTTCAGGGGCTATTCTAGGCATTTTCAAGAAAATATCTACGTATCCATTTGTTCCTGTTTTTACATAAATGGTAACATATCTGAAACTTTCTTCACTTAGAATATATCCTGGGAATCACTCCATGTCAGTGAACCCAGTGTGCTGGTTTCTTTTTCACAGCTGCACAGTATTCCTCTGTGTTTGAATGAAATGTATTTCATCCGTTCTCATGGACCAGCACATAACACTGAAAATGCATATGTTGTTTTGTGTGCTGCAGTGTACATTGGATAACAGTATTTACATCATTTCCCATATGAGTGACTGTATCTGAAGGAGAAGTTCCTGGATGTGTGATAGCGGGGTCAGAAGGTGTGTGCATTTGTCATTTAAGTAGACATTGCCACTTGTCCCACTTAGGGTTATCACCAATTTTCTTCTCAAGGTCAGAGAGTGCCAGTTTCCCCACAGCCTCACCAACTTGGCGTGTTATCAATCATTTGATCTTTGCCAAACTGAAATGTTATAAATGGTATTGCTGTTTGGTGTTAATATTCATTTCCCCTATGAGGTTGAGAACCTTCTACTGTGACCAAGAGCCATTTGTCTTTCTTTCCTTGTGAACTCAAGGTTCATATCCTTTGCTAACTTTGCCATGGACTGTTGCAGTATTTTTCTTATTGATTATTTATATTATGGACAGCATCCCTTTTTGTTATGTTATAGTTTACTCTGTCATTTGTCTTTCAAAAATTATTTATTAAATTTATTTTTTAAATTGTCATTTATCTTGACTTTGTTCAGGGTGATTTTTACCTTGTATGGTTTTTTTTTGTGTTGTTTTTTTTTTTTATGTTTACCTGAAGTCAATTGTTTTCATCATTCCATTTATGGCACCTGAGTTTTGTGTCCTACTGAGAACAAGGAAGGTGAGAAGGAGCATACTGACAGGAGGTGCAAAGGTCCTGAGGTAGGAGGGGTCTTGGCATTTATATTAGTCAGGGTTCTCCAGAGAAACACAAATAATAAGAGGAATAATAATACATGGAGAAAGAGAGATTTATTTTAAGAAATTGGCCACAAACTTTTTGAGGCTGTCAAGTCCAAAATCTGCAGGATAGGCTGGCAGGCTGGAGACCCAGGAAGAATTGCAGTTTGATTCCAAAGGCAGTTTACCAACTGCCAAAGGAGGCAGAGGCCCTCCTTTCTTGGAAGACATCAGTCTTTGTTCTATTAGGTCCTTTCACTGATTAGATGAGGCCCAGCCACATTATGAAGGATAATTCATTTCATTGGAAGTTTATTGATAATGTCATTTAAAAAGATACCTTCACAGCAACATCTAGACTTGTGTTTGATCAAACACCTGAGTACCTAGCCTAGCCAAGTTGACACGTAAAATTAACCATCACAAGTCCACCTCTCGGCACAAACACATTTCCTTAAACCATACTTTTGCAGTACATGATGTGGGGCCCCTGCTCCTTGTACTACTCCCACAGGACCCAGCAGGACAGGAAGGCATACAGCGAGGTCAGGATGCAGCCCCCCATCCACATGAAAAGAGCAGACCCCAGGCGTGTGTGTATGTGCATGGGGGGATCAGGGTCTCTGGTGCTTTCAGTGCCCTGGGTGGGGAGTGACAGGCAGCAAGTGCAGGTTTCCCCATGACTCCTGGGATGAGGTGAGATTTCTCACAACAGACTCGAGGTAGTGAGCTCCCCATTCTTGGGAGTGTGCAAACAGGAGGGGCTCGTGCCCCAAGGATTACAGAGAAAATTTCTCCCCCAGGCAAGGTTTGAGTTCAGGGAACCTTAGTCTGGTCTAAATGAGAGTCCACCCAGCATCCCAGGGATAGCAGGGGTTTTTGCATCCTCTTCACATCCTGTAGCATCAGAGTCTCAGCCTGTCCCACATCCCCTCTGTGTGAGTGTGTGTGGCTGGAAGTGCCCTGGCACCTCCACTTAGGTCTCACTTGAGGTCTGGGATGATGGTTGGCTGCAATCATTTCGGTTCTAAATTCCAAGCAGCCCTCTGTGCCTTGAGCTTGGGGATACTGCCCCCTGGTGGGAAGAATGAGACATTCCCCCTTTATTTCCCTGTAACCTCTTGGGGTTTTTTGCTGATTTCTACAGATTGAGGCTACCTGCCTTGTGGGGCTGTGAGGCGAGGGCGATTTGTGTGCTCCAAACTTGCATGTTTGTGATCTGGAGATCTTGGCCTGACTATGGAGCCAACCTCCACTCCAGCTGAGGAGCACCTGGGACTGGACACCGTGAGACAGCATGGGTGGGGATAGCTAGGGCCCTCACCTACATTTATCATCTGATGGCAGATGCGGGGGATGGGTGTGATGGCCTCAATTCTCCACAAATAAATGAGCAGGTGAGTCAGAGACACACAGAAAGACTCAGAGAGACAGAGACAGCAGAGCCTGTTGAAAGGGGCTCAGTAAATATTGACTGGTTGAATGAATGAAGGATAAATATGGCAATTCCTTGGACCGGGAGGAGAGGATAAGTTTATTTTGCTGATAAACTGGGAGGATGTGCCCAGGCTGAAGGATGGGGTTTCTGGTGTTTGTTGAGCTGGAGGACCTGAAGGCAGAGGGTCCTGCCTCCAGCCAGGGCCAAAGGAGGTTGAGGAGGATGGCCGAGGGGGGGAAAGGAGCCAGGGCGCCCTGTGGGGAGAATGTCCAGCCTCCCCATCCTGTAAGGCTGGACTCCAGGCCTCTGCAGGGACAGGGTGGAGTGGGAGAGACTTCATAAGGGGTCCTCAGGGCAGATCCCAGAGAAAGCCCCTGGGGTGGTGTTGCAGGAATGTCAGATAGGACAAGTGTCTCAAGGTCTGGGAGGTTCTTACTAAATGCTTTTCTTGCTAAATGTTAAAATGTAGACACAGCTATAACCCCAACAGGATAAGTTTAGCCAACTGCGAAGAAGAAATCAACAAGCAATTAACCAATAGTGTATACAAGCAATGGCCAAGCCTTCTTCCAGAGGCAGAACTTTGGATGTGAATCCTGTCTCCTTTATTTGCTGCAAGTAAATAAAACCACCTAACCACAACCACGTCTCCTTCTTGAATAGAGCACCCCAAGCTACAAACCCCTTGAGTTTGGTAACAGGAGCAGGCTGAGCAAGGTCTGAGGAGATGGAGTAAACTAGGGGAATGGAGGGCGATGGGGATGGACAGCGCAGCACAGTCGGTCCCTGGAGACCTGTGGGGGGTGGGGGAAGGAAGCCAGTGTCCAGGTGGAGCCCCCACCTGAGGTATCTGGCCCAGGGTCATGGTGGGCTGGGCAGCCCTCGGAAATGTCACTGCCTATTGGTGTCTCAATGAATGGGATGGGACCTGGGGGTGGTCCTGGGGGTGGGTTCTGGGGAGTATCTGAAAATCCCAGGCTGGTGTGTCCTGGGTGTTCATCATGGGGAGACCCTGGGAGAGGGTAAGAAACAGGGGCACCGAGGGCATTAGTGGGGTCATCATGCGATGGTCCTGGAGACCAGAAATCTTTGGGAGGGGCTGAGGAATGAGGTCAGGAGGTACACTGTGAAACAGGCCATCCAGGAGTATTTCTGAGGCAGACACCGCAGGAAGTAGGCTGAGAGCAGTGGGGGCCATCTGTGGGTTTGGGAGTCTCAGAACGGGGTGCTCTTTGGGGATACAGATAGGGAATGGATCCTGGGAGACCTGGATGGGAAGGAGAAGTCTGGGGAAGCAAATTATGCCAGGAGTGCAGAGTTTTGGGGGAGGATGGAATTAGGGGTCTGTGGATACTGGGGTATCCTTCAGTGGGTCATTGTAGGAAGAGAACCCTTGAGAAGCAGAACACAGATCTTTATGGTGGATGTGGGGTTTCAGCACTTGTAAGGGGGATCCTAGGGGTGCTCAGAACATCAGGGTGTCAGAGAACTTTGGATAATCAGACAGGGGAGACCAACGAGGAGGTGGATTTGGGGTGCTCAGAACCAGGGATGTCTTGGCAAGTGGATTTTGAGGTTATGTTTGTGGGCATTAGAAAGAGGGGACAGATTACGAGGGTGGACCTAGGTCTTGGAACACTTGTGGAAAGATTCTGGGAGAGGGGTTGGAGCATCAGTGGAGTAAGTTCCTTGGAGAGGAACAGGTTATGGGTGTGGGTTTGGGGTCCTTGATGGACATAGCAAGGGAGTGAACTGGGGGGCTTAGAGTGCAGGGGGATCTCAGGGGCTATATCAAAAGCAGCAGATCATAAGGGTGAGAGATTAAGGGGTCCAAGTCTGGGAATGTCTTGGGGGTGCACTTGGGTGAAGTCCTAAGCTGAGAATGCCTTGGGGGGCACGGATCGTGGGAGATGGGTTTGACAGGGTTAGAGGTCTGTGTCTGGGTTGGGTCCAGGCATGGACCGACTGGCCCTGGGGAAAGGCAGGACACAGTTGGCTGGGTAGCACCGACTTTACTGCCCCCCCAGCCCCCGCCCACATCAGTAGCATTTGCGGTACACGATGTATGGCCCCTGCTCCTCGTACTGCTCCCGCAGGACCCAGCAGGACTGGAAAGCGCGCAATGAGGCCAGGATGGACCCTCCAATCCACACCGAGAAGTTACGAGTGGATCGCGCCACCACCACCGCGTGCGCCTCAGGGGCCAGAGTGCCCAACAGCTCCTCCTGGAAGCGGCCGGGGAACCCCAGGAAGAGTGAGGAGCCCCCGCAGAGCAGCACATTCTGGGCCACGTCCGCCCGCACCTCCTGGGGCACCTTGTGAAGACTTTGCTTGACCATGGTGGGGATGCCCACGGGCGACAGCCCAGGCATCTCCGGGGGACTGAACAGCAGTTCTGGGCACTGGAACAGCTCCTTGCCCAGTGTGACTGCCCGGCCATCCGGCAGCTTTAGGCTCTGCCGGCACTCGTGCTCTGGCCGTGCCTGCTCCTTCCGGAAGTCGGAGGCCACGTAGCAATACTGGTGCTTGATTTTCTCCACGGTGTGCAGGTCCTGCTGCCCCAGCGGCAAGCCGGCGCCTAGCAGCGTCTCCGCCAGGAAGGCGGTCAGGTGAGTGCCTGCCAGGTCCAGGCGCTCGGTGGCATGGGGCAGGTGGTAGCCCTGGAAGACGGGCACCGTGGAGGTGACCCCATGACCTGTGTCCACCACCAGCCCACTGACCCGCCCATGCGCATAGACAGACAGCACCGACTGGGAAGCCACGTACATGGCAGGGGAGCTCAGTGACTCGAAGGCCACCTCCACCAGCTTCTCACGGTTGGTGGTGGGGCTGAAGGGTGGGTCAGAGAACAGCAGTGGGTGGTCCCGGGTGGCCACGCGGAGGTCATGCTCCATCACGTGGCGCCAGATGAGCTCGGCTGCATCCCAGTCCACCACTATACCATTGCGTACCGGCTGCACCAACGTCAGCTCTGGGCACGCGCGGGCCGCCTCACCGACGAACGACTCCAGCACCGCCTGCCCCATGGTAGCTGACTTCTTCCACTGGCAGCCCACGACGGTGGCCACGGTGTAGGTGGGCTGGGCCTGCCCCGCGAAGCCCACCTTACAAGTTCCTGTGCCCATGTCGATGACCACAGCGCTGGTCTTTGGCGGCAACCTGTCACCCACCATGCTGGGTGCGTCCTGCTGCAGGGTCTTGTTCACCAGATTTGAGCTGGGGGTCAGGCCTGGCCCCGGGACCTCTGGGGAGCTCTGGGGCTCAGAGGAGTTGGCGTGATTTGCATCCATGGCTTCAGGTGGCAGGTGGGCTCCTGGGCAAGGCTGACCCCGTTCCTCTGGGTGTGGAGTGTGGGGAGGAAAGCTTGAGGCTGGGCCACATGTAGGCACAGGCAGAGACTAGGGGACCATCTATGACATCAGCTTGCCTGCTGCCCCCTCAGAAGACTTCACAATTTGGGGTTGGGGGCCCTCCCTGCCCCAGAAGCCTCACAGGGTACTTGTCTATGCTGCATTCCCTACAAAGGGCCAAATGTGGAGAAGTAGGATAGAGGGCTCTGCAGATGGGACCTCTGATGCAGTTCCCTGATCCAGAACCCAGAAGACCCAGGAGTCCTTCTGCTGCCTTGGCTTGAAGTTATGTATAGTGTGGTATTGAGAGCTGGTCACAGGCCTCCTTAGAATACTAAATTATTAATTCTTAGAATATTAATCAGAAAGTGGTCAGCTAGCATGGCTTTCTGGTTTCCAAGAGGGTAGGAGGTTGGATAATTAGTTCACAAACTCCTAGAAAAAATGCTACGTACCTCATTGCTGAATATCACTATGGTCACCTTCGAAGTACTCCCCTTGGAAAGCTATGCACCGACACCAGCACCTAGTCCACCCTTCAAAGCAATGTTGGAACTGTTTTCCTGGAATGGCCATCAGAACTGTCATCACATAACGCTTGATGTACTGAATGTCATCAAAATGTCTTCCTTTCAGTATTTCCTTTATCTTCGGGTAAAGAAAGAGTCATTGGGGGCCAGATCAGGTGAGTAGGGAGGGTGTTCCAATACAGTTCTTTGTTTACTGGCTAAAAACTCCCTCACAGACAGTGCCATGTGAGCTGGTACATTGTCGTGATGCAAGAGCCATGAATTCTTGGCGAAAAGTTCAGGTCGTCTAACTTTTTCACTCAGCCTTTTCAGCACTTCCAAATAGTAAACTTGGTTAACTGTTTATCCAGTTGGTACAAATTCATAATGTATAATACCTCTGATATCAAAAAAGTTTAGCAACATCGTTGCAACAAGGTCGCCACCTTAATTGTCAGACCTCGAATACAATAGAATATTACTCAGCCATAAGAAAAGGTGAAATACTGCCACTTGCAACAAGATGGATGGATCTGAGATTATCATGCTAAGAGAAATACGTCAGACAGAAAAAGTCAAGAGCCATATGATTTCACTCATATGTGGGATATAAAACCAAAAGCACAAAGAAGACAGACCAAAAAAAAAAAAAAAAAAAACAAGTAAAAACTCATAAACTCATAGACACAGACAACAGTTTAGTGGTTACCAGAGGATAAAGGGGGTCGATGGCAGATAGAAGAGGATAAAGAGGGTCAAATATATGGCGATGGAAGGAGATTTGGTTCTGGGTGGTGAACACACAATGCAATCTACATATTGTACAGTTGAAACCTGTACAATTTTATTAACCAAGGTCACCCCAATAGATTTAATAAAAAATAATACATAAATGGTTTGAGGAGCATATACTATGAATTTTAAAAATTAACTTCTGCATTCAGAAAAACTAAATTCCAAATATGTTTTAAAACTAAAATTGAAACTTAAAAACTCTAAAGGTGCCAGAAGAAAACATAAAAGACATTATATATAGCATGTATACTTTACCCAAATGTAAATCTTTATGCTGTCAATTGATGAAACAAAAGAGAGAAGGTAGTCTGAAACATTCTTAGTTATGAAATGAGTTTTCCAAGATGGAGGAGAGGCTGAAGCAATAGAGGGTATGCCTACTGTATACTTGATGATGGTGAAATGGCCAGATTCAATAGCAGAAGCTTTGAGGATAGCCATCAATCTGAGCTAGAAGCCTGTTTGAGAGTCTTGCTGACTGAGGGTTGTCACAGGGATTCTTAAAAAGAGGGGAGGATTCCTTGATAGAGGTACAGCAGTTTCAGTTTTGTACTATTTGAATGAGTACACCACTCATATCTGAGACACAGAATTGTGTGTGTGTGTTTAATGACTGGAATACAGTGTAATCATGACATGGACACAGGGTGAGGTGGGTGAGTGAGACGTTGATGACACATCTCTCCTACCCTCTGAGGCCAGCAGCCTTCATTGCGACAGCATCACATGGCACGCGCTGGCCTTTGCAAGGCACCTACATCCACACCTGTGGGTTCAGGCCAAGAACTTCCAAGGAGCAGTCAGAAACTGCAGCGCCCAAGGAAAGCACCACAGTTCTGGCCAAACTTGGGAGGTCAACCAGCCTCTCTGGAGAAAGAGAGGAGGTGGGGGTTTTTGTCCTCATTAAGTCCTGCCATGTGCTTCTAGATGAGCAGCAGGGCACATGGACCAAGGTTCATGGAAACATCAATGAACAACAAAGACAAATCCGAGAAACACTGTTATGTAACATATAAGTGAGATATATAACATCTGAGCATTTTATTCAAACGCCTAAAAATAGGATAGACTTATGAGATGAAACCTGAATGCCTGTTTCTTCTGGAACCTATCCTGTTCCTCAACCCTTTCAAAGAGTTCTTATTGGGTCTTATTAGAATAATGTAGCACTTTGGGCAAAGATGCAGCCCAGTAACCCAGCACTTGAAGCCAAGATGGAGAAGATCTCCACGGCCACCATGACCTAGCCCCTGGTGCTGTGGTGGACGGGGAGGAAGGTGACCCAGACACTGCAGAACACCAGCTGCAGGACGTCAGGCACTTGGCTTCATTGAAGGTGTCAGCAGGTTCCAGGCCAGGAAAGCCCAGGAGAAGCTCCCCAGGCCCAAGGAGCCCAGGTATCCCAGGACACAGCAGAAGGCAGTGACTGAGCCCTTGTTGCTCATGATGATGAGGTTTCTGGGCTCGGAATGTGTGTCTCTGTCAATGAAAGGGGGAGAGGTTCCCAGCCAGACTCCACAGATGATCACTTGGATCAAGGAGCCCATGGGAATGACACGGTTAGAAGCCCCCACAGCAGCCGGTGCCTTGTTCTTCCTGGCCTTCCGGGGCTTTGAAGGCCAGATTCACGGGCATGGTTTTGGCCAGAACAGTGGAAACAGCCACAGTGAGCACAGCCCCAAATGTGATCTGTCAGAGGATGCAGGTGGTGGTGTTGGGCCGGCCAGAAGAGTAAGGAGCAGAGGAAGCACAGGAGAGAGATGAGCAGGACGTACCTGAGAGCCCGGTTATTGGCCTTGACTATGGGTGTGTCTCAGTGCTTCACAAAGAGCCACAGAACCACAGCTGTGACGACAGATAAGTACAGAGCCACACAGGTCAGGGCCCTCCCCAAAGAATCCTCAAAGGCCAGGAAGGTCATGACTTTGGGGAGGCAGCAACTTCTCTCACTGTTTGGATGCTTAAGCTGGGCACTGGATACACTGCTCTGCGTCTGGGGAAAGAGCAACGACTCAGCGTTTTAGTTTCACAAGTTCTTCATTTCTGGCCTTTTTAAAAAATGGTCACCTTTGCTGTCATTGTGCATACAGACTGTCACTGATGTAATACTCAGGCACACCTAATTAAGTTTCTATATTCATATCTCAGGAAGAAGGCTTTCAGCTACAGGTTAAGACGAAATGCAGTCAAACTGGGTCTTCAGAATATGGTGGGTCTCGTTTTGTTCATCCCATGGTCCAGTGACATCACCAAGAGCATGGATTCTTCCCAACTTTTTTCTCTAGTGTCCCTAGTGTTCTCTTCATACTAAGTAGTGTATTTCTATAGTTTCTAATATTTCCTTGGGGCAAAGTTAAAGATTTCCTTATTCACATATTGAAGAAGAGATTTCTGGGACAACCTTTTTGATCATTTCCCTAATTTATTGGTTTCTTTTCTATATAGAACTTGATATCTGATAAAAACAAGTCTTTTCTCATTCTGCTTCTTCATTTTTGTAACTATTCTTGTACCGTTTTTTCCATATAAATGTTGGAAATGGTTTGATCAAATGTAAATAATTTGGATTCTGAATGGATTTGTATTGTTGCACCATATTTATTTTTGGAGGAATCGATATTTTAATCGTGAAAGCAGAGGGCTATTGTTTTTCATTTCCATGCATGTACACCTTGAAGTATGGTTTAACTTTTTTAGTAAAATGGAGATAGTAAATATCTTCAGCTTTGCAGGCCTCATGGTCTCTATTGCCCTATCCACTTCTGCTGTTAAAGCACAATGGCAGTCATAGACAATATGTAAATTAATGGGCATGGCTGGCTGTGTTTCAATTATATTTCATTCACAAATAAGGGAGTAGTTGGCCTACTCCCTTAAAGGTCTTATTTTTCACAGGTAATACTCATGCAATAGTACAAACTTTAAAATAATCATAATACTTCTGTTACCTTTCTTTTCCTCAGATACCCATTCCCTCTTTATAGAGTCAACAAGAGCTTCTGACTTCCTTAGATAACACACAGACGTATATATTTTATTGTGGGTCATTAGTCCTGTGTTCTTCTGTGTCTTTTTCTGTTTTACACAACTTACTTGGTGTTCCACCTCCAATAAGTTCATGAGAAAGGGAAGTCACTTTTTTCATTAGCATATTCACACCTGAAAACATCTGTTGACTCCACCAAGTGATTGAATCCCAGTGATTCCTACTGGTGAGATGATTGGAATTTCATAGTATTTATGGAAGGATTCAAAACATCATGATATTTTTTTATATTTTAGAAAATAAAAGAATTGTTTAATTAATCCTTCTACATTTCATATTTTACAATAACACGTTCTGTTTTGATACATAACTCCTTGAATTTATATCTGGTGTAATAGCTACTTTTAGGGGTCCTACATTTTTATTAGAATGTTGTGTCTTCCTTTTTCCTTTTTTGGTTTTTACATGCTCCTCTCCTCTACTGTATTATAATATTCCAAAGGGCAGCATCCTGGCGTTAGTTATCTATGTGCACTTCATACTTTGAACAGTGTCTGGGATCTGATACATAAAGTAATAAAACATTTCTAGAACACTTGACATGTATTTCCTCTGTGCTTATCTTCTGGATATGAAAAGTATAAGTCTCAATTTTTCCGGGCCCCCACAGATTGCCTTGATGATGCCGTGTGCTACATTTCAGGGCAGACTTGAGTGCAGTCCAATATAAGATCACACAATGAGACTCTCACTCAGCCCTGGATGGTAAAGACAGGTGTCCATTGCAATCAGTGCCACAGTGGAGCCTAGTAGGATGAGTACAGCCAGACCAGAGTTAACACAAAATGGGGCAACAAGCGTGATTAAAAGGTGGACACATTGAAGGAATGCATGAAGGAATGAATCAAGAAAAATGGTGCACGAGGACACTATTGCCAATATCCTTGATTTCCTTTTTATTGAGAAATATTTACGATGTAGAGTTATCGTAAGATAGTTATGTATTTTCTACCTGTCTGATTGGAAAGTTTGCTTTCTGAGCAAAAAAAAAAACAAGTAAAGCAGCAGATGGGCTTTCCTTCCTCTGGAATTTTCCTGGTTCTGGACCACAGCTCTGGCAACACACAGACTGAGGTGTCTGCAGGGGAAAATAGAATTGTCAGTCATCATTTTACACGTTATTCGCAGCTTTGAAAAGATGTCTGTATTTTTCGTCTCCTAAGAGAAAACTTGGATCTTCATAGACGGTCATTACTGTCTCCCTGCCAAGCCCCCTGTGTTGATATTGTCTAGACATATACTTATGAGTTACTATGGTTATTTTTCCTTATTTTAAAGTGTTTATCACATATTACCAGGGTATCTGATCACCTTTATTTTGTAAATCAATGACAATATCCCAAAGGATTTTCCCTCTCCTTTAATTACTTACTTTATCAAAAATCTTTCCAATGCAGGTTTCTGTGTATTAATGATTCTGAGATCTTGTATGTCCCAGGATATTCTTATCATGCCTAACACTTGGTTGGGTAGAAGGTTTTGTGTTCTAGATAAAGGAACCTAATGATGTGATAATCGAGCACACTACTGAAAGCATCTACTTAAAAAAAAAAATGAGCCTACAGAGAAACCATAAGAATGTTTTATGAACCACCCATTGTGTATAGTCCAAGTCTGGGAACTTGAGTCCAAGTATAGGATTACTTTTCAGAAAGTTAACAAAATATTATGGGCATAAAGCATCATTTGTATATAAATCACCTGCAAAATGGCCTGGGATTGTTCAACTATGGAAATATATGGAATCTCAGTCAAATGGTTTGATATTCTAGGTAGAATGAAGATTGATGACTAAATAGTATGCAAATAGACAAAGAAAATGTAAATGGTGTCTACAAAGCAGTGGTTGAAATCTGTAATATACTTGTGTTTACATCTAAACATAATAATGACCATATATGATTAAAGCTTAAGGCTTTCAGGATAGATGGAGGGATATATTTGGTGTATACACACAAGTACACACACGCACAGTAACTTTATAACTTCAACCACTTTATTTTTTTGACTGCTGTATGACTAGATATACCCCAAATTAGAAACAATAGCTTATACAAATCTGTTATTTCTATAGGCATGAGCTCAGGATTTGTGTGGGTAAGATTTTTAGAATGAAGTCAAGATGTGAATTCAGTGCTGAATTAAAGGAGTGCCCACTCAATCTCATATCAGGACTCTGTTCAGATACCTCCATAATGTCTGTCACCGATATTGAAATGACTTCATATCTCTTTGAATCCAACAGGCCATTCTATCATCTCTTCATTGGTGACCAAGCCTTGATCATGTGGACTATTGGAGACAAACTCCCCTCCTTTATCCCGCAGACAAGACTAGCACGAAAATTCACCGTGCTCTGGATATCATACCATGCCACATGGTCTTGTTCATCTAAGGATATGTGGTCCCTAGCATTGTTTGTAAATTGCATTATCCTCAGAAATGGGTGAAGCTAGAAGAGAGCTGTGAGCTGGAAATGAGGTGTGCATTCAAATTAGAGTTGGAAGGCCCATAGGCATGTGCCAAGCAATCCTTCCTCCTTACCCTCATGTTTTGGTTTTTTGTTTGTTTGTTTGTTTGTTTGTTTGTTTTTGGTAGAGGCTCAGTTTTGTGTGTGCAGCATCTCAGGGGCTCGAGTGACATAAACTCTGCCTCTCTCAATAAGAACAATGGGGACGTAATTGAATTCAATCTGAAAAATTCTAGGATGTGGCCCAGATGGTGGCTTAGGTATGGGGTCTGGTGGGGCTTCTTGGAAGCTATTTCTTATGCTTTAAAAAAGGCACAATGTGGGGTTTTTCCCATTTTGCCTTTAGGAGTGTTTTTGGTGAGTTTTATGACAATGCAAAGACCATCTATGACAAAGTAAAAATTCAGAATTTCTGGATTTTAATAAAATTTTTGATTCAGCCAGTTGTTAGCTTTTGAACCTCTGGGACTCAGCTGTGAATAGTTAACCCCTTATTGTTCAAGCACCTATTGTTTAAGTCTTTAATTACTGTGAGTGGAAGCATTCTAAAGTATCTAAAATCACATCTTGGGAAAAGTCACCTGCTTTTCTGAGTCAACTCTACAAAAGCTTGAAATTGCATATCAAATATTATTATAGTTAGTAGAAATGGAAAGTAGGTGGTAAATTAACTTTTCTGACATGTACATGTTTGCCTTTGTCTAGATATTAAAGTTGATTAGATACATTTATTTCATTAAATCAACAAATTTTGATTAATGTATTTGTCCCTTATTTTTGAAGACAAGTGTTCATAAACACATTTTATATATGGGCTGTGGATTAGATAAATGTGGATTAAAATCCAGACAAACCCATTTATAACCTGGGGTGGGGGCCACATCCTGAGTTTATATGCGTCATTATTCTCACATTTAAAAATGGGACCACAGTCCCTGCTCCCATAACTGTTGCAGGTTTCGTAAGAACAGTTATGTCTAAAAACAATTTGTATTCCAGTCATTTTAAGATATCATGTAACATTTCACAGAGGGTTTGGGCATATTATATACAGCAGTATAGATGAAATAGCTGGAGTCAGATATGGTTATTATATCAATTTAATGCCAATTTTCTGGCATTTCATACATTCTCAGGAAAAGTATACATATATGTGTGTATATATATGTGTATATATATATGATCAATTTTGATCTCACTGTTTTGTCATCAGTTGTCTTTGGATAATCTAAAGCATTTCATTAGAAAATATTTTTCCACATATAATTTCTAATTTAATAGTTTGGAATTTAAGCACCCAATGGCAGAATTCTCCAAATAGACATAATAATTAAAAATATACCTATAATCAGTGTGAAATCACCCTCTTTCCATTTGCCCCAATTTTGTAGATCTTGAGAACAAAACACAGGCATGATATTGCATTTCAATATAAAAACCTCAGATACCACGAGGGCGTCAATGCCTGTCTTGCTTCTGGGGGACGTTTACCTGCCAGGGAAGAAGCATACGTTCGTCTGTATGTGCTGGAGCGCCCATTTCTGTTCTCACCAAAATCAGCTCATGGAGAGCATGGGCCACAGCGTACACAGCACTATAGATGAAGTGGCTGGAGTCGGACATGGTCAGCATGTCAATATGACCTGGCAGAGACTCTAAGGAAGAATTTGGAGGACAGTCTCCAAGTTTTCCACGTAGTGACCCAGAAAGGGAGCAGTTAAACGTGCGAAGCCAAAATTTACTGAAGAAAAAGTCTCTGGGTATTTGGAAGGACTAACTATCTTGTGAAAGTTTTTAAAGTCAGGGATTTCCCTCTTCTGATGTGAAAATAAGAGGCTTCTGTGGAAAAAGTGCAGCAGGTGATTATCCCTGTACAAAATCACATCCCACTTTGCTGCCATGATCCACACCTTCTCTGGGGTTGAATAGTTCAATATTGCAAAGGTCAGCATCATGAAGCTGCCTGTATCACCATACATTCTATGCACATTTGCAGATGAAACTCGGATCCTCTTCATGGAAATCAAGTTTCTTATCCCATTCTCTTAGTTCTGGGGAACTTCTGTGTAAAGGCCACACAGATGTCTTTTTTTCCATCTCTGATTTGAAATCCCAGAGGAGCTGCTCCCCTTTCAAATCATCAGATACAAAGAGTGCCACCCAGGTCCAGTGAAAATGCAGCAATACACAGATCATTCCACGGGCCATTCCTTGGTGGCCATCAGATAGAGTGATGGGAACTGGACTTTATTAGGACAGGATCAAAAGGACCATATGTGACCTGAATGAGAAAAGACATAGCCTGAGTCTGCGTTGTATAGCGTTGTCTCACACAGGGGTTGGGAATGCTCTACACAAGACAGCAAGCAACCAAAACATAGGGTGAAAGAGAGACTACTGTGGAGGTTTCCCAGTTCTCTAATTCTGGGCCCATAGAAAATCATGTTTCCCATACCAGTGCTTTTAGGGAGGGTCATCTGACTAATTCTGACCAATGATAACTCCCAGACTAAAGCATGACAAAAATGGGTAAGGACTCCACGCACTATGTATCCCCTGCAGTGGTAACTGAAGAAGCCATGAACTTCAGATGGTGCGTCACCAAGATTGTGGAGTCCCCATCAGCTTTGCCCCATGTGACTCACGGGGCAGAGCCCTCCCTTCCCAAGCAACCGAGGCTGGACTGAAACCCTGAGACAGAAATACATCTTTACTGTATTAATTGCTTGATACTTTGGACACACTTGATGATGACAGTAGAACTAAAGTTGTCTTGACTAATACAATCACCTACCCACTCTGATTTTCTAAAAAATGATTCTTTCGGAGTAGAATCCTCCTAAGCTAATGTTGTCTCGTTTGGCAGTCGGGTCCCCTCCTGAGTGCTACTTGTCTCAGATCAGGTCACTGGAAGGAATCACTGAGATGGAAAGTGGCATGTGGAAAGTTTCTGGGAGTGCTCTCGAAAAATGCGCCTGTGTGGATGTGAGTAGGGCTGGATTGGGCAGAGGGCAAGGATAAGACACAATGCAGTTATAACTGAGTCTCAGTTAGTTTTGGGGGCTCTCCAGAACTGCAATGGCACTTCAGTGTTATCCCAAATTGAAACATAATGTCTAGGTCTTTCTATCCCTACAGTTGCCAGTTGTTGGTTTCTAGATTTCTCCTGACAGAGCCATATCTAAGATTGGGGCCGTTCTTCAGAGCGTGGACATTTCCTATGAGGCACCCACCTGTCAGATGTCAGCAGTCAATATTCCCATCATCTGGGAGAAGGATGCCTTGGCCCTCGACAGGAATCTGGGTTGAGTCTCACAGCATCCACTACACTGCTGCTTCCCTTTATTTTTCCTCCTCGTCACAGTCAATAACCTCACAATCCAAGGAATTCCCTGGGATGCGATTTAAACTCTGCGGGGATATGTGCGCTCAGCTTCTACATTTCCTTTTGATAAGATGAGGGAGAAGGGCGTTGACAAAAACCCAACCATTTCTCCTTAGAATTCAAAACCCACTTACTTACCTGTGGGCTTTTGTAGAGCTCCAGAAGTGGTCCAATGTCAGCTGAAAAGGCTGGTGTGGTGCCTGCAATCATGGCTACAGATTTCTTTTGTCTCTGGCAGTTGTAGTTAGAGACAATCTGATTTCCTCCAGAGAGCCAAAACATGACACTCTCCATGGTCTTTTGGTCACTGGGAAGGGCATTGTGGAGATCCATACCCAAGGACAGGTTGGGGAGCAGGTGGGCGTCTTTGTTGATCTCCTCTATGGCTAAGAGAAAGGCCAATACATAGTAGTAGTTCTCCCAAAGCTATCTAAAGAGAGGGGAAAGAATAAGGAAAAATAGTCTAGTCATGCAACTCAGAGGCAATTGGTAAGCCAAGCCAAGAAAAAAAGAAGTGTTTGGATTCCCCTTTCTATTCAGTAAGTTGCCTCCCCTGGCATATGGATATGGTATAATAAGGTTCCCAGGGTTCTGGAAGATCTTAGAATGGCCCCCTTTTACTCTGATGAAGCAAGTTGCATCAAAACCACCAAAAAAAAAAAAAAAAAAGGTTTGCAGTACATTGTGAATGGGGTGGGGAGGCATTTGGCTGGAGGGTATGACTGTCAACATGACAGATTTCTGTTTTCGGGTCCTATAAATAAAATATCTGTAGGGAAAACAGCAAGATGTTCCTCCCTAGAGACATGATTAAAGAGTGCATAATACCCATCTTTTTTTTAAAACTTTTTTTCAAATTAAAGTTTATTGGGGTGATAATTGTTAGTAAAGTTACATAGGTTTCAGGTGTACAATTCTGCAATACATCAGCTATATATTATGTTAAGTGAAATAAGTCAGACAGAAAAAGTCAAGAACCATATGATTTCACTGATATGTGGGATATAAAGCTGAAAACAACAAAGGAACAAGACAAACAAATGAAGAAACAAAAACTTATAGACACAGACAATAGTTTAGTGGTTACCAGAGGGTAAGGGGGGAGGGGGGTGGTAGATGAGGGTAAAGGGGATCAAATATATGGTGATGGAAGGAGAACTGACTCTGAGTGGTGAACACACAATGTGATATATACCCATCTTAATAATCCTGTTTGTAAAGGCAGAGGTATACCCCAAAATGTGATCTTGCTTGAACTTAGAGCCAGAAGCCAAGATGTAAGCATTTCTTGTTTACCCTACACTTTGGGACAATTTAATTTAATAGCTTCTGACATATCAGTCTTTCAAACATTTGGGAGGATAATCCTGTGAAACACTATTCATCTTAGGCATTTTACTAGGTATTTTCTATTATTTTCTTTGCTAATAATCTACTCATGAAATCAGTTTTACTAAATTATATTTTACTTGAAAACAAAATTTTTTCAGGTTTTCTAATTTATTTATATAGACTTCAGCAAATCATTCCCTGGAGTTTTCTTTAATTTTCTTTCTCAGTGGCTAATTCTCCTTTATAATTTCTAATTTTACATTCGAGTATTCTGTCTTTTTCTTAATTAGATTAGCTAAAATATAAGATCTTGGATTTCTAAAATTGTTCTTATATTTTGATGTTTCTTTAAAAATTAATGTTTTGTTTTCTCTTTATTATTTTCTTCTTAGATTTTTGGAATTGATCTGGACTTGTACTAACTTCTAAAATTTCAACCCTATTTTAAACATTTAAAAATATTTTTCTGGTTAACAGATAATGTTAGACCAATATGTGCTTTAGTTGGTTTCCATTGGTTCTTATGTTTCAATATCTATACAATGTGTAATTGTATTTCATTTCAATTCTTTAAATATTTATGAGCTATTTTAACAGTTCCCAAATGTTTATGTTTTACTTTAAATTAAGACCTGATTTACTGTGATACTTAAATAATTTTGACTGTATTATTTATACTCTTGGAATTTGAAATGTTCTCCTATTGCCTAAACAAATGGCCTGATTTTGTTATTTTCCATAAACATTTGAATAGACAACTATCAACTCAAAATTGACTGTAGACTTAAACATAAAACCTTATGCAACAAATAGAAAAAGTATAGCAGAAAATCTTTGTTACTCAGGTTTATGCACAAGTGACAAAGAAAAAAATAGGTAAATTGGATAACAACAAAGGGAAAACTGTCAAAGGACACAATCAATAAAGCATAAAAACAACCCATATAATGGGATAAAGTATTTGCAAGTCATTTATCTGATAAGGGCCTTGAACCCAGAATATTTAAATAATTTTACAACTCTAAACCCAATTGAAAAATGGATCAAAAATGTGCATACACATTTCTCCAAAAAGGATATACAGTGGTCAATCAGCACATGAAAAGATGCTCTATGTTATTAGTTATCAAAAAACTGCACATCGAGTCTACTTCAGACCCATCAGGATGGCTATAATAATAATAGACCAGAAAATTAAAAGGTCTGGTGCGAATTTTATTGTCCTAAAAAGTACGTGATTTGGAGCTCTTGTACATTTTGGGTGGGGTTTTAAAATGGTGCAGTCACTTTGCAAAACAATTTAGTTTGGAAGTTCTTCAAAAAATTCAATACAGAGTTACTATATGACCCAGAAATTCTGCTCTGGGTTAGCTAGCCAGGAGAAAGGAGAACATATCTCCATGTAAAACCTTGCACATATATGTTCATAGCAATATTATTCGTATTAGCTTCCAAAAGCAGTGGGAATAACCCAAAAGTCCATCAAGTGATGAATGAATAAACAATATGTGGTATATTTATACATTGACTATTATTTGACAATGAAAAGGAATGAAGTACAGACAAGTGTTACCCATGGATGAACCTTGGTAACATTATGTTCAATGAAATACAATAATCACAAAAGACCACAAACGACATAATCCCATTTACATGCAATGTCAATGATAGGAAAGCCCCCGAAGATAGAGATTAGTGGTTACTGGGGGCTGGTGGAGTGAAGAAAGGGGATGAGTATGGGATTTCTTTTGGGGGTGATGAAAACATGCTGGTTTCCCAGCAGTATTTTATCACATGTGCCAAAAGCTTTATGAATGAGTGTATGCCTTGAGCCAACAAATTTACCGCCCCCCTCCCCCAGTTTTCATAATAGTCACACACAATTAGTAACATCACAAAAGTCCAATAATGGGTAAACAACAGTTAGGCATATCCAAATGAAGTGACACTTGGTAGTCATGGAACTAATAACATCAGTGTTCATTTAGTTACATGAAACTATGCCCATGCTATAGGTATGCGAAGCCCATTTACAGAATTAAGTTGACAGTCTGCCTTCACGCTGTAACGAACACAAGTCTGATAATAGATAATTCCAGGGTTTGACAACTGCATGATGCCTGGACCTCTTCTGCCCAGAACGGAGATGGCCAGAAACGTCTCTGGTTGGAATGCAAAGTGTGTCCTCTAGACTTGGGACACAGGCTAAAATCATTCACTCCTCATCCCCACCCTGGCCTCACTGACAAGACAGGCTGTCACTTTCCCCACAGAGCGCCTGAGACCAAAGGAGTTTTCCTCCCTTGATATGTATGGCCTGCCACCCTAACTCTGTTACAGTGAAAAGAATCAGTAGCTGCCACCAAGCCAGGAATGCGTGAAACAATTGTCAAACATATACTATTCCAAATCTGGGTAATGATAGAAACAGACACAAAAAGGGAAGAAAACTCAGAATGAAACAACTAGATGGGAACAATACTGGAAAGGCACAGGTCCTCACACAGGTGATAGAAAACCCGGCTGAAACTGAACCCAAAGACCAGCAGCCCTGCCAACCCCTCCCTCCACGCTCCCTCCCCTCCCCTCTCAGCCAGAGGAGCCAGCTGAGATGACAAGTGTCAACCATAAAAGGAACTGCTAAGGACAGAGCCACCCCAAGGAAACAAATGGCACGTTGCCTAACCCTCTTCTGAGGACCTGAGGATGTTGATAAACTGAACACTTTAGAAGCAGTCTAATTTGCGAAGTACGCATCGAGCAGAGTGCTTGCTTGTAAACTCCTAGGTAGTTAGCATCAATACAAGCACCTAATAACTGATCACGTGAGACACGTGCCGCATGGCCGGATAAAGCCCAGATTTAACGCAATTTTTATATTTTTCTTGGAGAAGTTAGTCATTAGGATCAAAGGGAAGAGCATTAACTCCCCATGAGAGATGATTTCCCTTTTTTCTGTTCACTTTCCAGATCTTAGGTCAGAACGCCACATGGCCCATGGGCATCAGCTACTGATCATTGCTGGGGAAAGTTCTGTTTAAGGAGGTGGAGGTCAGACACCCGTGACTTTTCTGGGAGGCACATGCCAATAATGCCCTCGTCAGCAAAGGGCACCCAGACCGAGCCCCTTCTCCTGACCCTGACGTCCGGTCAAGGAGAACAGTGTTTCGGGGTGTCCTGTGCCCTGATCTGTGGGTGCCAGCAGTAGAAAGGGTGGGAACCATCCTCACTCATTCTAAGCCCTCCAGGGACTGGTCATGGGACTCAGGCTGATGAACACATATCAAAAATGCTAACTTCTCTCTTCTGGCTAGAAAGGAGTGGAGGGAAAAAGGAAAAGGACAGTAGTAAGAGGAGAGACAGAACATTTATTATACATTGGTCTGCGTTAAACACATGCAAATGTACACACACACACACACACACACACACACACACACACACACACCCCAAAGAACTTACATATTATTAATAGATGCTGTTTCTTGGTTTTGCAAAAAAGACACCCAGGATGCAAATTGTTTGTCCTCGAAGATATAAAGGGGGGAAACCTCACCCAATACCAAGTCCCCATGTCTATAGACACTTGACTTCAGGTATTGAAAACAGCCCGAATAAGCCATATCGCATGGAGTGAGTAAAGGCTGCAGGAGTAGGAAGAGAGAAATCAGAGGGAACAGCATGGCAGGGTCTGCCCAACAGAGCGATAAAGCCCTGCTTCTAAGCTGAGCTGAAGAGAGGATGGAGCTGGAGCGTGTCTACAGGCTCAGCTCTCTGCAGGGGGAAGGGGCTTGTGTGTCGGGCACGGCAGATTCCCGCTATAAAGCTCAGCCTGTGGAATCACCATAGAGCCTGTGCCAGGCTGGTGTGCCAGATGAGGGCACAGCTAAGAGCAAAAGGGGGCACATGTAAGGGAGCCACAGTGTTGAGACCTCGCCCTTGGTACCCCTGTGAGGAGAGCAGCCTGGCTTTCCCATTTTCACTGCTTTACTGCAGACCCATGGAGGAGCTCTGGGGATCACACTGCCCTGTGCCCTGCACCTGCCTCCCCTTATCCTGGTGAGAGACAATTCAGAAAAACATGTTTGGGACTGTCCTTCCCCCTTGGAGTTTATGACTTCATCACAGTTCAGTAAGGCTTTGGGACCACTGCATCCTGAGACAGGGCTCTGCGGTGCTGTGCCCACAAGAAACTGGGCATGAATTCTGAGGGATTCAGCGGGGTAAGAAAGAGCTGCTGTTGGATAGATCAACAAGAGGCCTAGTAGAATATTCTACAGGATGCTTCAGCAGGAAGTTAGAGGGAAACGGGCACAACTCACAGAGAGCACGTCTTAACTTGTCCCAACTTCACGGCCAGGTATGCAGTATTCTCCTAGAAGAAATGGTTTTATCATTTATAAAAAGGTAGGCTATAGTCCATAATGATTAGGTCATTTCCCCCCACAATTAAGCCCCTGACCCCTCAGCCTGATGTCCTTTGCTCTGGCCATTGATAAGTCTGTCACCAACCTCTAATCAGCACATGATTTAATGTGCCACAACTAAAAAGCACTCTGTCCTTGAGCCAGCATTTACCGCTGTTGTTATGCCCTTTTTAATGCCACTTTTCATAAATGTTCTCAAAACACACTCTTTCCATCTCCCTGTCTCTCCTGAACGTGTCTGAATCAAGCTTCCTGTACACATACCCCTAACTTCTTGAGTTCAAAATGTTCTTTTCTAAGTTCAAATGCTTTTGTGTCAGTTAGCTTTATGCAGTGTTGTCGCATCCTGTGCAACACAGGCTGTGGGGAGGCAAGAAGAGGCGGCTTTGGATTAAGCTATAAGAAAAAAGCAGACTCAGTGTAATTAAATCTCAGAGGGCCAAGGGTCTCGCAGCCTTAAAAGACTGGAGCCCCGAAATCGGGCCGAATGGCGGTATTTATTGATTACAGACAAGGAAGTTACATTGTTTAAGGAATGGTCTGTGAAACTCACACACGACGTCAGAAAAATGATTTCAAAACCAAATTATTTGTCCCAAAACAGCCAAAGCATATAGTCCCATGATGACTAAGGTGCGGCTGGGGGAGAAAGTCTGTTGTGCAGCTTGATCTTACCGCTCTAAAGACCTCTCTCACAATTAGGTGAGAGGCAGCAGCAAGAGTCAGCAGCAGCTTTGCCCAAGCAGGGGAAAGGAGGGGCAAGGCTCCTTCCCAGAAGTTTTATGGCAGCTCATCAAGGGTCTCAACAGGGTCCCGTCTGGCTTGAGTTGTTCCTCCCGTGAGGAATCTTACTCTGAGGAATCTTACTCGTCTTTGACTGCAAACTCTTCTTTTGGAGACCAAGCAGAGAGACACGAAGTGTAACAAACTCAGTCCCAGAGAGACACAGTCCCACAAACTCTTCTTTCTTTAAGGAAAGGTGCGGGGAGGACAAACAGCTAGGCTGTTGCGTGACCACACAGTATAAGAAACCACACCAAAATGTAGTGATTAAAGCAATTCTTTAGGAACTCAAGATTCAGAAGGTCAGCGATGTGAACTGAGCTCCACGCAGTTATTCTGAGGTTTTTTCTTTCCCACTTAATTGGATGCTTGGAGCGCCTGGGCCACAGGCTCCTGGAAGGACCAGCCCTCCCTCCCCTGCCCTGAACCCCCTCCAGGGCTCTTGTCAGGCGGTGAGTCTGCTCCCCCACCAGGCACAAGGTGAGGACAGGGAGGGAGACAGAGGAATCCGGATGAAGGTGAAGGGGAGTGAAAAGGCCTTGAAAAGGTGAGGAAAGGAGAGAGCACTTGATCCCCCTGGCTCACTCCCTCTGTCTCTCTCCCAGTGGCTCTCAGTTCTGATTGAGTCGTTTCAGGCTTTTGAAATAGTGGGCACTTGGGCACTACAGCACTGGCTTTGGCAGTAGCCAGCCCAGTGGCAAAGGAGGGAGACCTCCCCATTTGGGGAGGAGGCAGAGGAGGGGGCACAGGCAGGCGCCTTCAGCTCCAGGGGTGCCAGGGCAGAGGTCATCAGGGCGGGGTAGTCACTTGGGTAACGAAATGGAGACATTTTCCTGGACTCGGAACCATGGTTGTGAAGTTGATTCCTAACTGATGGCCATCGCGGCTGGCCGTCTGTGACTCCAGCAAGCCATGGGCACTGCCCAGGTGCAGGTGCCTCCAGCAGGAGGGTCCCCACCAGGCCAATTTCTGACCTGCTGCTGCCACTGCCCTCACCCCAGTTGGACACTCCCACACTCACTGGCCTGGCACAGTCATGGGGCCCTACTGGGAGCAGAGCTGCCCGGAGAGACCGCCCCTCCCTGTCTTACTTTCTCTTTCCTCTGTCTAGGTAAGAAACATTGAGACCTGTAGAGAATGTTAATGAGTTTATTTGAGCCAAACTGATGACAGTTGCCAGGGAGCAGAATCTCAATGGATTGAGAAAATGCTCCAGAGAATGGCAGCTTTGCAGCTTATCTTATACAATAGAATCAAAGGAGATGTAAGGAGGTTACATGCAATGCATTGGTGGTAGATTAAAGGGGGCAAGAGAAAGCAAAGTGGGGTGGGGGTTTGGGAGTGGGGGAGTAGGAGATGGGAATCTCTGGGCTTGGATAAAAAGTAAAACGGAGAGACGCATACTTCTTTTACATTGGTGGGTATAGGATAATTAATTAACATTTACAGACATAGGGGTGGTGTTTGGGGAACAAGATAACAATGTAATCTGTGGTCTCCTGCTCTGGTGCAGTGGGTGGTACGCTGTGTGGTCCTGAAAAAGGGATTACTCTGGCATTCCAAGGGTATGTTATCTTAGATGCAAAAAGACAATAGACAGGCTCACTTAAGGTGAAGATGGACCTTTGTCAAGGGAGCCAGGCCTAGGATATGACTACTGGTCATGAGCGACTTCTAAGTATGTTTATGTTCAGACCATCCCATGTTGTTAACTGCAGTCTCTGAGTTTATCAGGACTGCCATGCTGGCCTCCCCTGAGCTTGTCAGGTTTGGTACTTGGCCCCTTTTTCATCCGCAAGCTCCATCTTAGGCTGAGCCCGCGGTTCCAGGTATCAAATCTGCAGCTGCCTTGGGGTTTAAGCCTGGCGCCTGGTGAGCGGGCCGCCTGCACTGCTACCTACCAGTGGGTCCCTGCACCCAGGCACCGGCTCCATTGGCTGTGAGACCCACGGCCAGGGCTGTGGTCCAACAGGAGGGCAGGTGTAGACGGCAGGGGTATGTCCTTGCAAGAAGGGCTCCCACAGCCTGGCTGTGGTGCTGCAGCGAAACTGAGCATCACGCAGAGCAGAATCAGCGCCTCCTGTGCTTGCCTCCCCCTCCTCCATTGGCCGCCCACCCAGCTGCAGAAAGTGTGCCCGGCTGTTCCCCTTAGGGTCCCTGCCTGTCCACCAGGCCATTCAGACCTCCTTAGCCTGACCCTGCCCAGCCCCACTGCTCAGCGCTCAGCGCTGAAAACCCCAGTGTGAGCCCAGTGGGAGCACTCGTGACTTGTTTCCAAAGAAGTTATATCTCTGGGTTGGTACTTAGCATAGCTGGGCCCCCGAAAGCATGCCACGCATCACACCCAGCTGCAGCCCGGTCCCTGGGGAGGGGTTGGGGCCTGCTACCTCTAGCACTGTGTGTCTTGTGTGTTCCAGGGATGTGTGTGTGGAAGGTGTGTGCGTGGAGGGCGTGTGCGCGGAGGGCGTGTGAGTGGAAGGCATGTGTGTGGAAGGTGTGTGTGTGACAGGGTTGGGGCAGCCAGGCTGAAGGCTGAGCTCCCAGCCCCTTCCTTCCTCTGAAACAGGCCAGGCTCCCTCTCCCCTCTCCCACCCACTGGGAAGTCAGCCCTTTCCACCAGTCCTCTTCCAGGGGCCAGGACAACCTCCTCCTGTTTGGCTACCTGGTAGGTCAGTAGCACCAGGAAATGCGTTTCTGGAGTGGAGCTTCTAGTCCGGATTTTGGACAACCTCAGAGACACTGATGGTGGGATGGGGTGCAGGGCTGGAGGCCAAGGCCAGGTGCCCTGGGGCAGTGTGCAGAGTGCCTGCAGGCTCTGGTTTTGCCATCTACCAGCAGGTGTGCCATGTCTTGAGGCCTTCAGGAGGAAGGAGGGTGTTGCCAAATCCTGTTAGTAGAGTGACCTCTTGGCAGTCTCCCTGGGGAAGGTACCGGCTATGCTCCAGGGTCCCCCACCACCCAAAGCCAGCCCAGGGCCGCCCTGCTCCTCTGTCCTCTGCCTTTGCAGAGCTGGTGTGGGTTGGGCCTCCCTGACCCTGCAGGGCTGGGCTCCCTCACAACTGGCATCCCCCTTCTGGGCAAAGCGTGGGGCAGGGTACCTTATACCCCGTTTCTGTTAAAAGGCCAGGTGCTGGCAGTGGGTCTGGCACAGCACTCCCCTCACTGGTCCCCTCGGAGAGGCACATCCACTTGCTAGGTCACCTTGGGCACAATTAACCCCCTTTAGATTCAATTGGGAGGCAATGAGGAATCCTTGGGGGACCGGGTAATTAAGGTACTGTGGAAGGTTGTTCCATGGTGGGAAAAGAAACTTCAGGAGGCCTAGGGAGTAGCTGGGCCTTGCCGCGGGTACAGAGGGTGACGACAGGCTCAGACCCAGGCTGCCAAGGGCTGCAGAGGGTGCAGCCAACCCAGGCTGCGGGGACTGGGGGCCCCGGTTTGAGCCAATAGTTGCTACTGCAGATCCCTGTGGTTCTAGCACAAAGTCACAGCCAACCTCTGTGAGGTGAGAGAGCGCCCACGTCTACACTGACCCCAGCCTGTGGCCAGGCCTGTGCCAGGGCACCCCTGACCACAGGTCAGCCAGAGCAGCACCCTCTCCTCCAGGCTGGTAGCCCAGCCTCAAGGGTCTCTGCCTCTTGGTTTTCTGGACAGAGAAGTCTGGACTGACTCCATACTCAAAACCCCCTGACTTTCGACTCTGGCCCAGAATCTATGGGTGGCAGGCCCGTGTCCAGTTCTCAGTTACTTTGCTGGGTCTAAGATGAGGCAGTCGGGGCTGGGAGAGACAGGGCTGCAGAACCAAAGTGGAGGCTGGGGTCCAGGATGTACCCCAACCTTCCTAGGCCACATCGGGGGTCAGCTTAGCCTCAGGTGGCGCATGGGCCCTGTGCATTACTGTGTTTCCCCAAAAATAAGACCCAGCCAGACAATCAGCTCTCATGCATCTTTTGGAGCAAAAATTAATATAAGATCCGGTCTTATTTTACTACAATGTAAGATAGCGTCATGATATGATATGATATGATATGATATGATATGATATGATATGATATGATATGATATGATAACATAATATAATACAATACTGGGTCTTATATTAATTTTTGCTGCAAAAGATGCATTACAGCAGATTGTCCAGTTAGGTCTTATTTTCTGGGAAATACAGTAGCCCCACACACACACCTGCCTGCTGGGGAGGCCTGGAGCAGGATGCAGCTCGAGCTGCTGCTCAGGTTGCTGTCACTGCCACCTCCAGGGAGATCTTCAAGGTTCCTGTAGGGGTGCCCATGGTCCATGTGGAAAAGACCCCACCCCCCTTCACTGACCCTGAGAAGGATGGAGTGTGGCTTAGCTGGCACCACTTTTATCCTTTATTTATTTATTTTTTTTAATTAAAGTTTATTGGGGTGACAATTGTTAGTAAAGTTACATAGATTTCAGGTGTACAATTCTGTAATACATAATCTATAAATCCCATTGTGTGTTCACCACTCAGAGTCAGTTCTCCTTCCATCACCATAGATTTGATCCCCTTTACCCTCACCTACCACCCGCCTCCCCCCTTACCCTCTGGTAACCACTAAACTATTGTCTGTGTCTATGAGTTTTTGTTTCTCATTTGTTTGTCTTGTTCTTTTGTTGTTTTTGGTTTATATACCACATATCAGTGAAATCATATGGTTCTCTGCTTTTTCTGTCTGACTTATTTCGCTTAGCATTGTATTCTCAAGATCCATCCATGTTGTCACAAATGGTCCTATTTCATCTTTTCTTACTGCCCAATAGTATTCCATTGTGTATATATACCACAACTTTTTTATCCATTTATCTATCAGAGGACATTTTGGTTGTTTCCATGTCTTGGCCACCGTAAATAAAGCTGCAATGAACATTGAAGCCCACGTGTCTTTATGGATAAATGTTTTCAGATTTTTTGGGTAAATACCCAGGAGAGGGATTGCTAGGTCATACGGTAATTCTATTTTTAATTTTTTGAGGAACCTCCACACTGCTTTCCGTAATGGCTGCACCAGTCTGTGCATTCCCACCAACAGTGTCTGAGGGTTCCTTTTTCTCCACAGCCTCTCCAACATTTGTTACTATTTGTCTTGTTGATGATAGCCATTCTAACTGGGGTAAGGTCATATTTCATTGTGCTTTTTATTTGCATTTCTCTGATGATTAGTGATGTTGAGCATTTTTTCATGTGTCTATTTGCCATTTGTATGTCCTTTTTGGAGAAATGTCTCTTTAGGTCCTCTGCCCATTTTTCAATTGGGTTGTTTGTTTTTTTGTTGTTGAGTTGCATGAGTTCCTTGTATATTTTGGATATTAGACCCTTATCGGAGGCACTGTTTGCAAAAATCTTCTCCCATTCAGTTGGTGGCCTCTTTATTTTGTCAATGGTTTCTTTTGCTGTGCAGAAGCTTTTAAGTTTCATATAGTCCCATTCGTTTATTTTAGCTTTTACTTCCATTGCCTTTGGAGTCAAATTCATAAAATGCTCTTTGAACCCATAAGTTTAGTACCTATGTTTTCTTCTATGCAGTTTATTGTGTCAGGTCTTATGCTTAAGTCTTTGATCCATTTTGAATTAACTTTGGTACATGGTGACAAATAGCAGTCCAGTTTCATTCTTTTGCACGTGGCTATCCAATTCTCCCAGCACTATTTATTGAAGAGGCTGTCTTTGCTCCATTGTATGTTTTTAGCTTCTTTGTCAAAAATTGTCTGTCCATATTTATGTGGTTTTATTTCTGAGTTCTCAATTCTATTTCATTGGTCTACGTGTCTGTTTTTCTGCCAATACCATGCTGTTTTGATTATTGTAGCCCTGTAGTACAAGCTAAAGTCAGGGAGTGTGATACCTCCAGGATTGTTCTTTTTTCTTAAGATTGCTTTGGCTATTCGGGGTCTTTTGTGGTTCCAAACAAATCTGATGATTTTTTGTTCCATTTCTTTAAAAAATGCCATTGGGATTTTGATGGGGATTGCATTAAATCTGTGTATTGCTTTGGGTAATATGGCCATTTTAACTATGTTGATTCTTCCAATCCATGAGGACAGAATGTTTTTCCATTTCTTTGGGTCTTCTTCAATGTATTTAAAAAATGTCTTGTAGTTTTCAGCGTATAGGTCTTTCACTTCCTTGGTTAAGTTTATTCCTAGGTATTTTATTCTTTTTGCTGCAATTGCAAAAGGAATTGTTTTTTTTTTACTTCTTTTTCTGAGATTTCATTGTTAGTATATAGGAATGCAATGGACTTTTGTACATTGATTTTGTAGCCAGCAACTTTACTGTATTCGTTGATTGTTTCTAATAGCTTTTTGGTGGAGTCTTTAGGGTTTTCTATATATAGCATCATGTCATCTGCAAAGAGTGACAATTTAACTTCTTCATTCCCAGTTTGGATGCCTTTTATTTATTTCTCTTGCCTGATTGCTCTGGCGAGGACTTCCAACACTATGTTGTAAAGCAGAGGTGATAGGGGACAGTCCTGTCGTGTTCCTGAACGTAGAGTAGGGGGATTCAGTTTTTCACCGTTAATTATGAGATTAGCTGAGGGTTTGTCATATATGGCCTTTATTATGTTTTCCTTCGATAGCTGGCACCACTTTTAGAAGAAAGAAACCCAAGGCACAGAGACACAGAGGTCAAGTAACCCATGCAGGTCACATAAGAAGTTAAGGGGGGAAAAAATGTCACTTAAATAAAGCCCTTCCAAGTTTCTTATTTAGTACGTGCCCCCCACCCTCACCCCACCACGGCACTGCAAACTGCAGATAATTCCATTGGCTATGTGTTTTTTTAAAAAATAAAGTTTATTAGGGTGACAATTGTTCATAAAGTTACATCGATTTCAGTATACAGTTCTGCAATACATCATCTACATATCACACTGTGTATTCACCACCCAGAGTCAGTTCTCTTTCCATCACCATATATTTGATCCGTTTTACCCTCATCTACCACCTGCCTCTCCCTTTACTCTCTGATAACCACTAAACTATTATCTGTGTCTGTGAGTTTTTGTTTCTTCATGTGTTTGTCTTGTTCTTCTGTTGTTTTCAGTTTTATATCCCACATATCAGTGAAATCATGTGGTTCTCTTCTTTGTCTGCATGATTTATTTCGCTTAGCATAATAATCTCACAATCCATCCATGTTGTTGGAAATGGTACTATTTCATCTTTTCTTATGGCAGAATAGTATTCATTGTGTATATATATCACATCTTTATCCAATCACCTATTGAAAGACACTTTGGTTGTTTCCATGTCTTGGCCACTGTAAATAAAGCTGCAATGAACATCGGAGCACATATATCTTTACGTTTTCAGATTTTTTGGGTATATACCCAGGAGAGGGATTGCTGGGTCATGCGGTAATTCTATTCTTAATTGTTTGAGGAACCTCCACACTGCCTTCCATAGAAGCTTCACCAATCTGCGTTGGTTGCTTTTTAATGTGTCAGGGTTCGGGCATTTTCCCAAGGCCCAGTACTCAGCATAGTACAGGTCTGTTCTTTACAAAGCAAATGAGCCATCAATGTGCTCACAGCTTGTGAGTGCAACTCAGCCTCCTCCAGACTGGGTTCATTCTGCACCCAGCTCTGGACTCTTTCCACCCAGGGGGGCAGGAAGCCTGGCCTCGGCTTCTCCAGCCCCTGGTCTGGGTGTCTTCTTCCAAAGGCAGGTGCAGAATAGTGAAAAAGTGTTGACCACTTGCCTGCCTCTTGCCTGAGTAAATGCAGGAGGTATAGGACCTGTTGGCTCACCCTCCCACCCTCTCCCCAAATCTGGGGGCAATAATCACTGCCCCTCCCCCTAGCAACAGGGAGAGGTGGAGCTGCTGCTGCTTGGACCTGCCCACGGGACAGAAGGAGCTGGGGCCGTATTCGCTGGTCCAGTCTGGATTAGACTCTGTTCCTCAAGTCTGGGTACCTCCTAGGCGATGGCCAGGGCCACAGTGACCATTCTGGGATGGCTACTGCTCCTGAGCTCTCATGGGCCCAGGGCAACGGAGGGGTGGCCTCTTCCTGCTCTGCCCACTCTCCTCTCTTGGGGTTTTGCCCATTTGGCCAGCCTGAGACTCTGAGGAGTGACGATGACCTGGAGCTTTCAGATAGGAATGCTGCGCTCTGAGACACACCTTGCTTCACAGTTAACGTTGTGTAAGAAAGGAGGGAGGTCAGATTCTGGGGAAGGCTTTGCTCCATTGTATGTTTTTTGCTTCTTTGTCAAAAATTATCTGTCCATATATGTGGTTTTATTTCTGAGTTCTCAATTCTATTTCATTGGTCTACATGTCTGGTTTTCTGCCAATACCATGCTGTTTTGATTATTGTAGCCCTGTAGTACAAGCTAAAGTCAGGGAGTGTGGTACCTCCAGGATTGTTCTTTTTTCTTAAGATTGCTTTGGCTATTCGGGGTCTTTTGTGGTTCCAAACAAATCTGATGATTTTTTGTTCTATTTCTTTAAAAAATGCCATTGGGATTTTGATGGGGATTGCATTAAATCTGTATATTGCTTTGGGTAATATGGCCATTTTAACTATGTTGATTCTTCCAATCCATGAGCACAGAATGTTTTTCCATTTCTTTGTGTCTTCTTCAATTTCTTTTAAAAATGTCTTGTAGTTTTCAGCATATAGGTCTTTCACATCCTTGGTTAAGTTTATTCCTAGGTATTTTATTCTTTTTGCTGCAATTTAAAAAGGAAATGCTTTTTTTTATTTCTTTTTCTGATATTTCATTGTTAGTATATAGGAATGCAATGGACTTTCGTACATTGATTTTGTAGCTGGCAACTTTACTGTATTCGTTGATTGTTTCTAATAGCTTTTTGGTGGAGTCTTTAGGGTTTTCTATATATAGCATCATGTCACCTGCAAAGAGTGATAATTTAACTTCTTCATTCCCAATTTGGATGCCTTTTATTTCTTTCTCTTGCCTGATTGCTCTGGCGAGGACTTCAAACACGATGTTGAAAAGCAGAGGTGATAGGAGATAGCCCTGTCGTGTTCCTGAACGTACAGCAAAGGGCTTCAGTTTTTCACCGTTTATTATGAGATTAGCTGACGGTTTGTCGTATATGGCCTTTATTATGTTTTCCTTCTATAGCTGGTACCACTTTTAGAAGAAAGAAACCCAAGGCACAGAGACACAGAGGTCAAGTAACCCATGCAGGTCACATAAGAAGTTAAGGGGAAATAAAATGTCACTTAAATAAAGCCCTTCCAAGTTTCTTATTTAGTACGTGCCCCCCACCCTCACCCCACCACAGCACTGCAAGCTGCAGATAATTCCATTGGCTATGTTTTTTTTTAAATTAAAGTTTATTAGGGTGACAATTGTTCATAAAGTTACATCGATTTCAGTATACAGTTCTGCAATACATCATCTACATATCACACTGTGTATTCACCACCCAGAGTCAGTTCTCTTTCCATCACCATATATTTGATCCGTTTTACCCTCATCTACCACCTGCCTCTCCCTTTACCCTCTGATAACCACTAAACTATTGTGTGTCTATGAGTTTTTGTTTCTTCATGTGTTTGTCTTGTTCTTCTGTTGTTTTCAGTTTTATATCCCACATATCCATGAAATCATATGGTTCTCTTCTTTGTCTGCATGATTTATTTCGCTTAGCATAATAATCTCACGATCCATCTATGTTGTTGGAAATGGTGCTATTTCATCTTTTCTTATGGCAGAATAGTATTCATTGTGTATATATACCACATCTTTATCTAATCACCTACTGAAAGACACTTTGGTTGTTTGGACATGTCTTGGCCACTGTAAATAAAGCTGCAGTGAACATCGGAGCACATATATCTTTACGTTTTCAGATTTTTTGGGTATATACCCAGGAGAGGGATTGCTGGGTCATGCGGTAATTCTATTCTTAATTGTTTGAGGAACCTCCACACTGCCTTCCATAGAAGCTTCACCAATCTGCATCGGCTGCTTTTTAATGTGTCAGGGTTCAGGCATTTTCCCAAGGCCCGGTACTCAGCATAGTACAGGTCTGTTCTTTACAAAGCAAATGAGCCATCAATGTGCTCACAGCTTGTGAGTGCAACTCAGCCTCCTCCAGACTGGTTCTTTCTGCACCCAGCTCTGGACTCTTTCCACCCAGGGGGGCAGGAAGCCTGGCCTTGCTTCTCCAGCCCCTGGTCTGGGTGTCTTCTTCCAAGGGCAGGTGCAGAATAGTGAAAAAGTGTTGACCACTTGCCTGCCTCTTGCCTGAGTAAATGCAGGAGGTGTAGGACCTGCTGGCTCACCGTCCCACCCTCTCCCCAAATCTGGGGGCAATAATCACTGCCCCTCCCCCTAGCAACAGGGAGAGGTGGAGCTGCTGCTGCTTGGACCTGCCCACGGGACAGAAGGAGCTGGGGCCGTATTCGCTGGTCCAGTCTGGATTGGACTCTGTTCCTCAAGTCTGGGTACCTCCTAGGCGATGGCCAGGGCCACAGTGACCATTCTGGGATGGCTACTGCTCCTGAGCTCTCATGGGCCCAGGGCAACGGAGGGGTGGCCTCTTCCTGCTCTGCCCACTCTCCTCTCTTGGGGTTTTGCCCATTTGGCCAGCCTGAGACTCTGAGGAGTGATGATGACCTAGAGCTTGCAGATAGGAATGCTGCGCTCTGAGACACACCTTGCTTCACAGTTAACGTTGTGTAAGAAAGGAGGGAGGTCAGATTCTGGGGAAGGCTTTGCTTATTTTATATCCGCTATAATTCTTTCTGTCCGTAAAAACTGGCTTAATTATATCAATGGAATGTTATCTTTTCAATTCCGTATACAATTAGTCCATCTTCCTGGCTGCAGTTTATTTTAATAAAAAATAACTCAGTGGTGTGTTCAGTTCTTGTCCCCTGGGGACAAAGGCAGTTGATGTACTTAATTTCATTATCTACAAAGGAAAAATGTATAAAATAAGCTTTACGCAGCTTAAATACTGGCATTTGAAACAAATCATTATTGCATTAGCTGTCACACCGTAATTCTAGAATCTAAGGGGAAAATGTATTATGGCTGTTGTTCTAACCCTTTTTGAGTGCATGGTGAAAATAATTCATAATCATTTGAAAACTAGGCTGGGTCCTGGTAACTATATTCTCTCCTGTAAATGAGGCTCCCCATTATCCCATGCACATTTTACTCATGAACCCCTGTGCAGTTTCCAACCCCTAACCTGCAGCTTTTAGTGTGGAGACAGCAGAGGCTGTCTTTGGACAAACCATGGGCTCAGCTTCCATGCCTGCTGCCACAGCCCTTGTGCAGGCGCCTTGGGTGTCTTCTAGAGGGTCTGTCTCCTTCCCCATCCCCACGTAGTTCCCAGGCTCATTAACGGGAAGAAAAGACCTCATTCAGCTTGGTTTGAGGCTTGGGACCAGGGCTGCTGTCCTGCCCTTGTGGGAGGAGTGGGGTTCCCAGGTGTCAATGGGTTTCTTAGGGACTTCCCGGAAATGGCCTTGGGCATTTCAGCCACATTAAGAACTATGCCTTCATTCTGCCCCTTAGCCTCCTGACTCACTTGGATGGATTTAAATAGATTTGACTTTCTCCTTTGGACACAAAATTTATATTCTATAATGAATTTTAATGTGGGGTGATGGTGGGGCACTTGGGGAGGGGGGGCAGGGCACAGGCACACTACGTTGTCTTCAGGCCTGAAGCCTTGCACTTCTCAGGGTGGCAGCTGGTGCAGCGGGACAGGGTGGGCCTGGGCCAGTTCACCCAGATCTCTGGCTCTGGGACCAGGCTTCGTTGACATGACCTCCATGTGCCCAAGTTAGGTCCACAGGCTTGCGATTTACTCTCCTTTCCATCTGGTGAGCTGCCGAGTTGAGAAATAAGTAGCTCTGTCTACTTTCCTACTTTACAAAGAATAATAAAACCAAATGCTTTGTGCAAATATCAAGTCCTGGGCCACAGCTGCCCCCGGACTCTGCTCTTGAGGCCTCACGCAGGGCCCTGCTGTCGGCGGGCCTGGGACAGGCTTGGGGGCTCCGCGTTCACTCCGACTTTGCATTGTGCGCCTGCGCACTCCCGATCCCACGCCCCGCCTTGACTCGGCCCTGCAGGCAGGGTACCCCTCACCACATCGCCACCAGACCCTGGTGAAGTCAGGAAAAAGGAGACTGGGCGGGAGAATAAAAGTGTGTTGTGACTTGGTTGAAGCGTTGCAGTGTGTGTACGTGTGTGCCGAGGGCAGGACCCCCCAGCCCTGTGGTTTTGCTGTCGTTCCCCAGGCTGAGGCAGCATAAAGCCCTGCCACCAACAGGTCTGCCCTGCTCCAGCAAAGGGCCCACTTCGATTCTGCCATTCAGCTCAGTCCTGAACTACAACACACACAGGATCCTTAGCTCCAGATTTTATTTCTAAACTGGAAAGCACAGATGCTGGCCCTGTTTGGGCCCCTTGGTATACAGCCAGGCTCTGGCCCAGTTCAAAGGCCCATGACTCCTTCCTGCCACCCTCCTGGCCCTTCAGCCACGCTGGGCCTTTTCCATCCTTATATCTGTCTCCGGTATTTAAACATCTGTCAGCATGTTCCAGTTCTTTCTTATCAGAGGCCTCCCAGTTCCTGCAGGGGCTGGGGGTCTCCTGTTGTTTGGGTGGCTCCAGTCCAGCTGTCCCTTTATCTCAGCCCCAGGAGCCTAGCATGCTGTCCCTGGGCTCCAGGCAGCTGCAGGATGCTTGCCCAGAGGGACCATCCAGAGGGAGGGAGACTTGGTCACACCACTGTGTTCCGGCCAGTGTCGCTAGTCTGGGGATTCGCAGATGCCCACCAGACCCTCTGATCCTCCCTGGCCAGCAGGTCCTTATCCTGGAGTTTGGGCCTCCGTGTCCAAACTGTTGGAAAAGGGAGAAAGCCAGACAGCCCAGTAGGCCACCCCCAGCCCCAGGTCCCTGGGGACAAACAGCTCTCTGTGTCCCAGGCCTGGCTTCTGTGCTAATGGAGGGGTTGCCAGACTCCCAACGAACTGCTTTATGTCAAATAAGAAAGTCCACAAAGAGAGGGCAGGAAGGAGGAAAGCAAGACAGGCAGTTCCCATACCTATCTTTGCTTCTGTGATCCCCTCTCTCTCTCTTAAACTCAGTTTCAAATGAAATTTGTGCAGCGTTTTTCTGGTCCCGATGGCATTCAGGCACCTCCAACATTTCAGCACAGGAATACAACGCCTGGGTGGTCACATGAGGCATGGGAAAGGAATATGGCCAGGCACTCCTTCCTGTGACATGGTTTAATCCCCGCATCTACCTTCAGAAGGTGTCAGTCAATGCTGTGTGGAAATACGGATTTACACATAGATTCCCATCACTCTTTCCAGTTGTTGCCTCTCCCAGGGGCAGGGGAGTGCATTTAAAAACGCTCAGACATTCCTATGTGCTCACTGGGCTGTAACAGCTGCTTCAGAGAGGCCGGGTCACATGGGTTCATACAAAATTTAAGCAAAGACTGAAAATGCTGCTCATAGGAAGAGCCCGAATGGTGACTGCAGGAAAGCCGCTGTGTCCCCGGGCCAAGTGCTGGGCATCAGTCCTCATTTATTCCCGATCACCTGCTCCCTGAATGCTGCAGTGGGGTCCTGAGCCTCTGTCACTCCCTGGCGCTCATATGCTTCCAGAGGAAGCTCCGTCTTGCAGATTCAGAATGAGGTCATTGCTCCAGAATTCACATGTTTCCACACAGGCATTTGAGCCCTCAGTCCTGGGAAAGTAATATGATTATGTCTTTACTCTGTTGGAAACCAGCATCTCTGGCTGGCGCTGCCCTGACAAGTATTTCCAGCCCCAAATTCAGAAAAATTAAGCCCTCTTGAAAAATTACAGACTTGTGCTGCCAATGTCAGAATCCACGATAAGGATGTGTCTGTGTGGGAAAACATGAAACTGAAACAGTAGGCCAGGAAGGACCTTTGATTAGGGTATTCAGTCCCCTGCTTGGGCTGGACAGTGGGAGGAAATCAGCTCCTGGAGTAGGGTTGAAGGTGGGCTTTCCGGGGATCCCTAGAGTGTACAGGTAGCAGGAGACTGAAGAAATCCCTTTTCTTCAGTCCTTTGACCATGTTCACACAGTGTCACACAGTGCAACAGAACGACATGCCAATTTTAGTATTTTTAATGGCTTGTGCATGTTTGCTGTTCTTAATTTCTTTTAAAAAATGTAATAATATACTTACATTTCTCCACAACTTGTTGTCCCAAGCCAGTAGTAGGGACTCAAAGCTATTTTAATTTTTTTGTTGGATGGAAGAAAACTAACATATATGCACATATGAGGTCAGACAATAAAGTTCGCGAATTCATCCTAGAAAAGGTGCTACATAACTCATTGCTGAATATCACTACGGTCACCTTTGAAGTACTCCCCTTGGGAAGCTATGCACCGATGCCAGAGCCTAGTCCACCCTTCAAAACAATTTTGGAACTCTTTCTGGAATGGCCATCAGAGCTGTCATTGTATTACCCTTGATGTCCTGAACGTCATCAAAATGTCTTCCTTTCAATATTTCCTTTATCTTCAGGTAAAGAAAGAAGTCATTGGGGGCCGGATCAGGCGAGTAGGGAGGGTGTTCCAATACGGTTATTTGTTTACTGGCTAAAAACTCCCTCACAGATAGTGCCGTGTGAGCTGGTGCATTGTCGTGATGCGAGAGCCATGAATTGTTGGTGAAAAGTTCAAGTTGTTTTTGTCTTTTACATGCAGCCTTTTCAGCACTTCCAAATAGTAAACTAGGTTAACTGTTTATCCAGTTGGTACAAATTCATAATGAATAATCCCTCTGATATAAAAAATATGTTAGCAACATCATTGCAACAAGTTCGTGAACTTAATTGTCAGGCATTGTATGGGAAACCTTCAAGGAATGGTATAAAGTCAATAAAATTCTCACTCCCATGATTATTTCCCAGTTCTTTTGCCCAGAGATAAACATTCTTTTTTCTCTGTCCTCCCTGATACAGTGTGTATATGTATGTGTATGTATATGTTACAGACCAAGAGGGATGTCCCCAAGCAAAATCTGAAGGTGGTAAATTGTTTCATGCATCTGAATCTACTAAAAAGAGACTTAGATTTCTGGTGGTGAGTGTTGAACCAGTGATGAATTGATAGGGGGAAAAAAACCCCACAAAGAAACAAGGGAATTTCACTATTTCAAAGGTCAAAAGAAAAAATGAGAAAAAAATATATATATTCACAATAATATCCTACATGGCATATCTCTGGATAAGATTCATATGTCATAAAATGGTAAACATTTATGTATGAAGACAATAGACATTGCATTTTGATTTATCCTAATTCATTACTTATATTGAGCAAGGGGAATTATGTTTTAAGGTATGTAAGAGAACTACATGCTAATTTTTTCAGAGAAGAAAGAAGTTAGAAAATTGTCAAAAGGTAATAAAATGAAAAAGCTGTATAAGTGGCTAATTTAGAAACAGAGCTACAGTCAGAAAAATTGTTTGTTTTTTGAGTCGGAGTAAAGAGTAAGGAAGGTAGATTTTCATCATATGATTTAAAGTACCATCTGAGATATATGTGTATAGACAAACACACATACAGAGAGAAAGAGAGAGGGGGAGAGAGAAACCTGAATCTGTATTCCAGAGGAATCATCAAACCCCAAGAGGTCTTTATAAAAATGATTCACTTTGTAATAGTGCAATGTCTTTTGAAAACTGCAGACTTCAAGAATTAAAAAAAAAAAAAGCTATGATCCTCCTAGTGGGAAAATGAATGGGGCATTCCTTTCCTACGTGCTCCATGACAATCATGTTGTTGTCATGTTGCACTTATGACCCTGAAGTATTTTCACGGCAACCCACAGGAAGATGCTGTCTGTCCCATTTACAAAGGAGGAAATTAATGGCAGCATATTGGTAAAGTGTTCATATTACATAAAACTTAAGTGGGTACTATTATTAAAATTGTTGGCTGAATTTTTTTTCATTAATTACATAATATGCTCTATTCCAACAAATGAGCAAAACAATTTAATTAAACTACGGTTGTCTCCTGACATAATTAAATAAATATGTCTCCTGCTCTCTGCCTCCCATCTGGGAAGATACTTCGTATCCTAAAGGGTTACTAAAAATATCTACTAAATATTCAAGAATCAGGGAATCCTCATATTATGCAAACTTCCTGAACACACACACAGAGCCATTATCACAAAAATATTTGATGCAATAGTCTTAAATTATTAATGAGATGATATGAATACACATCATATTTAGGCAAGATTTATCTGTAGAGTGGCACATATTTAAACTTTAGGAATTTAGAAAGGTAATGTATTACATTAAGTAATGGAGATAAAAAGAAGTTTTTTCAATCTCATGAAGGGCCAAGAAAACATTTGGGAAAATGCACTGCAGCTTTATTTACAATAGTCAAGAGCTGGAAACAACCTAAATGTACATTGATGGGCTGAAAGGGTAAGGAAATGTGGTAAATACATACAATAAAGTATTATTCTCCTTTAAAAAGAAAGGACATCCTGTCATATGCTCTAATATGCATGTGTCTTGAGAGAATCATGCTAAGCCAGTCACAAAAGACCAAGTACTGCATGATTCTACTTAGATGAGGTGTCAAAAGTAGTGAAACTCAAAAACACAGTAGAATGGTGGTTGCCACCGGCTGGGGGCCAGGGGAAGTGGGGAACGTTCAGTGCGTGTAGAGTTCAGTGGTGAAGGAGGGGGCAGTTCTGAGAATCTTACGCAACAGGGGCCATGCGGTTGACAGGGTGGTGACGTCCCCTTGGAAACTGCTGGCAGGTAAATTTTATTGTCATGTATTTCCTTGCTACAGTGAAAAACTTGAGAGAATATAATACCCACTGCTAATACATAATCTCACAAAATGGAAAGACGTTTCCTAATTTGGAAAACATTAAAAGGGCCTTAAAACCTATATTAGTTTACTAGGGCTGCCATGACAAAGGGCCACAGACTGGGTGCCTTAAACAACAGAAATGGACGAATTCCTAGGAACACGACCTACCGAAACTGAATCACGAAGATACAGAAAGTCAAAATCTGAGATTATAATGCTAAGAGAAATAAGTCAGACAGAAAAAGCAGAGAACCATATGATTCCGCTGATATGTGGTATATAAACCAAAAACAACAAAAGAACAAGACAAACAAATGAGAAACAAAAACTCATAGACACAGACAATAGTTTAGTCTTTACCAGAGGGTAAGGGGGGAGGGGGGTGGGAAATGAGGGTAAAAGGGATCAAACATATGGTGATGGAAGGAGAACTGACTCTGGGTGGTGAACACACAATGTGATATATAGATGATGTAATACAGAATTGTACACTTGAAATCTATGTAACTTTACTAACAATTGTCACCCCAATAAACTTTAATTAAAAAAAAGAAAATCTAAACCTAAATAGACCTCTAATAAGGGGATTGAATCAGTCATCAAAAAGTTTCCTACAAACAACTTCACTGCTGAATTCTATCAAACAAAGAAAATGGTTAACACCAACCCTTCTCAAATGCTTCCAAAACATTGAAGAAGAGGAAACCCTTTCTAACTCATTATATGAAGGAGTATTGCTCTGATACCAGAGTCACACAGAGACAACACAAGAAGAGAAAGCTACAGACCAAAATCCCCTCAGGAATATCAATGGCACTGTCCTCAGCACAGTATTGGTAAAGTCAACGCAGGAACCTATTGAGGGATCATACACTGTAACCACGGGGATTCATTGCTGGAATTGAAGGATGGTCCAACATATGAAAATCTATCGATCTGATACACCACATTAAAAAAAAGATAAGGAAGAAAAACCCACTTTATTATTTCAACTGATGCAGAAAAGCATTTGAAAAGAATTCAACACCCATCTATGATAAAAACACTCAACAAACGAGGCACAGAGGAAATGTCTTCAACATAATAAAGACCACACACACAAAAATCCCACAGCTATCATGCCTATTTAGAAGATCTAGTTATCTGGGGGGCCTCCCCCAAATCACAGCCCATTTCCCTGTCCCCACTGCACTCTGTCACCAGGCCCTGTGCTGACTGCTCTGTCAACAGCGTCCCATGTGTCCCTGCCCTGGGAGTGCTCATTACCATCACCCATTTCACCCAGGAGGAAACCGAGTCCTGAAAGGTGAGGACAGTGGCCTCATCACAGGCCTGGTCAGTAGTGGAGCTGGGATCCCAGCGCCGGCTGTCCGACTCCCCAGGCCCACGCCCAGCCTGAAGCTCTGCTGAACCCCTGGATCCAGCCACTGCCAGAAGGACACTCACTCGGCCCTCATCCTGATGATGGCCAGTTCTCGTTTGCCTAGAACATTTCCATGTTCTGGCATTGATGACCCGGTACTTTGCGGGCTCTAGCTGTCAGGTCCGGCTGTAGATACAGGATGGGGGGCACCTGTGAGATCCCAGGAGCCACACCTCAGGTGTCACTCCCAGCACCTGCCAGCAGCTAGCCTCCTGGTGCTCCAGAGATCACCATACAACAAGGTCTGGGACTGACCAGGGAGCCACATCTGCAGGCTCTCTGGAGCTGCCCATCGGAGAGAGTGGGCCCTGCCCTCACCTGACTCCTCCCGCCTCACCTCCATCCTCGCTGTGAGGCTCTATGGCCTAGAACCAGGCTCTAACCTGCTTCTCGGGCTCCAGGTTGTACATAGAGGCAGCCTCCTGGAGCAGCTGCATCACCTTCATGGAGAAATTCTGGCCCTAACGAAGGACAGGGTGCAGACAGGGCCGGGATGGGGGACACCTCAGGGGCCTTGTAGGGGTGAGGATTGGGGCAGGGGCCGTTCCTGGGACCTTGCTCGCAGGCCTGATCAGTAGTGGAACTGGGAGAACCTTCCTTCCCTCCAATTCCACCCAGGCCCTGCCTGTTCTCACAGTTGGGTGTAATAGCTCCTCCTGCAGGAAGTTGTCCTTGATGCCGGCCCCTTCCCCACCCGTCTGTTCCATGGGTTTCCCACTCTGTGAATCAAAATCTTCCATTAAATATAAGACCAAGGGGATGGGGCCAGAAAGGTCCTGCCCAGGGGGCAGGATGGGACTGTCTCTGACTTCCACACCCTCCCCTCCAGCTGAGGCCACAGCTGCTCAGCTCAGTCTTTTTCTGGATCTTCTCCATTTCCTGCTGGGAGGCAGCCAGCCAAAGTCCATCAGAAACAGCCCCCCTTAGCCCCATCACTGGCCCCATCCCTACCCCTTCTTGTGATGCACTACCTTTAGGGACCACCAGAGGGCAGGAGTGCCCAGTAACAGGGCTTGGACCTCTGTGGACTCTGAGCTCTAGAGAAGGTGAAACAGGAGAGCTGAGGTCAACATCCTTCCAGCCTCACCTTCTCTGATAACACCTGGGGAGACTGAGGCTGAGGTGTGCCCAGTACTGAGAACTCACGGCTCAGTGCAGCGTTACCTCCTCCAAAAACCTCAGTACCTTGACCCCCAGGCCAAACCGCTGACTTACTTAGCTCCCAATAATCCTCCATCATACAGTCCAGCACTTGCAGGTACATGAAGAAGGTGCCCAGATAGGGGACGACACCCTGTGCCATCGGTGTGGGGTGGTGGTGAGCCATGGCTCTCAGCTGCCCCCACAGACCCTCCCCTGAAAACCCTCACCCTCAGCCTCCTGCCCCAGCTCCACCTGTCACAGGGAGCACTCACCAGGTCATGTCCTCTGGGCTCTCGGTGGGTGTCCAAGCTCCCAGGACTCTAGGGACAGGGGGACAGGGGGACTCAGGGGGCCTGGCCAAGTGGCTCCCGCCTGACCCAGCCCCAGGGAGTCTCTTCCCCAGGCTGGGCCCAGGGCCATGGCAGAGACCGCATCTCCCTGGAACTCTCAGCTGTCCCCCTGCACACAGCTCTTCCTTCATTCACTCAGGATGGGGACCCGCTGAGTGTCATCTCTGGCTGGCAGGTAGGGCACCAGGTGGTAACACCTGCTTCCTCTTTTATGTGTAAACTTCAGTCAGGAAGGATCTATTAGGCATCCCGCAGGTCCCCAGAAACTTCTCACCGCCGTCAGGGCCTTATGTCATTGTCCACTGGGCACCGAGTGCGAATCCCACCAGGACTGATTAGCAGTGACCGCAATAGGACCAGAGTGGGGAGTCACAGAGAGCACACTTCTCTGTCCCAGGCTTGCATTTTGGACCCCCAGCGGGGCAGCCCTTGTGTCCCCCTGGCCCGTGGGACCCCGCAGTGCCCATCGCTGGTGCAGGCAGAGTGCCCTCCCCTGGGAGGTGCAGTGAAGACACAAGGAGCAGTGGGGACCTGGCGTCCTGAGGGCAGACTCGGTGGGTTTAGGAAGAAAGGATGCCCACCCACCCCACCCACCACCCGCTGGAGGAACCTGAGCACCGGCTGATGGACCAGCACAGAGCAGAGACCTGCTGGTTCTCCAGCTCCTCAGCGTCCTGGGACAGTCCCGCCATCACCACTGCATCCCATGACCGGGTTTCCTGTCCCCCGGCTGCCACCACCTGCCCACAGCCACCCACGTCCCTCTTCCTCTCAATCAGGACAAGGCAGACGGATTTTTCAGAGGCCTCTGAGTGACAAACTAACCAAGCCACGTCCTGCCTGGCCCCTCTCACCTCTCCCATTTCCCTCCTTCCAGATTCCAGCCCGCACTTTACCTTCACCAGTAGCTTTCTGCTCACTCTCTGGTCTTTGGTGCAGAGCTTTGTAGGTTTGGGGAGCTCTTTCTGAGGGAAGGGAAGGAAGAAAAACCTTGGGATTTTGTGGAGATATTTGAGGGTAAATCACTTTTATTTAAGTCCCCAGAAGATCCAACAGATCCAGATGAGGGTTTCCACTAGTTCTCTGACCCTGAGGTCTCATGGCACTGGGGAGAGGACTCCCATTTCTACTCAGCAGAACTGTCTCGACACTGCTGGTTTCAGTTGGACATAAAGTTCATTTGCTGCAAAGGAAATACTTGAAAATCTCCAATTTGGATCAACCCAGGGTCTAACCTTTAATGAAACTCATTCCTGAAGCAAAACCGTGGACCTAAGTTCCCAGGGACACTCAGAGACTCTGTCAACCAGGTCAGACCCTGTCCCCAGAGTCTGCTGCCTCCCAGGAGGTCCCAGCCCACTGAGGGGCACTGCCAGCCACATGGGGGGTCCCTGGTTCTCCCTGGTGCTCTGATGGGGAGAGGCCTATACAGCCTCCTGGAGAGCGTGGCCCCCGTCCTGCAAGGTATTACCACCCCGTGGACACTGACTGTCGCCCAAAGCCCCTTCTCCTGCAGCCAGGCAGCTGCTTCAGGACGGTGGGAACATGGAATGAGCAGTGAACCCTGTGAGTGTTTGCTCATTGTCTCACTTCATTTCCTGTCAGTGAGTTCCTTCCTCAGAAGCAATGCTGTGGGGAACAGCATGACAGTGCATGAGACATCTGTGAGTCCATGCGGGGCAGTTTTCATAGAAGCATTGCATGCAGGGAAGGCAAATCTGTATCCAGAGTAAGTGTCTACCCCAGAGAGAATAAAATACTGTTCTTCCATGGCCACGTTAGTCCAAATTAGCCCCGCCACCCAGAGCTGATCGCACTGGGGAATGGCGCCTTCTCAAGGACTCTGCTTCCGCCTCTGTACGCATTGCAAAGTGCCTTCGGTTCCCACTTTCCCCAATATCATTTGTTGAAAAAAACTGTCTTTTACCCATTGAATAGTATTGGCATCCTTATTGACAATTATTTACATGAGGGTTTATTTCTGGGCTCTAGATTCTATTCCATTGGACTATATGTCAGGACCACACCGTTTTAATTACTGTAGCTTTGTAGTAGGTTTTGAAATTAGGATGTGTGTTGCCAACTTTGGTCTTCTTTTTAGGATTGTTTTGGGTATGCAGAGTCCCTTGAGATTCAATATGAATTTTAGAATAGATTTTCTATTTCTGTAAAAAGGTCACTGAATTGTAATACAGATTGCATTGAATCTGTAGATCACTTTGTGTAGCATTTTCATTATTACAGTATTAAGTCTTCCCACCCAAGACATGGAATGTCTTTCCATTTATTCACGTCTCTTTTAATTTCTTTCATCGTTATTTTATAGTTTTCAAAGTACAAGTGTTTTGCCTCATTGGTTAAGTTTCGTCCTAAGAATTTTATTCTTTTTGATGCTACTATAAATAAAATTGTTTGCTTAATTTCCTTTTTGGCTTGTTAGAAACACAAATAATTTTTGCATTTTGATTTTGTATCCTGCAACTTTGCTGAATTCATTTATTAGCTGTGTGTTTTCTGTGTGCATGTCTGTGCACAGGTGCATATGTGTGTAATCTTTAAGGGTTTCTGTATAGAAGATCATGTCATCTGCAAACAAAAATAATTTTACTTTTTTCTTTCAAGTTTGGATGCCTTTTTATTTCTTCTTTTTGCCTAATTGTTTTGGCTAGGACTTTCAATACTATGTTGAATAGAAGTGGCAAAAGCAGACATTCTTCTCTTGTTTCTGGTCTTAGGGGAAAAGCTCTCAGACTTTTATCACTGAGTATGAGGATAGCTGTGGGCTTTTATTATGTTGAGGAAATTTCATTCTGTTCCTACTTTGTTTTTATCATGATAGTGTACTAAATTTTTTTCAAATGCTTTTTATGCATCAATTGAGATGATCATGTGCTTCCCTCCCCCTATCATTTTGTTAATGTACATTCATTGATTTTTATATGTTGGACCATCCTTAGTTTCCAACAATCAGTCCCACTTGGTTATGGTGTATAATCCTTTTAATGGGCTGCTGAATTTGGTTTGCTAGCATTTTTTTAGGATAATAAATATTAATGGATATTCATAAAGGATATTAGTCTGCAGCTTTCTTTTCTTATATTGTCTTTGTCTGACTTTGGTATTCGGCTAATACTAGTTTCATAGAATAAGTTAGAAAGTGTTTCCTCTTCTTTAGTTTTTGGAAGCATTTGAGAAGGATTCATGTAAACCATTTTTAATAAGTTTGATAGAATTCAGTAATGAAGTCGTGTAGTCCAGAGCTTTTCTTTGTTGGAAAGTTTTGATTACAGGTGAAATCCCCTTACTAGTTATAGGACATTCAGATTTTCTATTTCTTCATGATTCAGTTTTGGTAGGTTGTGTTTCTAGGACTGAAACTCTACACACACTGAATATTCCCCACCTCCTCCAATCCACAGCCTTTGGCAGCCACCATTCTACTGTGTTTTATGAGTTTGAACACTTTTGATAGCTCATCTAAGTACAATCATGCAGTGCAGCTGGCTTATTTCACTTTGCATAATACTCTCAAGATACATGCATATTGCAGCATATGACAGGAGTTCCTTCCTTTTTTTTTTCTTTTTTAAGGAGGGCACAGCTCACAGTGGCCCATGCGGGGATCGAACTGGCAACCTTAGTGTTATTAGCACCATGCTCTAACCAACTGAGCCAACCAGCCACCCCTTTCCTTCCTTTTTAAGGCTGGATATTTTATTGTATGTATATACCACATTCCCCTACCGTTGTATCCATCAATGTACAGTTAGGTTGTTTCCAGCTCTTGGCTATTGTGAATAATGCTGCAATGCATTTTCCCAAATGTTTTCCTAGCCCTCGGTGAGATTGAAAAAACTTCTTTTTATATCCTCTAATTAATGTAATAAATTACCTTTCGAAATTTCTAAAATTTTAATATTTGTCACTCTACAAATACATCTTGCCTAATTAAGACTTGCATTGGTATCAACTCATTAATAATTTAAGATTATTGCATCAAATTTTTTTTAATGGCTCTTTTGTGTGTGTTCAGGAAGTTTCCATAATATAGGGACTCCCGATTCTTGCGTATTTAGTAGAGATTTTTAGTAAACCTTAGGGTGGGAAGGATCTTTTTAGATGTGAGGCAGAGAGCAGAAAAATAATAAACTGATTGATATATTTAACTATGTCAAGGAAGAATTGTAGTTCTATTGAATTGTTTTTTACAAACTCTTTGCTTATGTGTTAGAATGGTGCATATAATGTTGTTAATGAAAATAAAAGTAAATAAACAATTTAGAGATATCTACTGAGAAGTTCTATGTAACATGAACATTTTAGCAAGTACTGCCATCAATTTTCTCATCCATAAAATGGGATAGATAATAGCATCTTCCTTATTGGGTTGTTGTGAAAATACTTAAGAGTAATGTACATAAAACGTTTATTATCATGTATATTGGAAAGTGATGCTCCATTCATTTTTTTTCAAGAAAATGATCATAGCTCATTTTTTTAATTCTTGAAGTGTGCTGTTTTCATTGTTGCAGTGAATCATTTTTATAAATTTCTTAGAGTTTGATCCCTTTGAAATACAAATTCAGCTTGCTCTCTCTCTCTCTCTCTCTCTCCCCCCCATATATGTCTCAAATAATACCTCAAGCATTATAATGAAAATCCATTGCCCACTCTTTATTCTGACTCACAGAAACAATTTTATTAACCCTATATTTCTAAATTAGCTACTTATATAGCTTTTTCATTTTTCAGCTTTTAACTTTTTCTAATTATTTCTCTGAAAAAATTAGCATATACTTCTCTTATATATCTTAAAATGTAATTTACCTAGTGCAAAAAATTATTTAAAGAATTAGGATAAATCAAAATCAGTGTCTATTGTCTTACTACATGTTTGCCATTTTATGACATGTGAATCTTATCCAGAGATGTGTCATGTAGGATATTATGAACACATTTTTTTCCTTTTTTTATTTTGACCTTTGAAATAGTAAAATTCCCTTGCTTTCTTCTTATCAATTAATCACTGGTTCACTCCTCTGTATCAGAAATATAAATATCTCTTCAGTAGATCCAGATACATGAAATACTTTGACAGCTTCAATTTTTCCTTGGGGACGCCCCTCTTGGGTTTGAACATATACATATGCATACACATACACACTATATCTGGAAGGACAGAAGAGAAAAGGATGTTTGTATCTGGACCATAAGACTGAGAGACAGGGGTGGGAGTGAGCATATTTTACTGATTTTGTACTTGTCTTTGAAGTCTTCCTATAAGTTTATCTATTAGTATGATGTATCTTCCCCCACCAAAAATAGTATTAAATTAAAATAGCGTTAGATCCCGCTCTTGTCATGGGCAGCAAGTTGTAGAGAAATGTGAACATATAATCCACTTTTAAAAAGAAACTAAGAACAGAAACATGCACCCAAAATTAAAAATCTTAAACATGGGCTTGTGGTTCTAGTATTAGGCTTTGTGAGGCTGAGTGAACGTGGAGGAAAAACTGAAGAAAAGTTGTTTACGACGCATCCTGCTGCTACTTGCACAGTCTAGGATCCAGGTAAAGCCCCACCTCCAGCCCCGCCTCTAGAGGTGATTTTTCTCCCACCGTCCAGCCCGTCTAGTCTATTCCAGCCCCATCTCCGCCTTATCCCCACCCCTAGACTTGGCCTCCGCCCACCTCCCCGCCCTTCTACTTCCGCCCCGCCCCCAGGTCCGGTACCCACCCACCGGCTTAACCAGGAATCTGGTCCCCACCCATGACCCGGCTCTCTATGCCTGGTACCACCCACATACTTGTACCCCTCACAGCCCCGCCCCTAGGACTGGTCTCCGCCCATGGCCACGCCGTCTGGACCCGGTGCCACCCACAGCCGGGTGCCTGCCCAACTCCCACCCGCGTAAACTGGTCTCTGCCCGCACACCGCCCTTCGGTCTCTTGCCGCCCCCCGCCCGTGCCGGGCACCACTTCAGTCTCTAGACCCCCCTATTCCCACTCTCTGCGGCGGCCAGCCCGTGACCGGAAACGGCTGTGTGGAAGCGCCAGCCGAGACCGGAAGTGGGAGCACAGGGAGGCGCCGTGGAGGCGGTCGTGGGTGCCTTGCTGCGCTCGCTGTGTGTACTGTCTTCTCTGGGTGGGACTTTCGCGTTCACGTGGGACGTTTGGCTGCCGTGCGAGCGGAGGACTCAGTGAGCTGCCTGTGTCGGGGACACTGGTAGGCGTGCAGGGAGGGCTTGGGCTGAGAGCACCCCCAGTCACATCGCGGCGACCCACGATCTCTCCCGGGGACCTCGTTTCCTCCCCTGGGCCGGTCCTTCAAGTCGGCCGGAAGCTGCTGTTACCTCCCAGCTCTGGAGGCCGCTGCCCCTTCTTCAGAGCGTGCCCCCGTCACCCTCACCCGGTGTGACTTTTGCCCCGAGGGGACTTTCAGCCGTGTCTAGAGGCATTGTTTGGGTTGTTACAGATGGTGGTGGGGGTGATAATACTGGCTTCTAGAGGGTGGTGACCAGGGATGCTGCTTAACGACCTGCAATGCACAGGAGAGCCCCCCAAACAAAGAATTATCTGACCCCAAATGTCAGTAGTGCTGAGGTTGGAAACCCTGCTGTAGGGCCTTAAAATCTCTGAGGCCCTGAATGAATTGTGGATATTGTTTAGAAGTCAGCTGAGTCACTTATAGGGCCCCCCAAGTTACAAGCCGTATTTAGTGTCTGGAGTCACCCTAAACTCTATGCAGCGGCATGAGTTGAGCAAGTCAGTTGCACACAGCGTGAAGCTGCTTCCTCCCACTTGGGGAGCAAATGGCTGGATGGGAATCAAGGAAATCCAGTAACAGCCAACAGTTACACGTTAACCAATAAATATAAAAAAAGAAAAGTGAATGGGTGGCCTTTCCATTCAACAACTGTAATATGCTCTATAAGAGGCCTCAAAAGCAATCTTTGTGCTTTTTTTTTTTTCTTTCTCCTCAGACAAGAAAAGCATACCTGGAGCTCAAGTTTGAGTTGAAACCAGCCTGAAGTCTCACCTTTCCTCACTGAAGATTTCTGTGTGACTAGGTGAGAGGACTGTGTAGAACTTCTAACAAACAGGTTGCAGCTGCCTTCACTGCAGCAAAACTGCTCATGGCTTTCTTGAGCTCAGATTATAAACACAAGGAGTCACTAAGAGTGAGAGAATCTCAAAAATTATTTATGTTTGATGGATTATATTCAAGGGAAAGATAGTAAAGTGTGTGTGGCTATGTGTGTGTAAATAATTCAGTAAATAGTTATATGCAAGTAAGTACACATTAAACAAACATGTAAGTATGTATGTGCAACAGTATAGAAATATATACTCACATTCCATAAAACTAAGAACTTTAGGATTTTATATATAAGTATAAAGGTATAATTTTTTACATGTATATTACAAGTATATTACAAGTCATCCCCTAAAAACTGGCAGGACTACTCAGCAGCATCCCTCAGGCCTGTTCGAGTTGATTTCTAAAGCCCTATAAATCCTCCACAAAGATTCAAAATATAGGGCATCAGGGTAAACTATGATTTGAGCTTCTTTATGTTAGTAACCAAAATTTAAAATTAAATCACCCAGCAACCAGATGTATTTTGAGCAAGTGGATTTTTTTAATGCGATTTAAAATCATTTAGAGGAATATTATGTATCAACTTGTAGATTAAAGGGTAGGGTACTAATTTCCAAAGATTGTCCTCCACAACTTGCCTTCTGATAGGAACTAACTTTCTTACAACTTTTCTGAAATAACAGCCCGATGATGATTCATATTGCACAGAAGCATGTTAAGTAATTTTATATTTAATTGCTGGGTTTTACTAATTCTCTGTGTGTGTGTGTGTATGTATGTATGTGTATATGCCTTTTCATTAGCTTTCCTGTAACGTTCTTGAGGGGAATATTCGCTTATTATGCAATAGATATTCTTTGAGTACACATGTTAGGATGACCAGCCATCATTTATTTGGGACTGAGGTGTTTGCCAGGGCACAGGACATTTGGTGTTCAAACCAGGACAGTTGGAGGCAAAGCAGGATGGTTCATTATCCCCATGAGCCAGGCCTTGGGCCGGATGCTTACGGACCCTGGAGAACCAAACAGACCGTGGCCGACCTCTACAGAGTTTACATTCTGATAGGGAAGGTGAATTTTAAACAATTACTTACATAGGTGATGTGGGAGCTTGGCACAGAGGACTCAACCTGAGGGAACAGGAAGCCCTCTTGAGAAGGACTGATATTTAGCATGAGAGCTGAAGTAGGACTAGACTGGAGTGAAAGTGTGGGAGCACGTTTAAGAGAGCATTCAGGCAGAGAGAACTGCATGAAAACAAGCCCCAAAGTAGGAGAGTCTGGTGTGCTCCATGAATTGGGGAGACACGGGTGGCTGAGGCCAAGAGAGCAAAGTAAGGAAGGGATATGAGCCAGACTGGACAGGTAGGCAGGCAGGGCTAGATCGGGCATTACTTTGGACTCTGTTCTCAGGAGAGTGGGCACACACTGCAGAGATGTGCGCAGGATGGTGTGGTCAGCATTTGGGTTTTGCATGTGGGTTAAAATGGACTTCAGGTTTAAAAAAGAGGACTTAAAGGGAAGATAGGAAGTGTTGGGAGAAGCTTAGGAATAAGATGGTTGTTCCCTAGGCCTGGATCATGGCTGTGGAGGAGGAAAGAAGCAGAAAGAAGAGACCTTACGGTTCAGAACTAAGAGAGTGTAACAGGGCTTCCATCATGCATGCATTTGTCAGATGGCACCGGACACTTACGGAGCTCCTACCTCCTGTCCATGCAAACCTGCAGGCATGGCCCTCACCCAGGTCCATGTTTTCACCCCATTCGGCCACTCACAGGCCCTGTCCACATCCTAAAGGGAGTCAGGCTTGACTATATCTAAGGCTTCCCTGTCCCCCACCATGGCCATTAGCCACATGTAACCATTTCATTGAAAAATACAATTAAAAATTCATTCTCTTAGTTCCACTGGCCACATTTCAAGTGCTCAGAGCAGAATTATAGACCATTTCTATTATCACTGACAGTTCATTGGGCAACACTGGTATTGAGTGGCCCTTTCTCTGTGACCCTCCCAGCACCAGCATATCCAAGAGGGGACAGGAGTCTCTGTAACCTGAACAGAGCCCCGCCCTGTCCTCATGTGAGACTTCAGCTGCCAGGAGACCTTGAAGGGGTACTTAGGGCCTGAGAGTGTCCCAGGCGCCTTCTCAGCTTCCTTTCCTCTTCAGGCTCTGAGCCGGCTGGATCCCAGCCCTCCTCTCACCACTCAGCTCAGTGACTGTGATTATTCCTAACTGCAGGTTGGATCGCTGGTGAGGAGCGAGGAGCCATCCTCCACCTGCAGCAGGTAGGGAGACTGCCGCAATTGTGTGGGTCTGCTGGACTCACTCACACCAAGGCTCAGGAAGGGTTTGATGTGAGAGGCTGTATTAGTTTCCCATAGCTGCTGTAACAAACTACCATCAATTTTGTGGCTTAAAGCATTGCACATTTATTTTCCTGCAGTGCTGGAGTTCAGAAATCCTAAATGTGTTGGCAGGACTGCATTCCTCCTGGGGGCTCTAGCGGAGAATCCATCCCCTTGCCTTTTCCTTCATGTAAAGGCCACCTGCATTACTTGATTTAATGCTCTTCTTTTCATCTTCAGAACCAGCAGTGTAGCATCTTCCAGTCTCTCCTTCTTGCTGTCGGACCTGTTTCCATCATCACTTCTTCTGACTTTGACCTTCCCGCCTCCCTCTCATAAGGACCCTGTGATGACACTGGGCCCACCTGGATAATCCAGGATCATCTCCCCATCTCCAGGTCCTTACCTTCAGCATATCTGCAAATCTCTTTGCCATGTAAGTAACATATTCACAGGTTCTGAGCCGTAAATGTGGCCATCTTTGGGGCGGGGCATTAATCTGTGGACCAGACCTGCCCAGGAGTCAGTGACCCCCTACAAGTCTGTTTCACCTTGCCCACATGCACTCTTAGTGTCAAATGTCCCCTCCCTGCACACACTCACACCCTTTATTCTTTGTCTTTTGGGTGCAGGAGGACACACATAGAGACTTCAGGAAGCTTGGTTTTAGAGTTACATTTTATTCTGTTATTCCAGGTAAAGGAGGCGTTCCCTTCTAATTAAAAAAGGAAACAATAATAGTCCGTTCCCGTCTCTTACAGTTTTTGTGGTTCAGGAATTCACTTAGCATGAGGGTTCTGGCTCAGGGACTTACATGATTTCTTAGCTGGATGTCAGCTGGGCCTGCAGTCATCTGAAGGCTCGACTGGTGCTGAAGGTGGTTCGCTGCCAAGGTAGTTCTCGTGTATGCTGGCATGTGGGCTGTTGGAGGGAGGCCTCCAGGTGGCTCTCTGCACAGGGCAGCCTGAGTGTCTTGCAGCACAGCTCCCCCAGAGCAGTTAGTGTGGGGTGGAAGCTACAGTGCTTCCTAGGACCCAGCCTCTGAAGTTATGTCCACAATGGTTTACTAGTCACACAGCTCAGCCCTAACTAAATGCAGGCGTGAATATCAGGAGGTTTGAATTATTAAGGCTTAGAGGAAGCTAATTACCATAGAGGGAAAAGGCGGGGATATATGAGATTTCAAAAGATTAGAGGTGTGATGAGTAGGCAGCGCCATTGACTTATAGAATTGTCCTGAAGGATTGAGGGTTCTTTTCATGTTGGTGACCAAGTTTATCTAGAGGTGATGATAATAGTTCGGCTCTCCTGCAGGCTGGTTGTTCAAGTGCTGCCACGGAGCAGGGGATGAGTGTAATTGTCTGGCTGAAGTCCTGCAGGGCCAGTGTAAAAGTGGGGGTAGGGATGAGGAAATTTGTGGAAAGAAGGGTCACTGTAATCCAAGCTGTGTAAGCATATAGAATGAGAAGAGACGGTGGCTGATGGGTAGCAGGAAAGTAGGATAGTAGGTGAACTGAGTTCTTTGTGTGGTAGTGAATACGTAGTGAAAGGGAAAAAAAATGAGTGAACAAGGTAGAAGTTTAGGAGGTTGTGTCAGACAGAGAGAGGGAAATTTCTGAACTATTGTTCTGGGTGGTGAAACTGTCAAGTGATGACAAAACGTGCGGTGGTGCCTGTGGAAATGTGTGGTCGAGGTGGAGTGGGGCAAACTCAGTGAGGTCTGACTGTCCGAGTGAGGTGGGACTGGAAGTTGAAGAATAATGGGAGTCGGTCGGGTGCCAAAGGCTCAAGTGAATAGGGGTTATAGTTGGGACATGACTATGACAACCACACGGATGGAGGAATGTGCCCTGAGGCTCAGTGAAGCCGAGGGTTTAACATGGATTGGGGCAGTAATATACCCTGGTGCAGAGAAGTTAAGTTTTGCCGTCACATGGCCCTGAGTTCATCACCTGCCAGGCAAAATAACGGCCCAGTAAGAAAGACATTGCTTGTTAAAGGAGGACATGACGGGCAGGCTAAGATAGAGTTGTCCTCTGTACCCTGGAGAGGGAGAGAGGCTGTGAATTCTTCCTGTTTTCCCGTTTCTTTCAGAGCCTTGTCCTGAGTGCACTGTGGGAGTAAGGCGGAGTGTCCTGGTTCTCCTGCTGCCCTGTTCAGGAAGGCTTCCTGGCTGAGTCGTAGGCGTGGAGCCATGGTTCTGTTCCGCACTTGTGGTAAGTTGTGGGGTCCTAGCATCTCTCAGAGTCCAGGTGTAAAGGTCCCTGTATCACAGAGCAGGTATGAGGAGGGGGCAGCAGATGAGGCATGAATGTAGCCCAGAGGTCGCTGGTTTGAGGTATTTGGGACTTCGGTGGTTTGAGCGTCTGTGGAGATGTCATCTGTGTAGTGAATGTGCAGGAGCCTTGGAATTTTACCTCTAACTCTTTTAATAAGCTTGGTGAAATAACAATGATATCCCTTAGATTTTTACTTTCCTCATCTGTGAAATGGGAATAATCTCTTCCTCAAGTATAGTATGACCCTTGAGCCCTGTTTTCTGGCCCTTGGTGAGACAGGGCTCAGCTCTGGTTTCCATGAAGTAAGTGTGTGTGTGTGTGTGTGTGTGTACGCGTGCGTGCGTGCGTGCGTGCGTTGGGGTATGGCCATTCAGAGGTAGGTGGCGTGGCCTCCAGATATGTGAGTGCTAGAATATAGAGTACACCTGGATTCTTGTGACTCATGTATGACTCATTTCTTCTCTAGGTCAGTCTCCTCTGTACCCAACATCTCAAAAACGATGCACAGAGGAGGAAGGGTTTGTTACTGGCTTCCTGACAAGCTGGTTACCGGTGAGTCAGATAGTCCTTTTTCCAAATCGTTATTCCTTTGGCCAAAAGTTGGACTTGTTGTCTTTCAATGACCTGGAGCCTCGCAGCCAAACTAGGTCTTCAGACCCCATGATCTCTGGGTATCTGATGGAAGGTGAAGGGCTGCCTTAAAAGGCCTGTATATGTCAGTATTTACTCCATTACAAAGCTTCCTGCAGGGTCACTGTTTACATCATGTTCTGCTAACAGTTTTAAGGGGAAGCTAAGAAAAGACATGCCTTTTCCCTAAAGTCAAGCAGTTGATGCTGGCCATTAGGAAATCATTCATAAATTTCCCAAGTATTTCTCTGATTTCCGTAATGTCCCAGGCCTGTATTCAACCTTTGAGATTGAAGACTGAGCCCAGAAGCAAATGAGAGCAGAGCTCAGAACTGTGATGTATGGAGTACCACTTCTGCGTTGGGTTCCCTGCCCCTCTTCTTGTCGCCTTGGCCCTTTTCCTGTACAGCCCTGGTCCGGGGTGGTCCTTGGCAAAGCCATAATGTTTTTGATGGTTTTAGGACTTAGTGAGGTTTGAGGATGTGGCCGTGGAGTTTACCCAGGAGGAGTGGGCTCTGCTGGACCCTTCGCAGAGAACACTGTACAGAGACGTGATGCTGGAGACCTGCAGGAACCTGGCCTCGCTTGGTAAGCCCGGTACCATCCCTGCATTTAATGACTGGGGTAACAAGCCTTTTCTTTTTCTTCTTTGTTGTTGTTGTTTTTTTTTAATTTTAAATTGAGGTAACATTCGTATAACATAAAATTCACAATCTTAAGCATTTTAAAGTATGCAGTTCAATGGCTTTGATGTATTCAGCGTGGTGCAACCATCAACACTGTCTAATTTCAGGTCCTGTCATTACCCCTCAGAGAAGCCCATACCCATTACTTCCCCACTCCCCGCTGCGGGCCACCACTAACTGGCGTTCTGTCTGATGCATTTGCTTCACTGCATGTTGGTCGTTGTCAGGCTTCTGTTCAGCTAGATGTCAGGCAGTTCTCATCCATGGTTCTGTAATTTAATTGTAATTTTGATGTGGTCATGGGAGGAGGTAAGCACAGCCTTTACCTGCTCTGCCATCTTGACCGGAAGCTCAGTGTTTATTTTACATTCAGTCTGTTACCTTCCCATCTTGAAAGGCAGCTCACGTATATAAAAAACTACTGTTGTGAAATATACTCCTAAATCATATTTAGAACATTTCATATCATTGGATCATAAAATATGCAATCTTTTGTGTCTGGCTTTCAGGCAGCATCATGTATAAAGGTGTAGCTATGTCGTAGCATGTATCAGTTCTTTATTCCTCTTAGGACTGAATAATATTCCGTTTTAGAGATACACCACATTTTGTTCATCCAGTCATTGGCTGATAAACACTCAGGTTGTTTCCACATACTGGCTGTTATAAACAATGCTGCTGTGAATATTTGTGTACAAGTTTTTATTTGAACCTATGATTTCAGTTCTCTTGGGTATATATCTAGGAATGGAATGCTGGGTCATATATTACTATATTTAAGTTTTTAAGAAACTGCCAAACTGTTTTCCACAGCATCAGCACCAATGTATAAGGGTTCTGATTTCTCCACATCTTCCCCAACATTTATTTTTTTAATTATAGCCATTCACTAGGGTGTGAAGTGGTATCTTATTGTTTTGATTTGCATTTTCCTCACGACTAATGACATTAAGCGTTTTTTTCATGTACTTTTTTTTGTTGGCTATTTGTGTATCTTCTTTGGAGAAATGTCTATTCAAGTCTTTTGCCCGTTTTTTAATTTGGTTATTTTTTGTTCTTGTGTTGTAAAAGTTCATTATATAGTCTGAATATTAGACCCTTGTTCAAAATATGATTTGCAGATAATTTCTCCCATTCTGTGGTGTCTTTCCATTTTTTATTTTTAAATTTTTTTTATTTAAGTACAGCTGGTATACAATATAATATTGGTCATATTTCATGTGTATAATATAGTGATTCAGCATTTCTAGATATACTTTATAATGTGATCACCCCACTAATTCTAGTAATCATCTGTACATCTGTCACTGTGCAAACCTATCACAATATTATTGACTATGTTCCCCTTCACCGTTTTCACCCATCCCCCCACGCTCTCCCTCTGGTAACCATCCCTTTGGTCTCTGTTTCTGTGAATCTGTTTTTATTTTGTTTGTTTATTTGTTTTGGTTTTTTAGATTCCAATGTAAGTAAAACCATGTACAGTATTTGTCTTTCTCTGCCTGACTTATTTCACTTGGCATAATACCCTCTAGATTCATTCATGTTGTTGCAAATGGCAAGATTTTGGGGGTTTTTTCTTGCTACATAATATTCCATTGTACATATGTACCATATCTTTATTCATTCATCTACCCATGGACATCTAGGTAGCTTCCATATCTTGGCTATTGTAAATAATGCTGCATTGAACGTAGGGGTGCATGTATCTTTTTGAATTAGTGTTTTTGTTGTCTTTGGATAAATACTCAGAAATGGAATTGCGGTCATACAGTGTATCTATTTTCAGGTTTTTTTCCTAGGAATCTCCATGCTGATTTCCATAGTGGCTGCACGAGTTTGCAGTACCATGAACAGTACACAAGGGTACCCTTTTCTCCACATCCTCTCCAACACATGTTATTGGTTGACTTTTTGATAATAGCCATTCTTACAGGTGTGAGGTGGTATCTCATTGTGGTTTTGATTTGCATTTTCCTGCTGATTAGTGACGTTGAGCATGCTTTCCTCCAGCAAGGGAAACAAAAGCGAAAATTAACAAATGGGACTTCACCAAACTAAAAAGCTTCTGCCCAGGGAAGGAAACCATCAATGAAACAAAAAGACTACCTGTTGAATGGGAGGATATATTCACAAATGATATGTCCAATAGGATATATCCAAAATATCCAAAATATATAAGACACTCATTCAACTCAATAACAGAAAAATAATCCAATCGAAAAATGGGCAGAGGACATGAAAAGACATTTCTCCAAAGAAGACATACAGATGGCCAGCAGATACAGGAAAAGATGCTCTTTCCGTTTTCTTGCTTGTGTCCTTTGATACACAAAACTTTCAGTTTTGGTGAAGTCCAATTTACCTATTTTTTTCTTTTTCAGTTTGTGCTTTTGGTGTCATGCCTAAGATATTGTTACCAAATCCAAGGTCATGAACATTGAAACCTTTGTTTTCTTCCAAGAATTTTCTAGTTTTAGCTCTTCAGTTAGGTTTTTGATCCTTTTTTGAGTTAATTTTCTATGTGGTTTGGAGAAAGCATCAGCTTCACTGTTTTGCGTATGTCTACCCAGTCGTACTAGCACTTTTGTAGAAGAGACTATTCTTTCCCCATTTCATTGTTTTTGCACCCTTGTCAGTAATGATTTGCTCATAGGCATATGAGTTTATGTGCACTCAGTTCTGCTCTATCGATCTGTCTGTCCTTGTACTGGTACCCCACGGTCTTCATTACCATTTCTTTGAAGCAGGTTTTGATACCAGGAAGTGTGAGTCTCTATTTTGTTCTTTCTCACGACTGTTTTGTCTGTTTGGGATCCCTTATAATTCCATATGAATTTTAGGATCAGCTTGTCCATTTTTGGAAGAAAAATAAATTGTAATTTTGATAGTGATCGCACTGAGTCTGTAGATCATTTTGGTTAGTATTGTCATCCTAATATTAAGTTTTCCAATACATACCCTTTTGTTACTCATTTTTAATTTGATTCTATTGTGGTCATTTAAGATACTTTGTATGATTTCATTGTTATTAAATTTATTCAGAGTTGTTTTGTGTCCTAATGTATGGTCTGTTCTGGAGAATGTTCCATATGCACTTGAGATGAATATGTATTCTGTTGTTGGATGGAGTGTTTACATGTCTGTTGGTCCTGTTAGTTTATAGGATTGGTTAAGTCCTCTGTTTCCTTGTTGATCTTCTAACTAGTTTTTCTGCATGTCGAATATGGGGTGTGGAAGTCTGCACTTATTACTGTAGAACTCTATTTCTCCCTTCAATTCTGTCAGTTTTGAATGTATATTTTTGAGCTCTGTTGTTAGGTACGTATATGTCTATAATTGTTATATTTCTTGATGAACTTACCTTTTTATTAATAATATCTTTCTTTGTATCTTATAACAATTTTTTGTCTTAAAGTCTGTTTTGCCTGGAATTAATGTAGCTACATAATCTTTCTTTTGGCTACTGTTTTCATGGAATTCCAGCAGTTGACTTTCAACTGATTATTGTCTTTAGATATAAAGTGAGTCTGTCATATACGTGTGTGTGTGTGTGTGTGTGTGTGTATATATATATATATATATATATATATATATATATATAGCATATCATTGGATTATTTTTAATCCACTCTGCCAAAATCTGCCTTTTAATTGGACATAGATTAATCCATATACATTTAAGGTAATTACTGATAAAGAAGGACTTATTTATGTTATTTTGTTATTTGTTTTCTATTTGTTCCTCAATTCTTCCCTTATTATTTACTTTTGTGTTTGGTATTTTCTTCCTTTTTTTTTTTTTAAGGAGGGTGTAGTTCACAGTGGCCCATGTGGGGATCAAACCGGCAGCCTTGTTGTTATTAGCACCACACTCTAACCAGCTGAGCTAACCGGCCACCCCTGTGTTTGATATTTTCTAGTGGGCCATTTTAACTCCTTTCTCATTTCTTTTGGGTTTTTTAGTTTTATTTTTGTTTTTGCTTTTTCTGGTTGTCCTGAGTATTACAGTTAGCATTTTAATTTATACTATTTTGACATAATATCAACTTTGTTCAATAGCATACAAAAATATTGCTCCTATATAGCTACACGCCTGCACCCCCCACCCCCATTTTATATTGCTTTGTCACAAATTACGTTTTTATACATTGTGTGACCATTAACATAAATTTATAATTTTTGGTTTAGGCATTTATCTTTTAAGTCACATAAGAAGAAAGAGTTACAAAGCAAAAATACAGGCGTTACAAACCAAAAATAAGTAGCCAGTTGTAATTGACATTTATATTTACCTATGTATTTTCTTTCATCAGTGTTCGTTATTTCTTTGTGTGGATTTGAATTAATAGCCATTGTCCTTTTATTACAGTCTGGAAGTTTCCCATTAGCATTTCTTGGAGGGTAGATGTACTAGTGATCTCTGTCTCTTTCAGTTTAACCTATTTGGGGTTTGTTAAGCTTCTTGGCTGTGTACATTTGTGTTTTTCATCAAATTTGGTTAAATTTTTAGCCATTAATTCTTCGAGTATTCTTTCTGCCTCATTCTCTTCTCTACTTAAGGAACCTCCATTATGTGTATGTTGGTATGTCTGATGGTATGCCACAGGTCTTTTAGACTCTCTTCATATTGTTTTCATTCTTTTTTTTCCTTTCTATTCTTCACATTAGGTGATGTAAATTATCCTACCTCATGGTCATTCATTCTTTATGCTGCCTACTCGATTCTGCTGTTGAACTCCTCTTCTGAATTTTTCATTTGTGTTATTGTACTTTTCAACTCCAAAATATTTATGTAGTTTATTTTTTAAAATAATTTCTATCTCTAACATGTTTTCTACTTGATCAGAATTTGTTCTCATTGTTTCCTTTAGTTCTTTGTACTTTTTTTTTTTTTAGGTCTTTGAGCATATTTAAAATAGTTTTAAATTCTTTATCTAATAAATTCAATGATTAGGCTTCCTCAGGTACAGTTTTCACTAATTTTTTTTCCTGTAATGGGCTATACACTTTTTTCTCTGTCACATAATTTTATTTATTGAAAACTAGACATTTGGAATATTATAATATAGCAATTCTGGAAGCAGATTTTTCCCATCCCCAGGGTTTGTTCTTGTTGCTTGTTGCAGTTGGTGTTGTATATAAGTTTAGTGATGTTTCTGAACTGATTTTGTAATGTCTGTATTTGTTGTGCATGGCCACGGAAGACTCTGCCATGTTAGCTTAATGGTTAGCGAGTGGTTTGTCAGAGATTTCCTTGACTGCCTGGAACAACACCAATAACTCCTAGTCCCTGCAGATAGGCTCTGTGTGTATAAAGGGGGATTCCCATCAAAGTCCACTAGGCAGTTTACGGCTTTGCCGTAGCCTTCACTTCCTGCTTGTGTAGAGCCTGAAGGTCAGCCTTCGTGCCTTCTCAGGTCTTTTCTGAGCATGTGCCTGCCCCTGGGTGAGCATGTAGCTTCCTGGGTTCAAAGTGTCAATGTAAAGATGTGCAAAACCGGTAAGGAATTTCTATAATAGTTTACTTGAGCAAAATTGATGACAGTTGCCAGGAAGCAAGAGCTCAAATGCTCTTGGAGAATGACTCTTTTGCAATTTCATTTATGCATTTGAAATTAAGGTGGGAACTCAAGGAAGATTACAGGAAGGTGGGAGAAAGCAAGGTGGGAATCAGATTACAGGATAGTTAACAAGATTTACATGCAGTGGGCTGGGCTGGCTCAATAACCTTTCACTAAAGAAGTTACAGGCCTGGAGTGTGACCACTCACCATGACCTGCCCAGTTAGGGATTTATGATTTATTATAGCACCCATTTTCATGCACAAAAGGAATATGAGGGAGCTTTTAAAAAATTCCCCCAAACGTCTTATTCCATGCTTTTCCTCCTAAGTGTTTGTTTAGTCTTTTGGTTTCTCCTGCTGTTTTCCTTTGCTTCAGAGGGTGGTGGCTGATATCTTTGCCTTTAAATACATGCAGGACGCGCCCTCTGAGTAGCTAGTTCAGCTTCAGCCCTTGGGGAGTTTGGGATTAGATAAAGGCAAGCCCTTTGAGCCTAACGTACAGAAAGGTCAAAACAAACTATCCCAGTTTCTTGAGATAAAGGTCCATTCTGCTCCCTCCAGTACTGGGAATGTGGGCTTGTCATCTTCAAGGTCACAGCCAAAGCAGGGAATTGAAGATGAGGCAAAGATCAACTAAAATGTCAGATTTTTTTTCCTTGATTAAGCATTTTCCTGGTTGCTGTAAACTTTTGCTAAGTTTCCAGAGTTCCAATAAAGTTGATTCTGATAGGTTTTGCTACTTTATTCACAGTTTTTGTAGAGGGATGGGCTTTTGGAGTTCAGTATTCCTTAATTTTCAGTGTCATTACTTCTCACAGTCTCTTAAGCACTTCTATGTTCTGGGTCTGCTAGGTTTAGGAATATAGTGATGAATGAGACAGACATATTCTCCACCCTCACAGAGCTGTCTGACTGATGCCTTCCCTATGGACCTAATATATCTGTTTCTTACCCTGACTTTATATCTCCATGGTTAAAAGCCTCAGAGCTTCTGAAGTGTGTATTCAAGCTTTGGCATGGGCTTTGGGATTACAGCTGACTGTTGAATAATACAGGTTTGAACTGTGTGGGTCCACTTACATGTGGCTGTTTTCAGTAAATATACAGTTGGCCTTCCATATCCCGGGATTCACATCTGCAGATTCACAACTGCAGATCGAAAACAGTATTTTTGATCCATGGTTGGGAATTTGTGAATGTAGAGGGCCGACTGTCTGCATTGTTCTCTGCCATTTTATATCAGGGACTTGAACAGTGTGTGGATTTTGGTATCTGTGGGGGGTCCTGAAACCAGTCTCCTATGGATGCCAAGGGACAACAGGTTTTGGGAAGTCCAAAGTTATATGCAGATTTTTAACTGTGCAGGTGATGGCAACTCTAACCCCCTTGTTCAAGGGTCAGATGTACAAAGGGTGCCCAAAAAATGTATACACATTTTAAGAAAGGAAAAAACTGTATTAAAATTGTAATCCTCAATATATACTGATAACAAAAGATGACTACAAGTCATGTGTATACAGTTTTTTGGCACCCCCAGTATTTATGCCCTGTCACCTGGATATTGAGCGAAGATGCTTGCATTTTTTGAGTTACAATATTCATTAAAATTTAAGTGTAATTATTCCACTGTTCCAAAAGTCACACTTGGCTGTTTTCTTGATTGTTGGCTTCAGTTTCATGGAGTTGCTTGTCACCTGCACAGCCGCCCTTCAACATGTCTTTTCTCCATGATTAGGGTATGATGTTGATAAACCCAGCCTAATATCTCAGTTGGAGCAAGAAGACAAGATGATGACAGAGGAGAGAGGAATTCTCCCAGGCACCCGTTCAGGTGAGCACCAGGTGGATATGAGTCCTTGTGAGGGATAGCTATGGCCAGTGGTTTGGGACATGGGAGTATTACATTAGGAAATGTCAATCAGGGAACTCTGTTAAAATGTCCTTTTTTTGATGGAGATGGCCAAGAACATTAGGTATGAGCTTCCTCGTGTACCTTTGTTTCCTTTTTAACTTTCTGTTTAACGTCTCATTTTTACTTTGGACTCAGAGGGGGGAAGATATCTCTTTTTAAAAAGAATTTAGGTCTCATGAGCTTTTTGTCCACTTTCTTGCTACTTTGCATCCCTGATAATTCCTTCTTTTGTAAATCTCTGGTCAATCTTAATCCTTCTAGAATCCCTTTTTAATGCCTACAGTTTGTGCACTCGTTTCCCTTCCATTGCAGGCTGCCTCAAAACTCATTAGCTTACGCTCAGAGCCTACCTTTACTCATGTGTGCACTTTACTGTTTCTTTTCTCCATCAACTTAAATTTCTTTTCAATTTGTTTCAGATTTGGAGACTGTACTTAAAGCCAAATGGTTAACTTCTAAGAAGCATGTTTTCAGAAAAAAAGGTTCTAATGGTGTAAAAGCGGTAAGACTAACATGGATGATTCTTGGTTGTTCACAGTAGAATTCCATGAGTTAGAAAAGCCACAAAATAAACAGGAGAGTCATTAAAGGAAGGTATCATTTGCACGTGAGAAAATGGCGTCTGGAGAGATGCTGTGAACCAATTTGGAGAAAATTATAAGTTACCCTGTTTCCCCGAAAATAAGACCTAGCCAGACAATCAGCTCCAATGCGTCTTTTGGAACAAAAATTAATATAAGACTCGGTCTTATACTATAGTAAAATATGACCAGGTCTTATATTAATTTTTGCTCCAAAAGACGCATTAGAGCTGATTGTCCAGCTAAGTCTTATTTTCGGGGAGACAGGGTAGCTTCAAACTTGTTTCTTCACAAGTTTCCAGAAGTGAATATTTCCTTAACTGTAACTAAGATAAGGACTATTGAATCATAAAATGGTCTTAAATTTATTTTTAAAATGCTCTGTGACAATAGTTTAGTGGTTACCAGAGGGTAAGGGGCGTGGGGGGTGGGAGATGAGGGTAAGGGGGATCAAATATATGGTGATGGAAGGAGAACTGACTCTGGGTGATGAACACACAATGGGATTTATAGATGATGTAATACAGAATTGTACACCTGAAATCTATGTAATTTTACTAACAATTGTCACCCCAGTAAATTTAAAAAAAAAAAAAAAAAAAATGCTCTGTGAATATGATAGACTGGTGGCGAAGCATGCATCTTTTTGAACTTTTAAGAGCTCATACTGGGCCAAAGTCATATACAAGCACTGAAGATAGTGAAAACATCAATTTTAATAATGATTATAAGTGACTATAATAAGTGATTGTAATCATTATTATAAATGATTATGAACATCAACATAATTCCTGGGAGAGGGGATTTGTATGACAACATTGAATATTAAAAATATTATAAATTATAATGATCTTTCATCTCTTAACAGGAAAGAAATCATCTTGGAGTGAAACTCAATGAATGTAATCAGTGTTTTAAAGTCTTCAGCACAAAATCTAACCTTACTCAGCACAAGAGAATTCATACGGGAGAAAAGCCCTATGACTGTAATCAGTGTGGGAAATCCTTCAGCAGTAGATCTTACCTTACGATTCATAAGAGAATACATAATGGGGAGAAACCCTATGAATGCAATGACTGTGGGAAAGCCTTCAATGATCCCTCATCCCTCAGACTGCATGTAAGAATTCACACTGGAGAAAAACCTTATGAATGTAACCAGTGTTTTCATGTTTTTCGCACTAGCTGTAACCTCAAAAGCCACAAGAGAATTCATACAAGAGAGAATCATCATGAATGTAATCAGTGTGGAAAGGCCTTCAGCACAAGGTCCTCCCTTACCGGGCACAATAGTATTCATACCGGGGAGAAACCTTATGAGTGCCACGATTGTGGGAAAACCTTTAGGAAGAGCTCGTATCTGACACAGCATATGAGAACTCATACTGGAGAAAAACCCTATTTGTGTAATCAGTGTGGCAAATCTTTCAGCAGTAGCTTTTCTTTTACGGTACACAAGAGAATTCATACTGGGGAGAAACCTTACGAATGCAGTAACTGTGGGAAAGCTTTTAATAATCTCTCAGCTGTTAAGAAACACGTGAGAACTCACACTGGAGAAAAACCCTATGAATGTAATCATTGTGGAAAATCTTTCACCACTAACTCTTACCTTTCTGTGCATAAGAGAATACATAATAGGTGGATATGAATACAGTAACTGGGAAAGCACTGATTTCTTAGACCTCAGACAACTGTGGTAAGTCATGCTAGGTGTATGAGTTATCTGTTGCTGCGTAACATTATCTCACAATTTCTGTAGGTCAGTTCAGAAATGGCTTAATTCTGTAGTTCTGGCTTAGGATCTCTCATGAGGGTGCAATTAAGATTGTCAGCAGGAGCTGCAATCATCTGTGTTTTTTATTGCTGAAGAGTCCACTTCCATAGGGGCTCACTCAGTTGCCTGGCAAGTTGGTGCTGGTTGTTGGCAGGGAACCTTAATTTCCTCACCATGTAGGACTTTCCACAGGCCTACGTATATTAATGATGTAGCAGCAGGCTCCCCTGAAAGCATGGTCTGAGGGAGAGCTAATGCCAAAGCCACGTAGTCTTTTATGACCTAGCCTTGGAAGAACAGGTCGCTTCTTCCATATTGTATCGGACACAGACCAATCGTGATACAGTGTGGGAGGAGACTACACAGGTGTGTATAGGATTAGAGAGAGAGCATTGGGAACCTTCTGTGAAACTTGCCATGAAATCAACAAAGAAAGGCCTTCAGGCTTTCAGTCTATTTGATATGAAGTATCATTCAGTAGCCCTCATGTGAATCCACTCTGGAGAGAAACCTCATGAGTGCAGTCTTTGTGATAGAAGCTTTCAGCTCAAACTCACCTTAATGTGCACAAAAGGTTATGCACTGGGGAGAAACCCTAGGAGTGTGATAGCGCTAGGAAGGCCTTCTGGGCTATCTCTAAGGAGTCATGTGACAGTTCACACTAAGGGGAAAACCTTATATCAGAATGCAAAGCCTTCAGGGACACATGTCCCTTAGAGCACGTGTGAGAAATCACTGCCACGAAACACTCACAAAAGGATGGGAAAACCTTACAGCACAGACATTCACATGACTGAGCAAAGTGGTGAGATACTCTGAATGCAACGGGAAAGCCTTAAACGTTCTGTCAGTTTCTAAGAGATGTAAGGATTTATTCTGGAGAGGAAATCCCATTACATGTCATCAGTATTGGAAAGCTTTCCATTTTTCCCCATTCCCGAGGAAAGTGTGAGAACTCAAGCAAAGAAACCTGTGAATATAAACAATGAGGACAAGCTTTTAATGATACCTCTTACATGAGGAAAAATAGGAGCTCCCTGGCTGCCCAACCTGTGAGTGTATTAATTTTAGAAGACCTTTCAGTGATTGCTGTCTTTGTTGACTTGTCAGAACTCAAATTAGAGGGAAACCCTCAGAATATAATCAATACGAGGATGCCTCGGCCTCACCTCTTCACTGAGTGGCCCAAAATAAACTGGGAATGAAAATTGTAAACATAAGCGGTATTACCTTTAAAAGTATCTAATCCTTATATGGGTCCATTGCATCATTAATTTTCACTTGTTTATTAGTATAAACATTTATTTCTGTAGCTGTACCCTAAAGTAAATCTGAAATGATCTTCCATAGTTTTATATGTAATATGTTTATTATTTACTCTTTAAAAATATCAATATATTACATATGCAGAAATGTATTTCTGAATGTCTCCTGAGTGACTTAGTTTATCATAATGAAACTTAGACTGTATGTACTATATACTTTTCTAATTTAATGGCATTTTTGTCAAGTAAGTGGACTTTATGATGTTGATTCTTTTTTATCTTTTTATTCTCGTATGGCACTTACTTTTAGCTTCTTTCACAATGTCCATTCTCCCCTACTTATTTAAAGAAAAAAAATTGTTCAAGTTGCCGATGAGCAGTATTAAAAATACTCAATATGTCAGGCTTCCCCCAAAGCCCAGAGATGTCTTGTCATCTGCTGGCCATGCAAAGGAGGTAGAAGTCACTGGGCAAATGTCATCTGGCTTATTCGCTTCACCTACATTCTATTCATCTTAACTACTATTTCTTTTGAAAGTGGGCTAAAGGCTAAAATTGGAAGAGCTATATTTTGACTAAGATGACAAAAAACAATGTAACAAAAAATCACAAATATATGGACTCCCCAAAAGCTTCTGATTGGCTATGTCAACTCAGGACAGCTTATTCCTAGACTTCTCCTTACATGATTAAAAATAACCACTAAGTGAGGAGAAGCAAAGTGATGTTTTGCATTTATTTTTGAGGAAGTTGGAATCATAGTGTGTAGCCGTTTCAGATTGGCTTCTTTCACTTAGCAATATGTATTTAAGGTTCCTCCATGTCTTTTGGTGGTTTGATAGCTCATTCCTTTTTAGCACTGAATAATATTCCGTTGTCTGGATGGACCACTGTTTGTTTATTCATTTGCCTATTGAAGGACATCTTGGTTTCCAAGTCTTGGCAATCACTAATAAAGCTATTATAAACATTTACATAGTGGTTTTGTGTGGACATCAATTTTCAGTTCATTTGGGTAAATGCCAAGGATTGTGTTCTTAGTTTTGCAAGAAACTGCCAAACTGTCTTCCAAAGTCCTATTTTACATTTACACCAGCAATAAATGAGAGTTCCTGTAGTTCCATATCCTCGCTAGCATTTGGTGTTACTGTTTGGGATTTTAGCCGTTTAATAAGTGTGCGATGGTATCTGGTTTTTATTTGTGATTTCCTAATGACATAATGATGTTGAGCATCTTTTCCTGTGCTCATTTGCCCTCTGTATATTTGGTGAGGTACCTGTTAAGGCTTTTGCCCATTTTTAAATTGGGTTCTTACTGTTGAGTTTTGAGATTTCTTTGTATATTTTGGATACCAGTCCATTAGATATCTGTTTTGTAAAGATTTATTCCCAAGTCTGTGGCTTGAGTGTGGATTCTGTAATTTTTAATATAGACTATATGCCCATTAACTCAAGCTAATTGTGTTTTCAAATATAGTATGCACATTCAGAGTTTTCTCCTCAGATTTATTTAGTATACTGTTCCATCTGGTTATAAACATTCATTTTTGTAATTCTGTCATTTTCTTCTTTGTATATTTTGATGTAATGTAAGCACACACAGGATTAGTTATTTTCTTGTGAATTGTTTCTTTTTATATAGGAGCCATATTTTTAAGGCAAATATTTCAATATATTAATAAATGATCAAGCTTTTATATAGCCCTTTCCATATATTGGACACTTCTGAATGCCTTATAAATATTAATAACTTAGAGTTTCAATATAAGCTTATGAAGTATGTACTATTAATATCCCCATTTTGCAGATGAGAAAACTGGCATGGTACACTTAATGTTACTTGCTTGAGTTCACTGTCTAGTAAATGCTGGAGCCCAGATTTGAGCCCAAACACTCTGTACTTTACCACTAGCCTCTTAGGTGTTGAAAGAGCGGTAGAAGATATTGTGGTCAGAGACTTGGTAGATCCTTATCCTACTGGTTTTATGGGTCATCGTTAGGACTTTTTATATTTCCCGTGAGTTGGTATACCAGTCGAGTCCCAGCAGGACCACCTGACACTCAGACTAGGACAATTTGCATAGAGTTTTCATAAAGGGGCTGCTCACAGAGTTAGAGACAGGATGTAGAAAACCCACAAAGGGTGGTTCGTACCCAGCAGCTGGTAAGAGCAGGGCTCTATTAACACTCCTAAGCCTGAAGGGGCAAGCGGAGGGAACATAATTGAAACCTGGAGATCAAGAGAAGAGAGAGTTGCATTCCAGAAGCTGAGAGAAGGTCAGGGGTAGCATCCACTTCTGGATTCTACAGGAAACGGGGCAAGACTTCATTTTCTTTCATCCTTATCATTTAATACCTAGGCTCCCCATTGACCAAACCCAACCTGAAGCCATAAGGTAAGGAAGCCCACTGATGTAGTTCATCTTGATAAACTTTCCTGGGTGCAGCAAGATGAAAAAAGTGGACCCATTGGGGCAAATGGAAGATGTCCAGAAACGTTGATCCCTTTTGCTTCTTGGAATCTACTCTTTTCAATCACCTGGGTGGAAATTTCACATACCTGCCCAGGAATGCCATCACCACTGTCCTGGGTGCTGGCAACGTATTAATCTTGCCACTTGTAGTCCACAATAGTTGCTTCCACAAGTGGTGTTCATGTAAGATAGGTCAAGAGGCTCTTGGAAAGAAGGCACAAAAAATAACATAAAGGTCCTGGTTCCCAGAGGGGGAACACCCACAAGCAGATGCAGTAAGGGTTGCGTTGAACTTGCTGAGCACTATGAGACAAGCGCAGAAGAAAAGACACCATGGCTTCTGGCCTCACAGGTCACTAATCTTGTCATTCCAGAAGATGTGGGGCTACTGTTATGTGTTGATGGCAGAGGAGATATTTGGCACTCAGGTAATCCATTGGGATGTCTCTTGATATCTTTTCCCAAATTTGGCTGATAAAACAAGCATAGCAGCTGTATCCTGAGAGGGACATGGTGACCAGGTGTTTCTGGATCATCCCTCCAAATAAACCACCTAGGTCAGCTGAGGTGTCAGTCAAGCAGGAAGGGAATCTAAAATGGAAGACGAGAGGTGTGTGATGCTATTCCTTTAATTGTTAGAGGTATCAATCACAGCGTCGAAAATAGTTGCTGTCAAGGGCTGTTAATAACTTATCCCAGTGGTCTTTCTCTTGTATGTGTCTCTAGGCAACAAGACCAACCATAATGCTGGGTGCACTTTAAGAACAAGTGCATCTGAGCAGTATGAGTGGTGGACCATGATGGAGACAGTGATATTTCCGATTCTTTTTTTCAGGACTGTCATTCACTGTTGGAAGTGTTGGTTGCTAAGGGCTCATGCTGCCATCGTCTCTGGGAATTCCCTTGGGCCAAATGAAAGCACCACACCTAAGGTTAGGGCCACTCCCAATGACTGGTTCATGTGAGGGGTACAAAGGCTCAATTCCTTTGCCTCAAGTTGAGACACTCCTGAAGAGTCACCGCAGCTCCAGAACTCCCCATGGGATCTGCTGTAGTTCGTTTTTAACTTATTATAGTTCAATCTCTTATTCTTCCCAATCCTGGTTTTCTCCTTTAAAGATCCTCCTCAATGAAGTCCATTAAGCAAAAATCTCCATCTGCCCTAAGCTCGCACTGTCTAAAGAACCTCATTCAGAAGAGGGGCTGGCAGAGACCAGGGGAACATGGAAAGAGTTGTGAAAAATTCAACACGGTGCGAAGCAGGTGCAGAAGCAGGAACGGAAGGCAGCTATATTTTTATAGCTGCATTTTAGCTATATTTTAGATTGTTCTTTTCTCCCACTTACCCTCATGATCCTTTTTTCGTCCCTCCATTTTATGTACATAACACTGTGCCCAAAGTTTCAGGTTTCTAGTGGGATTTCGATCGAATCGATATTACCACAGGATAATACAGTACCTGCCAGGCTTCCTTTGTATCTTGTTATAAGAACTTGGACTTATCCCGTGTAGAAGGATAAGAGTTGACGTCAGGAAGCTAAAGGGGGTAGACAGTGTTGAGTATCTCCCATTTGTCCTTCCAGCTCCGCTGCCTTCTCCATCTGGCTCTCTGACTACAGAGGTTAACCTGTACGGACTACTTTAATGGGCTCATTTGCCTTAGTGCTTCTATTTAGGTTGGTCAGTGGGGAGCCCAGGTAGAAGATGGGAGGAATGGAACCGAGTGAGGTCATGCCCTGGCTATATTCCTGCAGGAGAACTCTGGTCTGGATACTGCCCTTGACCTCTGCTCAGCCCTGCAGTGCAGTCTTCTCTCTACTACGTCCCCAGATTTCAAGAATCTCTCCTTCCCCTCACCTCTTCTTCCTTGCTCTTCTTTAGGTCACCAAATATGCAGTATCCTCTTGTGGTTTTCCCACGCCCTAGTACCTTTATCATGGATCGTTCTGAGTTAGCGATATGCCAGCGCACTGAGAGTACAATGAAAAGTCCTTCCCATTTCCTAGAAGGCCCCAAACAATGAGGATCCGCTACCTCGCTGACCTCATCTTCCACCACTCTCCTATTTCATTCCTCCACTGGCGTCACCCTGGGCTTCCTGTAGCTTTATTACCCCAGCACCGCTGTGCACCAGGGCCTCCCTGCTGCCTAGACTGATATACCCCACGTTCTCAATAGCACATACTAGCATAGACCAACTCTCTTCATAATTTGTTTGCCTAATTTTCTCCATCCCAAATCCCACTAGGTTGTAAACAGATGAAGGCAAGGGCTATGTTTGATTCATCACTGCAGATCTTGTGCTGCAAACTGTGGTACAGACGTAGTGCTCTACGGTGTGGGGAGTAAAAGTATTCACTCTGGAGAGAGATTGCTTGTGTTTAAGTGTACAGTCTGCCACTTCAGAGCCTTGTTATCTCAGACAAGTAAACTTTTTGTGCCAAACATTCTTCATCTGTAAATAGAAATGATGAAAGTGCCTAATTCATAGACTAGTATTGAGAGTTTAGTTAGTTAATATATGTAAAGCACTTATAAGACTTCCTGGCATATAGGAAACATATTTCATCTTTTATTATGAATTAAATAAAATTCATTGTAGGATTATACACAGCAAAACAAGATACACACAAAGAAGTAAATATTGTATGATTCTATTTGTGTGAATTTCAAGAACAGGTAAAAAGTAATCTGTGATGGGAAAAAATCAGAACAGTGGTTACAGCTAAGCTCAGGTTGTGGGGGAGGGGGGAGGTAGGAGCAGGGATTGAAGGAACTTTATGGGATGAGGAGAAAGGTGTATAGGTTACGTAGGGGTATGCATGCGTCAAAATATGTTGAACTCTACACTTAAGATCTGTACGTATGTAACATATTTCAGTTTAAATTAGATTCATTTTGCTAAGTGAAAGAACCAGAGACCAAAAGCCACTTATTGTGTGATTCCACTGTATGACATTCTGGAAAAGGCTACACTTCAGGAAAGGACCACAAATCAGTGGTTTCTAGGGGTGAGGAGTGAGGGGATGATTACAAGGGGGCAGCACAGAGGAATGTGAGAGAGAAGGAATTGTTCTATCGGGATTGTGTTGATGGTACACAACTCTACGCGTTTGCCCAAATCTATAGAATTGTACACGGCAAAGAGCGGATATTACTGCAGGTTAAAAAAATAATAATAATCCACCAGGTAGTGGAGGGAATTCAAAGTGGAATACAAAGTATAACCAATAAACATAGCTGTATTACAAATGAATAACGTAACCACAATGAAGGGGGTGAGAAGGAAACCAAATTTACTTTAGAAAACTATATTTTGACAAGGTACTATAAGGCTAAATACAAAAAGAACTGTCTGGAAATCCTGTACTCTAGTTAAAAAATGTGTTTCTCATAATTCTATGGGTTAGCAATTCTGAAATTAAATGAATAGTGGGGTGGAGCAACTACGTAAATATAAGGTAGATAATGAGAGCCAGGTTCTTACTGTCGAGGAAAGATGTTACAAAGTAGGAGAGAAAGAAAGAGAGAATGAACACTGTGTTGTTGCAGAGGTATTGCTACGAATTTATGTTTTTTATTAGATGGATGGAGAGATAGGTAGATCAGTAGAGCTATGTGTGTATGAATAGGATAGTATACATTTATGTATTTCCAAGGCCTGTCAGCTCTGAAGGCTTAGTAAGAATGAGAATATTTATCACTCATGCAAATCTTGGTTTCTAATAAAAATACCTTTCTTAAAAAAAAAAAAAAAAAAAAAAAAAAAAAAAAAAAGGCTCTTTGGAGAAATAAAAGATTCCAAGGCTGGGACAGGGAAGCTAGAGCATGATCCTGAAATATCTCTGAAGGATCTTCTAAGGGAAAATAAATAAATATTCACAAAGAGTCAGCTCCAAAAATCTGCCTAAAAGTTTCCCTCAGGTCCTTGAATAGTAATCTCTAAGCTGTGCATGTTCAGGGAAAGACTCTTGGAGGCTTAGAAAAGAATTGCTACTGAAAGCTGAGGATCTGTACAGAAATTTCAGAGATCACACATGCCAGGAGTTGGAGGTTAGTTTTTGGACTCATCTAGAGTGGAATAACCTTGATCAAAACAAAACAAAACCGAAAAACCTGGGTTTCAGTCTTGGCCCTAGAAATTCCACAATCTAAGAGTGAGTACCATGCAGTAATAGTAAAGACTGCATCTTAAAAGTCAGTATAAAACTGAACTCAAGTTTTCCTTAGTAAAACCTAGTCTCTGAGGTGATGCGTTTGTACTATAACTTCCTGCCATAACAACACCTAACATTTAGAGTCAAAATAACTTAGTTTAGGAACCTCTAGAAAGTGTTATTCACAAGATCCAGCACACAAGCAGATTGCTAAACATGCAAAGCAGCAGGAAACTGTTCTCAGTTATGAACATGAAAGACATTAGGAGCAGACCCAGAAGCGATCCAGACAGTGGGCGTAGCAGACAAGGGCTTCAGAATAACTGAACCATATGTTAAGGAAAATGAAGGAAACAAGTTGTTTCCTTCATGCTGAAAATGAAAGACAGACTGAAAACCTTCACAGCAACCAAAGAAAAAGGACACATTGCTTTCAAAGGAGTAAGACAGCTGAATGGGAGAAGATTTTTGCAAACAGTGCCTCCAATAAGGGGCTAGTATCCAGAATATACAAGGAATTCATGCAACTCAACAACAAAAAAACAAACAACCCAATTGAAAAATGGGCAGAGGACTTGAAGAGACATTTCTCCAAAGAGGACATACAAATGGCAAATAGACATATGAAAAAATGCTCAACATCACTAATCATCAGAGAAGTGCAAATCAAAACCACAATGAGATATCACCTCACCCCAGTCAGAATGGCTATTATCAACAAGACAAATAGTAACAAGTGTTGGAGAGGCTGTGGAGAAAAAGGAACCCTCATACATTGTTGGTGGGAATGCAGACTGGTGCAGCCGTTATGGAAGGCGGTGTGGAGGTTCCTCAAAAAATTACGAATAGAATTGCCATGTGACCCAGCAATCCCTCTCCTGGGTATCTACCCAAAAAACTCTGAAAACATTTATCCATAAAGACACGTGTGCTCCAATGTTCATTGCAGCTTTGTTTACGGTGGCCAAGACATGGAAACAACCAAAATGTCCTTCGATAGATGAATGGATAAAGAAGTTGTGGTATATATACACAATGGAATACTATTCGGCGGTAAGAAAAGATGAAATAGGACCATTTGTGACAACATGGATGGATCTTGAGAGTGTAATGCTGAGAGAAATAAGTCAGACAGAAAAAGCAGAGAACCATGTGATTTCACTGATATGTGGTATATAAACCAAAAGCAACAAAAGAACAAGACAAACAAATGAGAAACAGAAACTCATAGACACAGACAATAGTTTAGTGGTTGCCAGAGGGTAAGGGGGGTGAGGGGTGGGAGATGAGGGTAAGGGGGATCAAATATATGGTGATGGAAGGAGAACTGATTCTGGGTGATGAACACACAATGGGATTTATAGATGATGTAATACAGAATTGTACACCTGAAATCTATGTAATTTTACTAACAATTGTCACCCCAATAAATTTAATAAAATTAAAAAAAAAAAAAAAAAGACTGCTAACTTTTCAAAAGAAGCTGTAGAAGTAGGAAGACAATGAATGGCATCTGACATCTAGAAAGGTGAATGCAATAAAAAACAGTTGCCAATCTAAAATTCTATGACCTAATAAAAAGTCTTCGAAAATGGCTCTCTTTGAGGAAGATGGGGTTGCAGCTGCAGCGGGGCTCCCTTCTGCCTGCTCTGCCTGCTCTGCCCTGACTCCCCACTGTTTGCTCTCACCCAGGAACAAGTCGGTCAGGAAGCCGCACCAGCAGCCATGGCTTTTGAAGATACTGGAAAGACGCCTGTGGAACCAGAGGTAGTGATTCGCCGAATTAGAATGACTCTACCCAGCCACAGCCTGAAATCCTTGGAGAAGGTGTGTGCTGCTGATTGATCAGAGGCGCAAAGGAAAAGAACCTCCAAGTGAAAGGACCAGTTCAGATGTCTACCGAGACCCTGAGCATCACTACAGGAAAAGCTCTCCGTGCGGAAGGTTCTAAAACTTGGGATGGGTTTCAGATGGGGACCCGCAGCTCACTGACTTGCACAGTCCTTCCAAGACTGTTAAGCAGGCGACTCCCATCCGTATTGAGCCAGGAGTCCAGGTGGACGTCACCATTGCAGATGCGTAAGGCAAACTTTTTAATAAATTGACTGTCAGTTGTTAAAAAAAAAAGTCTTAAAAAATGCAAACAAAGATGTGTTCTGGTTTTTTAAAAAGCTGAAAGAATTAACACTAGAATCACACTTCAAGAAACACTAAAAAGCGTTCTTCAGGCTGAAGGAAAATGATTTCACGTGCAGACACACAATTTAGGAATGAAGATCAGCAGGAAACAAAACGTAAGTAAAGATAAGTGAATATTGACTGAATAAAACAGCCCTGTACAGTTTTACAACTTTTATGTAGGTCTAAACTTTTTCCAAATAAAATACTTTTAAAAAACGCATTGCACTGATCCTCCCAGAATAAAGATGATGGAAGAAGCCACTGCAAGGGATCCCCCAGTCTGCCTCTGAAGACTAGAGAGGACGGGAGCCCCAGCAAGGGGCCACCGGTCCCCTCCAACACTACAGGCAACTGAGCCTCAGATAGCAACTGTCACCAGCAAACACAGATGATGGGCTTTGAGCAAGCAAGACCTCCATCCTCCTGAAAGTAAAAATGATGGGAATTCCCACAAGCAGTCCCTAGTCACTTCCAATGAGAGACATGACAGCAACCGCACAAGTGACCCCCTCCACTGCTCCTCAGCACTAGAGAGTAAGGCGCCCCAGCCCAGTGACCCACCCACTTTATGCCAACAAAGAAGGTGGGACCCAGAAAGTGACACTCTTAATCCCCACCAACGCTAGAAAAAAGGAGCTACATAAAGAGACCCCTTCAGCCCCCCTGACTAGCAATAAATGGGATCCCATGTGGTTACCCGCATCCTCCCTCCAGGTTAGAGACTACTGGACTTCCCACCAAAGACCCCTCCCTGTCACCTCAACACTTGAAAACTGGGAGCCCCAGGCAGGCAGTAGGCTTCCAGTTCCTCAGCCCCAAAGACAACAGGAACCCCAGCCTCGTAACCCCGGTTACTGCCAACCTCACCAGGGCTCCATCCGATGATGGAAGTTTCAGCAAGTGATCCCCCATCACCCTCCAAGATTAGAGATGGTGGAAACCCCCAAAAGCAACTTACAATCCCCTACGCACTAAAGAAGAAAGGAGCCCAACAAATGCCACAACTTTCTCACCCAACACAATGCCCAGCTTGACTCCCAAGACTACACAAGAGAGTCCTGGTGAATCCAAGTGACCCTGGTAGACCCCAGTGTCCCTAGTGGACAAGGGCAGCCCTGGTAGATCCCAATGTCCTGGGAGGACCCCGGTGGTTCTGGTGGATCCAAGTTTCCCCGGAAACCCCCTTTTTCCTTCTGGACCCTGGTGTCTGGTGATTCCTTGGATTCCAGTGTCCCAAGTGGATTCCAGGATCAATCACAACCCAGTGACCCTACAGGACCTCAGTGTCCCTGGAGGATCCAGTGTCTTTGGAGGACCCCAGTGCTACTAAAGAACCATTGTGTTCCTGGAAATTGGTGTCCCTGGTGGGTCCCTGTATCCTTAGTGAATCCAAGGTCCTTGGAGGACACTGGTGTCCCTGGTGGTCCCCAGTGTACCTAGTGGATCCATGTGTCACCGTTGGATCCAACTATCCCTGGTGGATCCTGCTTTACCTGGTAGATTTAAGTGTCCCTGGAGGATACCAGTGTCCCCAGTGAATCTGGATGTCTTTTGCAACCTGCTGGCCTTGGAGGACATTAGTGTCCCTAAATAATATAAGTATCCCTGGAGTTCCCCCCGTGTCCATGAAGGATTACAGTGTCTCTTGTGAATCCTGGTGTCCTTGTTGGATACCAGGCTCTTGGGGGATTCAAGCATCCTTGGTGCATCCCACTGTTCCCCATGAATACAGGTCCCAGGAGAATCCCACTGTCCCTGGTGGATCCTGGTGTCCCTGGTGGATTGTACAGTTAGGGTTAGGGTTAGGATTGGTTTTAAATTAGAGTTTGGTTTGGGGTTAGTGTTATGGGGAGTCTAGGACTGGGATAGGTTAAGGGTGAGGGTTAGGGTTAAGTTTACTGTTAGATTTGGGGTTAGGGTTTGTGTTGTTTGAGTTTATGATTATGGTTAAGGTTAGAGTAAGGGTTTGAGTTAGCATTGAGGTTAAGTTTTGGGTTCAAATTAGGGATTGTGTTAGGGTTGGTGTTGGGGTAAGGGCTAGCTTTAGGCTGAGGTTTAGGGTTAGGGTTAGAGTTAGATTTGAGGTTAGGGTTTGGGTTTCAAGCAGGTTTAGGGTTAGCAATAGGGTTAGGGTATGGTGTATGGTGAGGGTTAGGATTAGGTTTGGTGTTAGTGTTAGGCTTTGAGTTAAGGTTAGGTTTGGATGAGGGTTAGACTTAACTTTGAGGTTAGGTTTTAGGTTTTAATTAGGGTTGGTTTAAATTTAAGGTTAGGGTGAGGACTCCAGTTACAGTTAGGTTTAGCATTAGGTTTAGGGGAAGGGTTAGGTTTTGAGTTAAATTAAGGGTCAGAGATGGGGTTAGTTTTAAGTTCATGATTTGGGTTAGGGTTAGGGTAAATGGGTAAGATTGTGTTTTGATTTAAGGTGTGAATTTTGTGCTTAAGTTTAGATTTTTTTTATATTCATGCTTCATGTTAGAGTTAGATTTAGGGTTAGGTTAGGGTTTGCTTTGAGGTGAAGGCTTGGCTTTAAATTAGGGTTAAGTTTAGGGTTTGGATAAGGGTGAGGGTTAGGGTTAGGGTATAGTTAAGTTTAGGTTTATGTTTTAAGTTAGGTTTAGGGTTAGGTTTTGAGTTTGGGGTAGGGTTAAGGTTAGGGTTGAGTTTCTGTTTAGGGTTAGGGTTGAGGATAGATACAGGGTTAAGATTAGAGGTAGGGTTGCATTTATGTATAGGGTTAGCATTAAGTTTAGGGTTGGATTAGGGGTAGTTTGGGGAGATGGAGAAAGTTGTGTTTAAGGTTAGGTTTAGTGTTAGGGTTAGGGTTGATGTTAGGTTTGGGTTAAGATTGAAGTTAGGGTTGAGGTTAGGTATAGGGTTAGGGTTTGGATAGAGGTTAGTTGTAGGCTTAGGTTTAGGATTAGGCTGAAGCTTAGATTTAGATTTGAGGTTCAATATAGGGTTAGTGTTAAGTTTATTGCTATGGTTGGGGTAGGGGCACGGAGGTTAGATAATAGCATTAGGGTTTAGGTATGAGTTTAGTTATTGGGTTAGATTTAGTTTTAAGGTTGTTTAAAGTTATGGTTATGTATAAGATGAGGGTTTTGTTTAGATTAAAGGTTAGGGTTAGGTTTGAAATTACACGTAGGGTTAGGATTTAGGTAAGTGGTAGAGTTGATATTGTTTGGGTTTTGGTTAGGATTGGGGTTATGGAGAGGGTTAGGTATAGGCTCAATATAGTGTTTATCATTTTGTTGTAATTTTGATGTTGTTGTGGGAAGAGGTGAGCAGTGTTTACCTGCTCTACCATTTTGACCAGAAGTCCTATCATTACCTACTTTTGTCTTATAGGTTTATTACTTTCTGAGTGATATCTTCAGCAATAATAGAGTATCTATGGTATTTATATCTTCCTTAAAAATTAGTTATTTTTAACTGAATCTCCTCTCCTCTATTCTCCAATGTGGTAATCATCTGGAATTTTAGTAGAATGTGTTTTTAATGTCTTATTTTTAAAACGAATACTAATTTACATACACTGATTTGTTTTTCCTTTTCCTCATGACTCCTGTTATGGTTTTCCGGGTTCACATTCCTTCTTCCTGATGTACATTCTTTACTGGTTGTTTCACTAAAAGCCTAGGGGAGGTCAACTTTGAGACTGTATGTCAGAAAATGTCTTTATCTCTTTCTTTGACAGATAGCTTGACCAGGTGCTTAATTGTTTTAGTCATTATTTTTGCTTCCTTGTTATTTAGTATTTCTGAGCCTCCATATCTTTATGGGAATAAAATGAGAATAAGCCCTACGGATGGTGAGTATAACTGAGACAACGCATGCAGAACTTGCCGATCACGTTGCTTAGCAGGTATGAAGCTCTCAATAATGATAGCTATTATTATCATTGTTATAATCTTCAGAAACTGCATCTCAGAGAACGACAGCTGAGGAGACGAAGTTCACACCAACAAAAGTGAATGGCTGGCATTACTGGGACATTAATTTCTAGCCATTGGGTATCTTCAGCTGCGGTCATCTGCAAACTGTGTGGGGATCATATCATCTGTCCCTGCAAATCCAAGGCAGGACAGCACAGTCAGCCTCATGCCTGTGATGCTTTGAGCTGCTTATTGGGGAACTTCTGTTATAACTGTCTTAGTGGATTCTGTGCAGAAAAATATGGGGGGAAAAAACCTATTTGCCCTCAGATTTGTACTGTATTATTCATCTTTATATCCAAACATTTTAGAGCCTCGGTATTACTCCAGATCCAGTCTTCCCAGATACCCCGTGATTTCTGCTCCCAACTCCCAGGGCTGATTGCAGAGTCATGTCTGATCCACTGCTTCCATCTTGCCCTATTTTCCACCTTGGAGGACCCACGAGGAAGGAGGCGCCACTAAGGCCAATTAATCTGGTAGTCCTGGTGCATCTGAACTTCAGAGAGTGAGGTAGCATAAGGGGAATTTGAGACAGCCACGGCTTTGGGGTGGGGAAAATGGAGGAACAGAGTTGAGTTTGTCAGGTGACACAAGAGCCAGGGGTGGTATGTTGCAAAGTTTCCTAAGAAGGGAAATGTTGCACTGAACAGGATATGATTTTATACTATGGCCGTTTCTGTGCCAGTTTCGCTGATTCTGCTGTTCCTGAAGGATAAAGTGGTGTGAAACCACAAGACAGAACTTGCAGCTGCCTTCAGGACTTAATGAAGGGAAAGGACTTTTATACCAGTCCCTGTGGACGAGACAAGGGACATGTCAAGAAGGGCCCAGAGACTGTGTTCAACCAACGTGGTTTATTTCTAATCCAGACAAGCTCCACTGGACCCTGGCTGGGAAAAGAGGGCCTCAGGCAGCTCTAGTCATTGCAGCTTCCTCAGGTCTCAGTGTGGCACATGGTAGTCCAGGCATCATGGCTGAATCTTGTAGTCTCTCTCCTTCTTCCGCAGACACATGGTAACCTGCGAAGGTGAGGAAGGGGCCTCAGAATGGACTGTTCACCTGCCCAGGTATGGGAGATGACAAAGGAAGAAGATGGCCAAAGCCACACAGACCAAACATGTCCTGTGTCTCTCTCCTTCCTTTCTTCATGTAATTTTCTCCCTCAGTCCTTCTTTTCCTTTCCTTTTTTTCTTTCACCTCTTTCTGTTTTTCTGCCACCCTTTTCACTCTCATTTGTTCTACCATTTTCCCTCTGATTACCCCTCTCTCTCTTCTTCTTTCTCTCTCTCTCTCCTTCTTTCTCTCTATCCCACATGCCCTAGCTTAACTGAGGTATAACTGACATACAATAAACTCCATACATTTAAAGTAAATGCTTTGATAAGTTTTGATTATAACTTATTGAATCATCACCATAATCAACTAAGGAACTCTCATCATCCTCCAAAGTGTCCTCGTGCTTCTGTGCAATTCCTCCTTCCCTGCCATTTGCAGATACATTCTTATTCTTATTCCCAGGCAACCACTGCACTGATTCTGTCCCTATAACTAGGCTTTTCTAGAATTTGTTTATAAATGGGATCATGAAATAAGTTTCCTCATCTGTCTTCTTTTATTCAGCATAATTATTTTGAGATTTATGCATGTCACTGCATGTATTAATAATTCTTTCCTTTTTATTGGTGAATTATATTCCATTGTGGGAATACACCACAGTTTGTTTATCTAGTCACCTGTTGATGGACATCTTGGTTGTTTCCCACCTGGGACTAGTACAAACAAACCTATTATGAACATTTGTGCACAAGTCTCTTTGTATGGATTTATGCTTTTATTTCCCTTGGATAAATTCCTATGAGTGGAATGGCTAGGTAAGTGTATATAACTTTTAAACAAACAACCAAGCTACTTTCACTTGCACTATATGAGACTTCCAGTTGCTTCACTTATTCACCCACATTTTTTATAAGCAGTATTTTAAAAATTTTAGCCATTCTCGTAGGTAGTGGTACTTCTACCACTATAATAGACTTGTGACTTTCGGTTACATTTCCCGAATAACTGCTACTGAGAAGAGAAACAGGCAAGCCACACACAGAGACTGGGAACAGTATTTGCCAAACATACGCCCATCAGAGGACTTGTATTTACAACAGTCACGTGCCACATAAGAACAAGGACGTGTTCTGAGAAACGTGTCATTAGGGGATTTCTTCTTTGTGCAAACCTCATGGAGAGCACTTACATAAACCTAGATGGTAGACGCTCCTACACACACACACTGTATGGTGTAGCCTATTTCTCTGAGACTACAAGCCTGTACAGCACGTGATTAAATCAAGCACAAATGAAAATGATGTAATCAGGAGAGGCAGTAAACATGAGATGTATGAATGTGCTGCCAGCATAACACAGCATACTGCTTTACAGCAAACTTTTTTTAATAAATAGAAAGAGTACACTAAAAAATAACGATAAAAAGTATGGTATAGTAAATACATAACCAGCAATATACTTCATTATCATCAGCCAGTACTATGCACTATACACAATTGTATGTTCTACTTTTATATGAGCAGCAATGCAGGCTTGTTTACACCAGCATGACCACAAACATGTGAGTAATGTGTTTTGCTATGACCTTGCTATGCTTACAATGTCACTGGGTGAGAGGAATTTTTCAGCTCCATCAAAATCTTATGGGACCACCATCATATATGCAGTCCACCATTGACCAAAATATTGTTATGTGGGCACGTGACTATGTATAAAAAACCCTTACAACCCAATAGCAAGAAGATCAGCATCACTTTCTTCCTTACCAGGAAACAGAAGAGCAGGCATATGATGAGAACCAGGAGTGTTGCCAGGCAGATGAGGATGATAGCCCAGAAGGGGAGGTCTGGGGACACGAGTGCTGGAGTGAGCCACCTCCTGTCACTCCCACACAGCCCCCACTGTCCCCCCCTCACTGTGCCTCAATAATCCTTGACAGGGGCTGGCCAATTGTCATTGTCATCCAAGTTCTCATGCGCATGGTTCTCTTGGATGAGACAGAGCATCAAGATATTCCCTCCCCACCTGGGCTGGGGCTGCTGTGAGCCTTACCAGGATTCTCAGTCAAGGCATCATGTCTGCTTGGAGAATACCCTGGAAGTGGACAAAATAAAGAATGCGTGTTTGTGTGTTTTACTCTTTTTAATACAACTTTTCAAATACACAGAAAAATAGAACAATACCATAAACATCCATCACCTAGATTTAGCAATGAATATTGTAATCAATTCAAGCAATATTTCATTCAATGAATAAATTATTAACACTGGTCTCTATTGCTTCATCCCATATTTTCACTGAAATCCGTACGAGTAAAGTAGACATCATGATGTTTCACCCCATTTCAGTGCGCATCTCTAAGAAATGAGGACGCTTTGCTACATAAGCCAAGGCCATTACCACACTACATAAAGGTATTAAATGAAATCAAATCCATACTTCTGGGCATAGAGGGCTGGAAGTGGGCTGGACCATTTTATGATGGTTGGGGGGAAATGGATCGTCACAGTTGGCAAGCCCAAGGGATCTCTATGAATATGTGAATCCCCACTCAAAAGGTCAATTTTCTGCCTAGAAACACATTCACCCCCTTCTCCTTTACTGAGTCATCTTATAATCGTTTTCTAGGATTCGTCTACAAAATAATTTCTTCCAGGAAGCCTTCTCTGATTACCACTCCCAAGTATGGATTGGTTCACATCAAATCATTTATAATTGACAATTGCCTATTCTTGTTATTCCCAACTACAACATAAACTCCACGAGGGGAGGGACATATAGCAACTTTTGGGCATGGCGGAGGGGGGGAGTTGCAGCTCCCCTATTTCTTCCCAGCAGCAACTTAAAAAAAAAATTTATACTTTTTCTTTATTAATTGAAATAATGTTCCTTCCAACTTTCCACCACTGTCCCAGGGTGGGAATTAAACTTTAGGCTATTTTGGTAAATTTAGTCCAATGTAATAATCTAGGTAAATACTCAGTTTCCTTTCAACTTCCAGATTTCTTCTCCCTACCTCTGCTCCTATGCAAGCTGAACTCTGGATATGACACTGGCAATGGATGGAGTCCCTGGCTCAAAGTTTTTGTGGCACTTTCAGGAGGCTAGGGGGCTTTTGGATCCTTACTGGTCACTGTGGCAGAGACGTTAATTGTTGTCTGCTCCCTGGACTCTTAAGATATGATATCCAATATGGAGCTGCCACAGGGACTCCTTACATTAAAATTAATTTTAATTAAATTAAATAAAAAATCTGGTACCTCAGTAACATTAAAAATCAGTAATGATAAAAATCGGTCATATTAGCCATCTGTCAGATACTCAGTAGCTACATGTGGCTAATGTACTGGATAACATAGATAGAAAACGTTTCCATCATTGCAAAAAATCCGATTGGATGGTGGTGACCTAGAGCAGAACTGGGCAATCTACAGCCTGTGGGCCAAGTCAGACCCATTGCCTCTTCTCATACAGCCTGGGAAGCAGAAAACAGATCTCCCCCATCACACCTGTCAAGGCTGCTTCATACATAGTTTGCTGGGGAAGGCCCTCACTGACCATCTGGTCAACTGGCTTTCAGTACAGAGATAAGGAAACAAGTCCACAGAAGGAAAGGACTGTCCTGAGGTCATAGAGCTGTCGAGGAGAAGGAAAATACCTCCTTATGCCACTGGGTGTCCTTTCCTCTCCCTCAATGGTGGCTGAAACCTGCGGGACTGTACCACCTCCTGCCAGCCTGAGAAAGTTCAATGTTTAGGCCTCCAGGTCCCCAGGAAAGGCCCCAGGTGTGGAAATTGGACCTCAATGACCACTCCTGCCCCAATGACCAGGAAGCCTTACCATCCACGAGGACACTGCTCCTGTCCAGGGTGAAGTTCTGCAGCTGGGTACCATTCTGCGTCAGCCATAGGAACTCCTCATAGATGGCAACTCTGTCTATTCTCTGCACCAGTTGCTATTGAGCATTTAAAATGTGGCCCATATGTGAATTTCCATGTAAGTTAATGTAATGTAATTCGTTTATAAATAAATAGCCACAGGGAGACCATTTTTGAAATGTTGGAATAAGAACTTCTGAAAATCCATAAAAACAATAAGAACAGAGTAAAACTGGTCAAAATCAACTTTTCAAACATCTGAAAATGAACCAAAGGTTTGCAACAATCTGAGGAGTATTTAGTTAAGAAAATGGCTGAATTATGGTAAAGAGAGTAAGCGCTGTGGCATTATAAGTTGTACTATTCCCATTCTGCTCTCACAATGCACTCAGTAACTTTGAAAACCATCAATCTCAGAACGAGGGTAACTGAAAAACAGCAGCCAGGTATCGATAGTAGGTTTGGAACTCCCCAAAAGATGCATCCCATTTGTTTCTATTTGACCTGTCTAGCAACTCGAGAAATATCCCCATTTTCAGGGCTTGTCTTTATTTGACTCAGAGCTTGCTCAGTGAGGAAAGCTCATCCTAAGGAACTTGTTAAAAAACAGGCATTGGTAACTGTTTTGCATTGTAGCTGCATAAAAGGAGCAATATCAATTGAGGCAGGCCAGAGGTAAGCCAAGACCTTAAAATAAAAATTAAGGGAATGTGGGCTTTGAAAATCTCCAATGTATTTCAGATAATCTAGAAGGCCACACATGTATAGGGCTGTGTACATGCCCAGGGAAGACCTGAACAAGTCTTAATTACTCATCTTTATCCAAAAAGTTAGCTTGATATACAAAAAAGCTGATTAATGCAATCCACCATGGTAGTAGCATAAAGTACAAATACCACATTATCTTAATACAAACATACAAAAGAGAATTTTACAAAATACATCTTTCATGATTAAAAAAATAAAACGCTTAACAGATTGAAGATAAAAAGAAACCTCCTCAACCTGATAAATGGCATCCAAGGAAAACTCACAGCTAACATTATAGTTAATGGTGAAAGACAAAAAATACCCCCTAAGGCCAGGAACAAGACAAAATGCCCTCATCTCCGATGTTAATCACATTTTACTAGAAGTTCTAGTGAGGGCAATTTGGCCAGAAAAAGAAATAAAAGGCATCCAGATTGGAAAGGAAGATATAAAACGATTTCTTTTTGCAGATGACATGATATAATATACGGAAAATCCAAATACACACACACATGCACACACACACAAGCATACACGGTATGTGAATAATATCTCAATAGGTGTATAAAAAATTTTAACTGCCACATGTGGTTAATGACTACACTAGTGGACAGCATGATTAGACTGTTGGATTTTAAGTTGTCTTGTGAGAGCCTCTCATGTCCCATGAATCCCGGCACTGGGTACCTCCATCTCTATTGGTTTACACAAGCTCTTTTGAGTTTCTAAGCCAGTTGTGCTCACTGTTTTAGGAAAAAGCTGTTTACTTGTTTGTCTGTTTAAGTAAGAGGTCTATATTCCTAGGGCTCTCTTCCACCACAGCTAGGAACTGAGAAATTTTAGCGTAGAGACACTCTTACTTAAAGAAGACAGTGTGTCTTTTATTTAAAAGAGAAGTTTACAGACGTTGAAAGCATGGTGATGTGAAGGGTCCCCTTGGTCCCTCCCCTTGAAGTTACAACTAGTTAAACAGCTATTATTCAACAAAGGATTCCCTGCACAACACACAAACATGTCTCCGAGATCCACACAATGAAGCATCTGAAGGTGGACAAATCAGAGTGAGCAGGAGAGGAGGGAAGGGAGAAGAGCAGAGACGGGTCCTGTGGAAGTAGCATGGAGCTCACTGCAGTGCTCAAAAATGGAGAGGAATCAGGCCGCAGGTGCACTCTCTGTGGGCCCGAGCATTCCTGCCTGAGTGCTCAGTATATAATATGGTTGAACTCAGTGATCAGGACAGACACCTCAGGGCAAAGACCTAATACAGAAGTGTGATAGCTGTGTTCTAGCAGCTGCTACTGCCAGGCAGAGAACAAAGCCATAGAGCTGTCCATCTCCATCTACCCCCACCATTCCAGAGCTCACCTCCCACACACCTCCCAAAGCTAGCAGCAGGACCCAATAGAAACTATAGCAGTGAGGGTTGGGTTACTAAGCATAATATCTATAGCCCTGAGAACTGAAGAGACAGTTTCTGAGCAGCAGATGCACACTGCAGCTAATCCTAGTGAGAAGGGTGGAGATACAAAGATGAGGCAGCTGTGTCTGGCAGTTGCCATTACCGGGAGGAGAACAAAGCCTCAAACACACCAGCGGCTTATCCCAGCCCACCCTACCCCCACCCTTCACAGCTGATCCCAGCAGGGGTACCTGGGGCACCTCAGGCAGCACAGCACTGAACCTGACTGCAGGAGCAGCACTGGGATTTCAGGGGTTCAGAACGCCACCACACACTCCCATAGAGGTGGTGACCTGAGACGTAGCTGACCTGGTCACAGCAGAGTCACTCACCTCCCCAGGGAATACAAGGGATCTCCCCCAACCCAGCAGAAATCTGAAAAGCCAGCCAGAGCAGTGCAAGAGAAAATAAAATGCTCTAGCGCCACCTACTGGGAAACAAAAGAAAGACCTCTTCTTATCAACCTGCAGCAGACAGAATTCACTCCCATAGATGCCTAGGCAGAGAAAGAATCCATCAAATAATTTGAACAACCAAGGTACAAGGCAGCTCAGAAAAAAAAGTAAGAAAAATCTCCAGAAAATAAACTTAAAGACATGGAAATATGTGACTTAAATGACAGAGAATTCAAGATTGCAGTTCTGTAAAAATTCAACAAGATGCAAGAAAATTTAGATAGGCAGTTTAAAGAACTCAAATAAAGTCAACAAACAAAATGAATAATTTACCAAAGAGATTGCAAATTTAAAAAAGAACTAAATAGAATTTCTAGAGCTGAACAACTCAATAAAAGAGATGAAGAATGAAATAGCAAACTTAGGAGATAGAGTTGACCAAATGGAGGAAATCTGTAAACTATGCAGATGGAAGAAGAGAGAGACTTGAGAGTTAAAAGAACTCTACAAGAACTATCTGACTCTATCAGAAAAAGTGATATAAGAATAATGGGTATATCAGAAGGAGAACAGAGAGAGAGAAGGGCACAGAGAGCCTATTCAAACAAATAGTCATGAGCACTTCCCAAACCTATGGGAAAAACTGGATCCTTGAATCCAAGAAACAAACATAACAATTATCTCAACTCCAAAAGGCCTTCTCCAAGGCATATTATGCTAAAACTATAAAAAATTAATGACAAAGAGAAAGTCCTTAAGGCAGCCAGGGAAAAGACAGGAACCTATAAAGGAAAGCCCATTAGATTATCATCAAATTTTTTTCAGCAGAAACTCTATAAGCTAGGAGGGAGTGGAATCAAATATTCAAACTATTAAAAGAGAGAAACTACCAGCCAAGAATAATGTATCCAGCAAAATTATCCTTTAGATATGAAGGCATAATAAAGACCTTTCTAGACATATAGAAGCTGAGGGAATTTTCCACCACAAGGCCTGCATTACAGGAAATACTGAAGGGGGTTATTTACCTAAAACAAAAAGACACAAAACTGTGAGTAAGGTGACTGACAGAGAGAAGCAGGAAATTGTAACCGGTATTCAGAATAGGGCACAATACACTTAAACATAACATAAAGGTTAAAGGAGGTAAAAACATAAAAAAAGAAAAAGAAAAGAAGATAATTGCTACTGCAACTTGGAAATGAACTCACAGCATAAACAGGGACAATTTGTGACAACAAAAACATAAAAGGGAAGGGGGTAAAGTTCTGAATTTGCAAAAAGGAATGGAGATAAGACGCATGCAGAAGAAAAAGGACTACTGTATACATGAAACTTTCTTTTACATAAACATAATGGTAACCACACACAAAAAATCACAACTGAGACATATAACATTAAAAAAAAGAGAAAACAGGAAAAAAAATATAATACCACTAAACTAATAAACAGAAACACAAAGAAAAAGAAACAATGGAAACACAGAGCTACTAGAAAACAAAAGATAAAATGGCTATAGGAAATCCTCATATATCAATAATCACCCTAAATATAAATGGTCTGAATTCACCAATAAAAAAAGCAGAGTAGCAGATTGGATCAAAAAACAAAACCCAACCATATGCTGCTTATAAAAGATACACCTTAGCTGCAAGGACAAATATAGACTCAAGGTGAAAGGTTGGAAAATAATACTCCAAACAAATGGCATCTGGAGAAAAGTTGGTGTAGCCATACTTATAGTCGATGAAATAGACTTCAAGATAAAAGACGTAACAAGAGACAAAGATGGATATTTCATAATGATAAATGGGACAATATATCAAGAAGACATAACATTTACCAATACATATGTTCCCAATCAGGGAGCATCACAATATATAAAGCAATTATTAACAGAACTAAAGGAAGAAACTGACAAAAACACAATCATAATAGGGGACCCAAATAGCCCATCGAGAACTATGGATAGATCATCCAAACAGAAAATCAATAAGGAACTATCAGTCTTAAATGACATATTAGACCAAATGGACATACTCTACATTTATAGAATCTTTCATCTCAGAACACCAGATTATACATTCTTCTCTAGTGTACATGGAACATTCTCAGGATTGACCATATGTTGGGACCCAAAACTAGCCTGAACAAATTTAAGTAGATTAAAATCATACCAAGCATATTCTCCAACCACAATGTTTTGAATTTGGAGATTAATACAAAAAGAAAGTGTGAAATACCACAAATATGTGGAGATTTATGCTACTAAACATGCCACCAAACAACAACTGGGTCAAAGATAAAATAAAAAGAGATATCAAAAGATACATAGAAACAAACAAGAATAAAAATACAACATATCAATATTATTGGGATGCCGTAATAAGAGGAAAATTATATCATTGCAGGCCTATCTAAAGAAACAAGAAAAATCCCAAATAAACAACCTAACATTACATCTAAAAGAACTGAAAAAAGAAAAACAAATGAAATCCAAAGTCAGCAGAAGGAAGGAAATAATAAAAATTAGCAGGATTAAATGAAATAGAGAACAAGGAGTAGGAAAAAATTAATGCAACAAAGATCTAGTTCTTTGAAAAGATTAACAAAATTGACAACCCCATGGCTAGGCTTACTAAGGAAAAAAGAGAAAAGACACAAACAAAATAAAAAATGAAAGAGAAGAAACAACAGATACCACAGAAATATGAAGAATCATACAAGAATACTATGAAGGGCTGTATGCCACCAAATTCAATAACCTAGAAGAAATGGACAAGTTCTTAGAAATGTATAGCATTTCTAGACTGAATCATGAAGAACTGGAAAATCTAAATGGACCAATCAACAGTAAGAAAATGGAAACAGTCATCCAAAACCTTGCCAAAAGCAAAAGTCCAGGATAAGATGGCTTTACTTGTGAATTTTACCAAACATTCAAAGATGATTTAATACCTATCATTCTCAAACCCTTCCAAAAAAGCTGAAGAAGAGGCAATACTCTCTAATTCATTTTATGAGGCCAAAATTACCCTGACACCAAAACCTAGTAAAGATAACACAAAAAAGAAAACCTAAAGACCAATATCTGTTATGAATACAGATGCAAAAATCCTAAACAAAACACTAGCCAAATCAACTATAATACATTAAAAAGATTATACATCATGACAAAGTGGGGTTCATTCCAGGGGCATAAGGATGGTTCAACATATGCAAATTGATCAATGTCATAGACCACATTCACAAAATAAAGGATAAAAATTGTATGATCATATCAACAGATGCAGAAAAAGCATTTGACAAGATATAACATCAATTTATGGTTAAAATGCTTAACAAAATGGGTATTTAAAAAAGTACCTCAAATATAATTAAGTCTATACTCTCTGCTAATATTACACTTAATGGTGAAAAACTGAAAGCTTTTCCTTTATGATCAGCAACAAGACAAGGATGCCCCTCTCACCACTGTTATTCAACACAGTGTTGGACGTACTAGGCAGAGCAATCAGGCAAGAGAAAGAAGTAAAAGGCATCCAAATTGGGAACAAAGAAGTTAAATTGTCCTTTATGCAGATGACATGATTCTTTATATAGAAAACCCTAAAGATTCCACCAAAAAACTATTAGAAACAATCAACAAAAACAGTAAAGTAGCAGGATACAAATTCAATGTACGAAAGTCCGTTGCATTCCTATATGTTAACAATGAAATTTCAGAAAAAGAAATGAAAGGAACAATTCCTTTTGCAATTGCAACAAAAAGAATAAAATACCTGGGAATAAACTTAACAAAGGATGTGAAGGACCTATACACCCAAAACGATAAGACATTACTAAAAGAAATTGAAGAAGACACAAAAAAATGGAAAGCTATTCCATGTTCAAGGCTTGGAAGAATCAACATAGTTAAAATGGCCATATTACTCAATGCAATATAAAGAGTTAATGCAACCCACATCAAAATCCCAATGACATTTTTAAAAGAAATGGAACAAAAAATTCATCAGATTTATATGGAACCACAAAGGACTCCAAATAGCCAAAGCAATCCTAAGAAAAAAAGAGTAAGACTGGTAGAATCACACTCCCTGACTTCAGCTTGTACAACAAAGTGACAATAACAAATCAGCATGGTATTGGCAGAAAAATAGACACACAGACCAATGGAACAGAATTGAGAACCCAGAAATAAATCCACACATAGATGGGCCCAAAAACATACAATAGAGAAAAGAAAGCCTCTTCAATAAATGGTGCTGGGAAAATTGAAAAGCCACATGCAAAAGAATGTAATTAGACTGCTATCTGTCACCATATACTAAAATTAACTCAAAATGGATCAAAGACCTAAACATAAGACCTGAAACACTAAACTGCATAGAAGAAAGCATAGGTACTAAACTTATGGATTTTGTGTTTAGAGAAGATTTTATAATTTGACCTCAAAGGTAAGGAAAGTAAAAGCAAAAATAAATAAATGGGACTGTATCAATCTAAAAAGTTTCTGCACAACAAAAGAAATCATCAACAAAACAAAGAGATAACTAATTAAACAGGAGAAGATATCTGTAAACAATACCTCTGATAAGGGGCTAATATCCAAAATACATAAGGAACTTAATAAGTCAACAACCAAAAAACAAACAATGTAATGAAAACTGTGCAGAGGACCTGAACAGACACTTCTCCCAAGAAGACATATAAACGGCCAACAGATATATGAAAAGATGCTCAACTTCATTAGCTGTTAGGGAAATGCAAATCAAAAATAGTGCAACCACTATTGAAAACAATAATGGAGTTTCCTCAAAAAAATTAAGAATAGAATTACCATTTACACTGTTAGTGGGAATGTAGATTGGTGCAGCCACTATGGAAGGCAGTGTGGAGGTTCCTCAAAAAATTAAGAATAAAATTACCATATGACTCAGCAATCCCTCTCCTGGGTATCTACCCAAAAAATCTGAAAACATTTAGCCATAAAGATATATGTGCTCCAATGTTCATTGCAGCTTGATTTATGGTGGTCAAGACATAAAAATAACCAAAGTGTCCTTCAATAGATGATTGGATAGAGAAGATGTGGTATATATACACAATGGAATACTACTCTGCCATAAAAAAAGATGAAATAGTGCCATTTGTGACAAAATGGATGGATTTTGAGATTATTATGCTAAGCAAAACAATTCACACAGGAAAAGTCAAGAACCATACGATTTCACTGATATGTATGGTATATAAAACTGAAAGCAACAAAGGAACAAGACAAACAAAGAAACAAAATCTCATAGACACAGACAATAGTTCAGTGGTTACCAGAGGGGAAGAGGGGAGGAGGGTGGTAGATGAAAGAAAATGGGGTCAAATATATGGTTATGGAAGGAGAACTGACTCTGGGTGGTGAACACGCAATGTGATATATAGAGGATGTATTACAGAACTGTGCACTTGAAACCTATGTAACTTTACTACCATGTTTCCCCAAAAATAAGACCTAGTTGGACAATCAGCTCTAATGCATCTTATATTATATTATATTATATTATATTATATTATATTATATTATACCTGGTCTTATATCATATTATAAGTAAAATAAGACTGGGTCTTATATTAATTTTTGCTCCAAAAGACACATTAGAGCTGACTGTCTGGCTAGGTCTTATTTTCAGGAAAACACTTTAACAATTGTCACCCCAATAAATTTTTTTAAAAGGCAAGTGTTATGATTTAGAAGAAAAGATGAGACAAAAGCAAAAAAATGGTTTACGGAGTCCTTAGGTCCGGATTTGGAACTCACCTGAATGCTAAAACCTGACAGTCAGAAAAAGAACTCTTGATGCTGCTGTTTCGGAAGAGCTGGTTGAGCTGAAAGACAGGGTCATGTTTCTTTCATCAGAATCCCAGACTGGGTGGCCTCAGGGAATGCTGAGCAAATTTCCCCATCTATGTTTTCTTGTCTCAACAAACAGTAGCCCAGGTATGTGTACTAAAAAATGCCTTGTTCCAGGGTATGACGTAGCTACATGATCCTGGGCCAGCTACTGGACTTCCCTGTGTCTATTTCTTCATTTGTAAAGTGGGAATAAGAACGTGTATTCATGAATTGTTATGAAAAGTCACCATTCGACTACCTAGTATCCACAGGTCAGTCCCTACATGGGAACAGAGTGGACACAACTCCCTTCTCACCGCATTCTCAATACTTCTCTTGTTCCGCTGGTGTTTGGTGGTGTCTGGCTGGGCTATGTCCTGGAAATATGGCAGATTGGTGACAGTGAAATTCAACTGGAAATGCTGGTGGCTGGGACTGCTTGTTGCTTTCTCTGCCGGCAGATGAACTGATGGCTTCACTTCTAAAATAAAAAGAAAGTATAAAAAGTCCCATATCTGGGGAAGGTTTTCACAAAGAGGTCATTTGAGCCAGTCGACTTATTTCTGGTAATGTGACCTGAAATGGGTTTTTAAAGATGGGATATAAAAGACCCTCCATCTACCTATCCACCGTGAATATACAAGGTCGGAGAATTAAGTCTGTGAGCTTGTTGCAACGATGTTGCTAACCTTTTTGATATCAGAGGGATTATTCATTATGAATTTGTACCAGCTGAACAAACAGTTAACCAAGTTCACTATTTGGAAGTGCTGAAAAGGCTGCATGAAAAAGTTAGATGACTTGAACTTTTCGCAAACAATTCATGGCTTTTGCATCACGACAATGCACCAGATCACACGGCACTGTCTGTGAGGGAGTTTTTAACCAGTAAACAAATAACTGTATTGGAAAACCCTCCCTACTCCCCTGATCTGGCCCCCAATGACTTCTTTCTCTACTCGAAGGTAAAGGAAATATTGAAAGAAAGACATTTTGATGACATTCAGGACATCAAGGGTAATACAATGACAGCTCTGATGGCCATTCCAGAAAAAGCATTCCAAAATTGCTTTGAAGGGTGGACTAGGCTCTGGCATCAGTGCATAACTTCCCAAGGGGAGTCCTTCGAAGGTGACCGTAGTGATATTCAGCGATTAGGTATGTAGTGCTTTTTCTAGGATGAGTTCGCGAACTTAATTGTCAGAATTCGTAGTCATCTGTCTACCTATCCAACTCTCTTTCTTTCCATCAAGTGCTGTGAGAGTTCACTAGGATGTCGGGGAGAGGAGGCCTGGCCTCTCTGGGGCATAGCGGGTAAGGGAAGGTACTGACCATCCCTGTAGTGTCTGTCACACACCTCTGCTGACCTGGACTCCGAATGTATCTTACTGCCTCTGGTCTTCTTCCTCCTGCCAATTCATTCTCCATGCAGCACTCAGAGAATCAGCTTTTGAAAGCAGAACTCTGAGTGTGTTGTGTTCCTCCACAAACCCCAAGAAAGTCCCTGCTCACCTCTTTAGCTTCAACTGTCACCTCTCCCATGTCAAAACATACATACCAGCCACACCACATTTCTTACAGCTTCCCTAAGTATGCCACGCTCTTTCTATCTTCTGGGCTAAAGCCACATGTAGCACAACTATCCATCTCTTCCCACAGGCTAGGTCACATTCTCTATCACATCTCAGTTTCTTTATCACTTCCTTATGAAACATTCTTTTTTTCTTTTTTAAGGAGGGCACAGCTCAGTGGCCCATGGGGGGAATGAACCAGCAATCTTGGTGTTATTAGCACCATGCTCTAACCAACTGAGCTAACCGGCCACCCCAAGAAAACAGTCTAAGAAAGGGATGTGTGTCCCTCCTTGAGGTTCCCACAGGCTCTTGAAATCCCCTTACAGGAATTTTCAGTTTATCCTCAGTACCTATTTACTTGAATGAACGACTCACAAACAGATGCCCTTAAAAGGCAACTCAGGAGCCCTCACATTTTGGGCTGGAAAATTTACATGGAAACATACGCATTCCTTTGAGGGTACTTGCTGCATGTTCTCTTCCTGCCTCCTGTTGGCTGACCCACCACCATGACCATCGTTCATCAACATGGCCTTTCAAGAAGTACCACTTTTCCTTCCAGAGCCTACATCCTTTCCATTGCTGCTGAGAAGACTGTCCTTCCTCACAGCCTCACCTCTTCAAGACACGAAACCAGCCACCCCATCTTGTACCTGTCACGTGAATATCTGCCAAATGGTAGGTGGCGCCCAGCCAGTGGGAGGAAGCATTCAGCGTCTTGTCTAGAAAGACATGCTCCACCATGCCGGGGTCCGTACCGGAGAACAGTCCCTGGATGGTGACCGACATGGAACCCCACCTGGAGACAGAGATCACAGGAGCTCAGCCAGCATCCAACACCAGCAGTGTCCCCCAGGTTCCTGCTTTATAGAGCCAAAGATGTAGGGGCAAGCGGTGGGAGATCATTTGGCTGCCTCTTCCCTTGGGAGAGTCAAGAGACCCTGACCGAAAAGGGGAGGTTTCCATGAGTCGGAAATAGAAGCAACAGTAACCACCATGAACACCTACGGAGCACCTCTAAGAAGTGACTTACACATTTCCTCACCATCACTCTGCTGGAAGCTATTATTATAATTATCCCTAAAGACAAAGGAATGGAAGTTTGGAAATATTCAAACTTCAATATTCAAATTCAGTAGTTAACACAGTGGGTTCCCTGATCCTTCTCCTAATTCCTCCACCTGTCCCTCAGAGACCTGGGTGCAAAGCCAACGTCAGGCAGTTCTTGGGCTGTTCACTTCTCTGAGACTCAGTTTTCCCATCTGAAAGATGGGGACATTGTTAAGAATTAAATGAGATGGCCGTGCATGAACGTGCTCGCAGGAGCCTGGCCATAGCAGATGTGATGATTGGGCTGATACTGGTTGAAAGGGTCCAAAGGAGGAGAAGGTGGAGCATGCTGAGGGGTGGGGGCCCCATGGGGTTAATCCTTTCCCCGCCCCTGAAAACCTATGGACAGAGCTGGCAGGATTAGCTGCCAGGGGCGTGGGGAGAACAGGCACCACGGCAACACTTTCAGATCAAAGACATGCCAGGGGAGCCCAGAGCCACAAGCTGCCAGCTCAGCCAATGCTCCCAGTCTCAACTTACTTCAAGTCAGTAACCAGGCAGGAGAGGAACATGTCTCGTAGCTGGCTGCCTCTGTAGAGTTTGGTGACCTAGAAGAAAGTGGGGGAGAGTGGGTGAGATGGAGGTCTCTTGGGGCTGGAGGCAGCCCCTGGAGCCAGTGAAAGAACATAGGCCTTGGAGCAAGGGAGACCTGAGTTCAAATCCAGGCTTTGCCCCCACCTCACTGTGTGACCTTAGGCACAACAACACTCCCCTTTCTGAGCCTCAGTTTGCTCATCTGAGAAATGAGAGAGGCAGCCACGGCACTGCCTGGGGAAATGGAGAGAACCCAGAATATGTAGGTCAAGTTAAGGGTTGAAACAACCAATGAACGTCAGTTAGACAGGGGAAAGGGAGGGGCGCCCAGGGCAAGGAGCGATGGGAGGGGGAGGCCACACCTTGTCCTGGACGTCCCTCAGTAGGGCCATGTACTCTGAGGATGTGGGGTCTGGGCGGCCGACGTTCCAGTTGAGGATGCGGAAATCAAGCTGGTACTCGCTCCGCGTAGACAAACTCTGGGGGGCATAGCCTGGGGCCATGGAGAGGAAGAAGAGGTGGAGAGGCGCAGCTTTTAGCACAGAGGCATGGTGTCCCAGGAGGCCCCTGCCTGCTGCGGAAATCATCCAAAATCCACCCCACACCCTGGAGGCTGTGGGGACTCCCAAACTGAAAGTCACCCCAGAGGGGGTGAAACTGAAATTTTATGCGGATTGTCCTGAGGCTGAACTTGTGCTTATGCAGTTACCACTTCCTGGAATGCTCTTCTGTCCTCTTCTCTTCCTAGGAAACTCCTATTCATGCTTCAGGAGCCCAATTAGGTGGAGCCCCAGAAGAGCAAGGACCCACCCACCCTCTCTTGTTCTTATCTTGTCCTAGTGCCCAGTACAGTCCTGGGAACATAATATTTCTTTTCAGGAAACCCTCCTTGATTTGTCCCCCCACCCCCGCTCCCATGGCAACTGGTTAATTAGCGTTGCTGCAATTTTTGTGTCCCTAAGTGATCTTTAGTTCATTTGACTACGAGTTATTTGGGGACAGAACCTGTCTTCTATGTCCATACTCAGCACATGATTTGGGACAGAATGGTCACACATGTGTTTGTTGAATGAATAAATGTGAACTGCGGCAGATCCCCAAACATGAGGAGCTGCGATACCCAACTTTCATGTGTTGCTGAGTCACCTATTCATTGGGCACGACCAAGCGCCAGCATATTAAGAACCAGGATCCGGTGCCACGCTAGACAAACCCTGATTTTGTAGAGTTGGATAATTAAACAGGTAATTGCAGTAAAGTGTGGTAAGTGTTGGTGTGGAGCCCACTAGGGACTCTGGGACCAGATGCAGCAGGGCTTCTCATCCTCAGAACTGCTGACATCGAATTCTTGGTTGTGGGGATCTCCTGTGCATTGAAGGATGTTAGCAACATCACTGGCCTCTGTCCATTAGATGAGACTAGCACTCTCTCCCAGTGTGACAACCAAAAATGTTTCCCGTGACAATCAAAGACATGCCAAGAGTCTCCAGGGGGTGGCAGACTGCCCCCGTGGGTGAGAACCACTGGCATAGAGAATCCTCGCGTAGAAAAAATCCTGTCACAAGAGATCCCCCGTGCCTGTCATTTTGGTTTTGAATTAAAATTCAGTGTATTAACTTGGTCAAAGAATTTCATGACATTTACCTGAAATAATAGGAAAGACCTTCCCGATGGAGGTTGGGGAAGGTGGGCCCCAGCCAGAACTGGGGCTGATTTCTTAAAGAGGAAACAAAACTGAACAAAGACATGTAATCATCTCTGTAAATCCAAGTTCGGCACAAACGCGCACCATTGATGAAGAGGCTGTCGCTGACCAGGGCGTAGGGGCCCATCTGGGTGACACGGTGTGTCAGCTGGCTCAGCTCCCAGTATAGCTGCTCTCTGTCTAGCCCCTGGTCCAGGGGGTCAGGGTGGTAGGTGCAGACGGCATCCACGCCGGTGGCTGCTCCGTCCTTCTCAGGTCTGGGGAGAGAAGCACGTGGGGACTCAGAGAGAGATCCTGAATCTCTGGGTGTGGGGGCCAGAAAGAGGGAGGAGCAAATGTGAGGTCAGTGGGAAGACCGAAAAGCGGGTGGGCACCAAAAGTGGTCATTACTGCCAAGTGCTCAGGAAAGTCTTACCGGAGGGAGATCAGTCTGCAATTCGAGTAGTAGGGACCCAGACTGCTCTTGGTGAACAAGGATCTGAGCTGGAGAGGAAGGAGGAGGAGAAAGATGAGCAGGAGGCTTGGGTGAGGGCCTTGGATGGATTTAACCCACCAGGAGCTGCTGGGAGCAGGTCTCACCAGATGCTGCAGGACCCTCTCAGTGGAGTTGAACGTGGGTGAGCCATTGCTCATGTCTGTGGAATACTGGAGGTTGGCGATGGTAAAGTTGAGTGTGAGGGTCTCCAGGTTGTGAAACAGAGCTGTAAGAAGAGGCGGGGAGAGACGGCTCTCACTGAGAGCTGGCCTGAGACCAGATCAGAGCCCTGCATTCATGAGAATCTGTTGTCTGCTCTTCCAGTGGCACCACTGCCCCCCAATGTGGTCATGCCAGTCAAAACCATCACATCCGCTCATCTCCTCCTCCCTCACCTCCAAGTAATACCAACTCCACATGCAGACTGGTCCTCATATGCATCTCTCCCCCAGCCCAATTCTTATCTTCTCTCACCTGGACCACTACCCCAGCAGGCTCATGGGATGCCCTGTCTAAAGTATGTTCCCGACACTGAGTACTAAAAGAAGTGTTATTAAATCAAAATCTCCCTGCGGTCACCACTGCTCTATATCGCCCATGGCTCTCTATGGCCTTCAGCATTAAGTTCAAGCTTCTTGATCATGACTCTCAAATTCCTTCCCAACCTGGTTCTTGCCAACCTTTCCATTTAATTTACCCATCTACTCCATGTTAAGCTTTATATTTCAGGAAAACCAAATCCCTCTCAATTCTCCCCATATACTATGCTATTTCTGCCTGCTGACCCTTTGCTTATGGGACCCCCTCTGCCAGGGGACACCTTCTCCATGCCCTATTAGTCTAAAGGACCCCTACTCATTCTTAAAGGCTCTGTTTGGGTGAAACTTTCACCAGAAAGCTCTTCCATCTAGATTACACCAGGGTCCTGCTCCCAAAACATCCCTCATTGCATTATAATGGTCTATTAATTTCACAAGACTGGGGTTTCCATGAGGGAAGGCATGAAATTGAATTGTTGATATAATCTTTGTGATCAAATGATTGCCCTAAAACCAGAATCTCACACCCTAGCTTCCCAGTTCCTATATGACAATTGGCTGGTGGAGGTATGGGGCTGGAGAGCTTCTCTTAGGAAGGAAAAGGGTCCCTTCAGATACCTGTGGTTGTTTCTGGTTTCACAGGTGATGACAAAGTCGGCAGGAATGTGGTGGTCTGCTCAAGATCTGTGAAAACAGCAGTCATCAGGGAGAAGCAAAGCCCCCCACAGAGTGGGAGAAGCCCCACTGGGCTCTCCTGGGCTCTAGCAGCAGTTGTCCCAGGACCACCATTCACAGGTGTACCGTACATGAGAGTGTGGGAAGGAGTGATTGTGTGAGGAAACGGGTGAGCAAACCTGTAAATGAGCTCAAGAGAGTGAGAGTAGGTAAATGAGAGACTGAGCAAAGAGGACAGAGAGATGGGGGGACAGAAAAATGCACAAGCAAGTGGAATACCTGGGTGGACAGAGAAAGGATGGACCAGTGCAAGGTCAAATAGAAATTAGGAGGAATAAAGACAAGGAAGAGAAGTTGGAGAGGTCGAAGGAAAGAAAGAGTGCAGGACAGAGGTAGGAAAGGACAAACAGGTAAATGGACAGGATGGGCAGACAGATGGTCAAAAAGAAGGAGAGAATAAATGGAAGAAAGAAAAGTTAGACAGATGAATGGAGGAACAGAAGGAAAGGACAAACAGATGAATAAGCAGAATGGTTGGTTGAATGGAAAGAAGGAAGAATGGAAGGAAGGGAGGGAGGGAGGGAGGGAGGGAGGGAGGGAGGGAGGGAGGGAGGGAGGGAGGAAGGGAGGAAGGAAGGAAAGGGATACTGGATACAAAGAGGGAAGAATGGATGGAAGAAATGGGGAGAGGGTTGGGGAAAGGGAGGGGAGAGAGGGAGAAAGGAAGGTGTTTGAGAGAAGGGACAACTGGGAGGATGGAAGAACAGATGGGTTAACAGATAAACTAACAGACCACAGGATGAGTGTATATGAGCAAGTGTGGCCTGAGCACTGAGTAGCCACCAGAGTTTGACACTCAGCTCGACACTGAGGCCCCTTGTGGGGTCCCTGAAAGGGATTTTGTTGTCAGGAGGCATGGACTGGAAGGTCAGTATCTGACCCCAACCCCTATCCCTGTAGGGAATGCTTGTTCAACTGTCTTCTTCCGACCCAAAGGGGTATGGAAAATTTAGAAAGCCAGTAGCATGGATGCAGGTCCAGAGAGAGGCCACAGACTGAGCATTCTGCCTCCCGCTGACACCTCGGCCCCACTCAGTAGACTGGCCTGAGTCTGGGGCAAGCTCCCTCTGTCAGTAAGGAGACAAGCTTGGTTCAAGGTCAGTGGAGGCTGAGATGGCACTGGAGGCAAAGATACGTACTTGTAGGAGGCTGATCTGGACCGGGTTCATTATAACCTGGAAACAGAAATGTCACGTATAAGGGGAGGTGGCAGAATGATTCCAGGTATTCCATGCCTTTGTCTGCGTGGGGCTCCAGCCCGGAGGCCTTTCCCTCTGTATCAGGCAAGCATCTCCGCATCTTCTTTTTTTGTTTTGTTTTTTCAATCTAGTTGTGGGGGGCGCAGCTCAGCTCCAGGTCAAGTCATTGTTTTCACTCTAGTTATGGAGGGCACAGCTCACTGGCCCATGAGGGAATTGAACCGGCGACCTTGGGTGTTATGAGCACTGTGCTCTAACCTGCCACCCATGCTCCACATCTTTTAAGATGAGACTCAAATGGCTTATCCATGCTAAAGGCTCTCCTGATCTTTTCATTTGAAACGCCCCTTCCCTCTCCACCTACCCAGCACATGGCAAGAAACTCTCAGCACATTTATGTTCCTGCGTTTATCCCCTCACGTATTCGTCCACTTTACCATCTTCCCTTCCACCTTCCCTCCGGTCTCTCCCTCCACCAAAGAATATTTATTGAGGGCTGACTATGTGCCAAGTTCCATTACAGCTGGGGAACACACAGTGAACCAAACACGCTCTGTCCGCTTGTAGCTTACATTAGGACAGGCCGTGCATGCAGCTTCTCTCTGACCCTGGTGCCAGGCGCAAGGTCCAACTTATCGGAGACACTTGGTAATTGCTGAGTCAGTGAACAAAATAAAGCATAAACTTGGGCAGTTTCCAAGGGAGAAATCCTAAACTGGCCGCTGCAAGGGCCAAGGTAAAGGGAACAGATGGGAACTTAGAACATCAAAACACAGACTAGCCACAAACCTACCGTGGGTATAGGCAGGTCCCTTCCTTCCTCTATGCCTCTGTTTCCCTCTTGGCTAACATGGAAATCATAAAAGACCAGGATGTCTCCCTGATCACCTGATGGGGCAATGGTGATAAGAAAGTGGCAGTTGCCAAGTACCATTTGCAGGTTGGAGAAAGAGAGGAGGGAAGCTGAGTTATTCCAATGAACCTACCACGGCCATGCTCTGCCCCTCAGAATGCCAGAGGAGAGTCACCCTCCTAAATGCTGTCTCTTCCAGGATTCTAGGCTGATAGCCAGTGTGTCCGAAGCTCAGACCACCTAGATGTTCAGTCCCTTTCTTCCTTCCTGGCATAGGGGCCCCACCCAGGAAAAAAGTCTGTCCCTGGTCAAGGGTGAGAAGAAAGCAGGGAGGGGAGAGAGATGCGGGATTTCCTTCCCCAAGTTTCCCCTAGAAAGGCTGGTGTTAGACGCTGACAACTGGGGGTCATGCCCTGGCTCCCCCACTCTCCAAACCTATACCCACTTGGGCAAATGACTTAACCTTTCTAAGCCTCAGTTTATTCAAGTTTAAAATGGGTTTAATCAAAGATCAGCTTTCCAGGGTTACTGGGAGGGGAGTCAGTGTGGAGTAGAGATTCACACCCAAGTTTATCTCAAGGTTTACCCTGGAGAACTGGCACATGGAAACCCATCTGGAGTTAGAAGGTGGCCCCAGTGAAGTGGGCTGAGAACCGCTCACCATTGAGGTAGAGGCTGTCCTTATCCAGGGAGTAGGGGCCCAGCCTGGTGATGCCGTGGGTCTGCCAGCTCAGCTCCTGGAACATCTGCTTGGCAGGCAGACCTGGGCCGCTGGGGGGCTGGCGGTAGGTGCAGAGGAAGTTCATCCTTGTCTTGGCGCCATTCTTCACAGGCCTAGGGAAGATGTTGACCTTTGGGGGATGCAGCCCACATGGTACCCCTCCACCTGCAGTCACGGCACACCTCACACCCCATGTTTTAGCCTTGTTGAACCTTTCAGTTTCCCCACTTAGCCATACTCTCTACCCCAGGACCATTGCACTTGCAGTGACTCCTGTCTAGAAGTCTCTCCCCTTCTCTCCTTACCTTGACAATTTCCTGGTCATGTTTCAACTTAGACCCTCCTCCTCCTCAAAGAACCCTGGGTCAGGGACCTCTTCTGGTTCCCACAATACCCTATGACTCCCCCATCACAGCCCTGGTCACCCACTATGTGAGCATGTATTATGTGTCCCTGTTCCTTCCACATGGTAACCTCCATGAGGTCAGGGAATGGGCAGTCCAGTTCACTGTCACCGTGTTGAACCCCCAGCACCTAGCACATTGCCTGCTCCCTGTAAAAACCAATGTCCTAATGAATCAACAAACAAAATGCAACATATACATACAATGGAATATTATTTAGCCCTAAAAAGGAAGAAAATTCTGACACATTACGGATAAAACTTGAAGATCTATGGTCAGTGAAATAAGAGTCAGAAAAAATAAAATACTGCATGATTCTACCCCTACAAGATGCCCAGAGTACCCAAATTCATAGAGATAGAAAATATTAGGCTGGTGCAAAAGTAATTGCTGTTTTTGCAATTATTAAACTTTGAAACTGCAATTACTTTTGCACCAACCTATAGCATGGTGGGTGCCCAGATTGGGGGTGGGTAGAGAGAATGGGGAGTTGTTGTTTAGTGGATACAGAATTTCAGTTTTGCAATTTCTAGAGACTGGTTGCACAGCAAAGTGAATATACTTATTATTGCCAAAATGTATACTTAAAAATGGTTCAGATGGTGAGTTTACGTTATATGTATTTTAGCACAATTTAAAAATCCACTTCCTTCAAGACTCGACATGGTGTAGACCCCGTTGATATCTCACATTGCATTTCCTCCCTCTCTCTCCCTCGTTCTCTCTGCTCCAGCCACACTGGCCTCCCTGCTGTGCACTGAACGTGCCAAGCTCATTCCTACTGCAGGACCTATGCACATGCTGTCCCTTCTGCTTGGGACAGATTTCATGGCCATACAGCTCAGAAGTCACCTCCACGGGGAGGCTACCCCGTCCCATTGGGTAAAGCTCCTGTCCCATCATTCCCTACTTATTTATGCTTCCCATCACCTAATCACATTTGAAAGCACTTACTTCAATGTTTATTCTCCTCCTTATTGTCTGTTTTCTCCGCTAGATGGGGGCAGGGCAGTGCTTATCTCGTCACTGTGGTCCCTACCACCTGCCTGCAAGGGCCTGCACCATCAGTGTCAGTTGAATGAAAATCCGAATTGAGAAGCGCTTTGTAAGTACCAACAGAATGCAAACTGACCCAGACGCAGGAGAACAATTGCCCCATGGGTACAGAGCTTCTGCTCGGGGTGACGAACAGTGTTGGAACCAGATCGTGGTGATGGGCGCACAACATTATGCATGTAATTGACGCCACTGAATTGTATACTTAAAATGGCTTAAATGGGGAAGCTCATGTGTTTATATGTATTTTATCGCAATTTTAAAAAATTAAAAATGGAATATTTTTTAAAACAGATGCAGAAAAAAACCCTCCAAGAATAGCCTGCCCAGACCAGGGGCAGCCCCCACAGTCAGAAGTCCACGTCGTTTGGTGGCGGGGTTGCTCTCACCTGAGCGACATGACCTTGCACCCTGCATACTGGGGACCAAGGCTGCTCCTCCGGAACAAGAGGCTGAGCTGGAGAGGAAGGAGAGAGCCAGTGGGGGTCAGAGACAGGCAACAGTCCCGAGGATGGGTAATAGAGGGGTGGGAAAGGTAAGCAGGCCTCTCACCAGATGCTGCATGAGGGTGTCTGTGATGTTGAACTTGAGGGAGCCCGGATGGCCCATGTCCGCTGAGTAGTGCAGGTTGTTAAGCGTGAAATTCAGCGTGAATGACTCCTCATTGACCTGCGCAGCTATGGTAGGTGCAGAGAGAGCCAAGGCTCGCAGGGAGATCAGGGGCCCAATGTCTACCTGCGTGGGGCTTCAGAGGGCCCATGTCTTCCTCCTGATAAGCCTGAGGATTGCTTGTTAATGGAGAGAACTCCAGCAGCAAAGAAGGACAAGCTTAATAATTTGAGAGCATTGAGATGGACCATTTCTACCCAGATGCAGGACTCAGGGCTCTGCAAACACTGGTGGATTTGTACTTTCCCAGGAGAAAAGGCTCCAACCTGCCACACTGATGGGGAACTAATGAGCTCTGGTATTTTTATCCACATTCTCTCTCTCTAATCTCTATCTTTGTCTCTCTGTGCCTTAGTCTCTCTCTCTCTCTTCCTTTCAAGAGATAGATGATGAGAGATAGATGATGACAGATAGATGATAGATAGATAGATAGATAGATAGATAGATAGATAGATAGATAGACAGATTGATTGATTGATAGATGGCTCTATATCCAAATCTGCTAGGACTGTTGGCTTTTTAAACCACTGCATAGAAAACTGGAAGACCTGGTTGTCAGGGCAGGAGAGTCATCTATCATCTCAGAATATGGTGGGAAAACATATGTGTATCTAAGATTTCCTCACCCTGGGCTGGATTCTCCACCAAAACCCCAGGACAAAGAGAAGAGATGAGTTAGGGGCACTTCCAAGTGTTTCCCTCATCAAGGAAAGGTGAAGGAGAACAATGGCTCCCCCAGAAAATCAGGGCCAGGAATACTCACTGGTGGTAGTCAAGACCGTGGCTCCATAGGTATAACCTGCAGAGAAGAGAGGCGCTGAGCGAGAGTTGAGGTGAACGTAAAGGATTCAGGGCTTTATGTGAGAAAAGCAGAGGGAAGAGGCAGTGGAGAAATATTTTAGGAGGAGGCAACTAGGCAATGAGACTGAGGCAGCTGGACCCAGTGATTACTTCATCATAAGGAAGACAGAAGCCAGACCAGAAGGAGAAAAAGCAGGCTCAAAGCTCACTGCAAAATAAAGCCCCAGTTGGGAGAGAGGTCATGGCCATAGCCAAGCCCCTCACCATTGACGTAAAGGCTGTCACTGTCCAGGGTGAAGGAGCTCAGCCGGGTGACACCGTGGGTCTCGTGGCTCAGCAGCCAGAACAGCCGCTCTCTGTCCAGCCCAGGGCCCACGAGGTCAGAGTGGAAGGTGCAGACAACGTCCACTCCAGTGGCTGCTCCATGATTCTCAAGCCTGGGAAAGGAAGGACATAGGAGTGTGGAACACCACAGGGGTCCTTCTGGGTGTGGGAAGCAAGAAAGTGGAAGTGAGAAAGCTAAGATAATGCTGAAAGGGTAGCTCTGAAGCCTTGGGGTCGGGGGTGGGGAAACCTAAATATCTGTCATCTGAGACAACCCGGTCACAATTAGGGACAGAAAACATTTCAATTAGAATTTGGAGACAGGATGCAGTAGGTTTTCTAATAGGAGAAGCTTCATTTAAAACGAAACATTGGCTGAATTACGTAAACAAAACATTGTCTGAATTACGTAAACTTTAAACATGATGCATCATTTCCGACCTGGAACATTCTCACCACCTCCGGGCATGAAGAAGGCACGAAGGTGCCCTGGTGGGTGCTGGAGGTCAGCGGTGCCAGGGACATGCCCAAGAACGGAGCCCTGCAGGCTGGTGCATGAGGGTCCCCTGACCTGAGGAATCACTCCATCTGGGGGTCTCACCTGAGCGAGGCCAGTCTGCAGCCAGAGGAGAGGAGGCTGACACGGGTCTTATTGAACAAGAGCTGGAGCTGGAGGGGAAAAGGGGATGTGAGCGGAAGGGCTGAGGGGCTATGTGGGCAGGCAGGAAAGGGGGCTGACAGTGGTCATCGAAGGGCTTTCACCTGGTGCTGTAGGATCCTCTCGGTGGAGTTGAACTTCAAGGAAGCTGGGTGCCCCATGTCCTCTGTGTAGCGCATGTTGGTGATGGTGAAATTCAGGGTGAAAGACACCACAGTGAGGCCAGTGGCTGCAGTGGGGGGGAAAGAAATATGTCTCATTAGGGCCACAGTAATGACCAAGGGTGTCTGGGGCTCTAACCATGGGGCACTGGCAGGGGACAAAGGAGAGCCATGGGCTGCAGGAGCTGAAAGGGAGAGCGTTACAGAATTCCTAAGATACCAAGAACCTTCGTTCATTCATTCAGTGAGCACTTATTGAGCACCTAATGTGTGAGAGGCTGTGCTGGGCCCTGCAGGTCCAAAGATGAATAGGGCACAGTCTCCTAACGTTGTGGCCAGGAGAGTAACCAGAGCACGACACTGCAGGGAAGCTGGGGGCATGAGCCATCCCAGGAGGGGCACCCAACAAGTGACTGGGGAAAGCTTCTCAGAGGAAGCATCATTTCAGATGTGACCAAAAGTATGAGAGAGAGTTCGGTGGGAAGAGCGCTCACGCAGACGGAACAGCCTGGGTGAAGACCTGGCAGGAGAACAGAGCAGTCGTCCTCAGGGAACTTGAAGCCTTTCATTCCGCCATGGGGCAGAGTAGATGTGAGCCTGGAGGGGTCCCCGAGCTCAGAAAGGGGAGGCAGTCACTACGCAGTACAGGGGTTTGGATGTGATTTGTAGAGCAGGGGGTCATCCAAAGGTTGTCAATGAGGAATTATGTGGACAGAGGTACATTGGGAGGGAAGCTGCAGCTTCTGTGCGAAAGGCTACAGGAGGCGAGGGGAGGCTACTGCACTTGTCCTAGCAAAAAAAAAAAAAAGCCAGTCGCCTGAATAAAGGCCGAGTGACACAAATGCAGACAAAAGAAGGACTCATGAGATATTCTGTAGGGAGAGGAGATGATTTGGAGATGGATGGAGGCGGCAGGTGAGCCATAGGGTGGGTCAAGGTTGGCGCTTGTGTCTCTGCCTTTGGTGATGAGGAGAAAGAGTAAGTTTTGGAAAAGAGGATGACTTCAGGGTCAGAGAACAAGGAGTTGGGTGGTGCCCAGGAGGTGGGTGGGCCAAGGCTCAGGAGCTGCTATACGGCGTGGGCTGGCCTCAGGACTTGGATTCTCAGCAGCTGGACCCTGAGTAGTTAGATGGTCCCTGAAATCCACAGCAATGGACGAGTTCCCTCAGGGAAGGTGAGTGAACAATGAGAGAAGCGACCTGTTATGAGTGATTTTGTATAAATGATTTGGTGCCCTTCGGAGCCCTCCTACCAGTGGGCCTGATGGAGGGGGATGGAGCCAGAGAAGGAAAGTAGGTGGAAGTCACAGAAACTGAGGGAAAAACCAGGAATGAAATCCCAAGTGTACTGTGCCCTTAAGGGAATGGGGCCAGGAGTAGTGGTTCTAGTTATAACACATGCGTGCCTCATTCGATGCCCACTTATCCTGGAGTCAGGGCATCATCATCAGTTATGCGGGGAGTGGAGAGGAGGGGAGACTCCTCTCACCTCCAGTTTAGCCCACATTTTTGTGCCTGTTTTCTGGACTCCGCCCCACTCAGATGGGGGGGACAGGAGGGAAGACTGGCAGGTTGAACAGTTCCTATGTTTAGGGCTGTAGTCACAGGTACACAAGAGTCTGAAATACTCACTGTTTGGGGTGGTGACTGAGGTGGGATGGGTGTAACCTGTAAAGAGAGGGAGAGACATGAGGAAAGGGGGAGGGAGAGCTCTTCAAGGAAGCGGCAACTCTGCCATTGCAGAGATGGCGGCTGGACTGTCACAGCTGGGATTCTGAAGAGGAGACCGAGTGCTCATGTGGAAAACACAAAATCCACTCTCTCATCCCCAGAGGCCAAAGCTTTGCTCAAAGCACTCCGACCCGGGAGGCCCCAGGAGAGTTTGAACTTGGGCCAGGAACCTGCTGCAGCAGAGCCCCACTCAGTGGGGAGGAGGGGACTCACACCCCAACACAGCCCCTCACCATCCATACGGACACTGTCATCACAGAAGCTGGGACAACACATCCCAGGTGCTTGGGTTGGGGACCTCGTCATCACAAAGATGCCAGAGAGGAGGTGCCTACGTCTAGGGTTTTAGGGGTACTGGTCCCCGTTCTCCGAGGCTGGAGGTGGCGTGGGGGTGGGGAGGGGAGGCAGTGAACTCCTGGCCTTTTCTATTCCTAAGGGCTGGGACTTACACGATTGTGGAGGTTTCTGAAGCCTCAGAATACTCACTGCTTGGGGTGGTAGCCTGAGTCTGGTGGGTATAACCTGCACAGGGAGAGAAAGATAAGGTGAGGAGGGAGAGGGATGAGGAAAAGGGAGGAATGGAGAGGAAGAATGTGGGACCTCATAAGATGCACACAAAAAAGGCAACTTCTTACCACTGACATAGAGACTGTCCTGGTCCAGGGTGTAGGGGCCCAGCTGGGTGATGCCTTGGGTCAGCTGGCTCAGCTCCCAGTACAGCCTCTCCCTGTCCAGCCCTGGGCCCAGAGGGTCAGGGTGGTAGGTGCAGACGACATCCACTCCAGTGGCTGTTCCGTCCTTCTCGGGCCTGGGGAGAGTGGGTGAGGGGATGACAATAAATGAAGTGAGTTTCTAGGGAGGGGTCATGAGATCCCTGTGGGGCAGGAAAGGAAGGGGCCAGAGGAAATGGGGAGGCTGGTGACTTGTGAGAAGTCAGACTTAGAGCCTCTGAGACCTCCAACTTCTCACCAGCCTGGGACTATGAGCAGAGTCAGTGGATGAGAGACCTACTATTAAATTGCCCGGCAGAAGCCTGCATCCTCAAGGCATGGGGACAGGAGAGCTCATATTTGAGACATGTGTAGAGCTGGGATTTGGAATTAAAGCAAGTGGGAAAGATACATTTGTCTTGAGAGAAACCCTGGGGACAGAATTGGAAACCTAAAGGAAATGCCCTCATTGGTCAAAGGGAGTGAGGAGGGAATTCAGAAGGATGACCAGGCTAGGGGCCCATACTGCTGATGGGCTCTGCAGAATCTGGGGATAGTTGGGGGGCGTACAATCAGAAGAGGCATTGACCCTGGAGCCAGCGCCTCCTGAATTCCACCTCTGCTGGGGACTTGGACAGGGAGGGCAGGAAGGAACCATACCAAACTCCTCAGGTCGGGGTGCACCTGAGGCAGCCCTGGCCGGCTAGTCCAAGGTCTCACCTGAGGAGGGTCAGTCTGCAGCCCGAGTAGAGGGGGCCCACACTGCTGTTCTTGAACAAGGGCCTGAGCTGTGGGTGAGGACAAGGAAATCAGTGAGAGGTTGAGAGGCAGCAGCCGGCCGGTCATCAATGGGTGAGACACAAGTGAGGTGAGTGGGGCTCGCACTGGTGGGCTGGGCAGGAGTGGGAAGGAGGGTCATCAGTGGGCAGGAGGAAGACTAAGTAAGTGGCTGTGGCTCCAGTGAGCAGGACAGGGTGAAGTGGGTGGGACTGGCACCAGCAGGTGGGGCAGAGGTTCGGTGGGCAGGTCAGCATTGTGGGCAGGGCTCTCACCAGGTGCTGCAGGAACTTCTCGGTGGTGTTGAATTTCAAGGAGCCTGGAGGCCACATGTCCTCTGTGTAGTACAGATTAGTGATGGTAAAGTTGAGGGTGAAAGGCAACAGCGGTGGTCCTGTGGCTGCAGCAGGAGAGGGAAAGAAAAGGCCACACTGAGTGAGGCCTGAGACGGATACAGGCCTGGGGCCACAGTCCTGAGACCAGGGGCCATCTCACAGCGACGGCTAATGGTCCTTGTGGTCGAATTCCAGAATCATCACTGTAGATGTTAAACCATCATATGCAGCAGGTGAAACAGGGAACAATTTGGAGTCTGTGAAGCTTTGAAGGAGACAGTTTGCAACCTAATCTTGTTATTTATTTCAACTCAATTGTTAACTGACTTTCCTCCATCCATCCACCCAACCAACATTTAGTAGCCACTTCTCTGTGTCCAGCTGACAACACTGAGGTGACTCCCAGCTTAGTCTTATTGCAATGACTCCCCAGGCTGTGTCCCCGACCCCTTCCCTCCCTGAAAGCTGGAGATGTGTCAGAGGCCTGCTGCGTGCATCCCTGGTGACGTAACGGCTTCTGAAGACCACTCAGTACTCACCACTGGGGGTTGTTTCTGAAGTATGATAGGTGTAACCTGCAGAGGGTGAGGGAAGAGAGGAGGAAGGTGCTGGGTGTAGAGAAGGAATAAACAAAAGGAATAAAACAAGTGTAGGGGAAGAACAAGGGCTTGGCAATACAGCAAAACAAACATGGCTGCTGCTCACCATTGATATAAAGACTGTCCTGGTCCAGGGTGTAGGGACCCAATTTGGTGATGCCTTGGGTCAGCTGGCTCAGCTCCCAGTACAGCTGCTCTCTGTCCACTCCACGGCCTGTAGGGTCAGGCCGGTGGGTACAAACTGTGTTCACACTGGTGGCTGCTCCATCTTTCTCAGGCCTTGGAGGAAGAGACACAGAAGCAGAGCCAGTGAGGATCCATGTGCAGAAGGTCCTTGAGAACGTGGTGGGGGCACCACAGGGAAAGTTAGAAGTGGTAGGTCTCTTGTCAACAGGATCTGGAACGCTGTGTCATTTGCCATTGAGGGAATTTGCTCCAAACTGTACAAATAGTTCCATAAAAGGCCACCTTGTGAGTCCAGGTCTCCCCTCACTGGCCTCCAGTCTCTGCACAGCAGCCAATTGTCACTCTAAGTGGAAATCTTTCCTTAGCTGACATTTGCTGAAATACGTTCCGTCCCCACTGCCTGTGCATGAAGCCCAGTGTCCCAACATGCACGTAGGGCATCCAAGGCCTGCCTTGCTCGCCTCTCTGCTTTCCCCCTTCCGGGTGAGTATGTCTGCTCTGCATGCCCTCTCTACCTTGGACTCTGCTTTCTCCACATGTCATTTCCTCTCCCTGCAACACTCCTCCTGGCCCACAGCTGTGTTTCCTGACCATCACTTGCTCCTTTCCAAGTATGAGGCTTCATCTCAGTTCCTCCTAGATCCACTACACTTCTCTCATCTTTCAGCATTTCAACGGTGTCACTGGGCCTCTGTTTCTTATCTATAAAAATGGGTGTAACCACAGTATTCAGGTATACCTTGTGAGGATTAAATATGTTGATATTAATAATATGCTTAGAAATAGTGTAATTAATATGTATACATGTTTGCATATATTTGTATATAATTAATGTAATGCACTATTCTTGATGGCACAATCTAGGCTTTGGCCCCCACCAAGTTTTTGGAGTGGAGCACCGAGCTTGGTACACAATAGGAGATCAAGCAATGTTTGGGGATGGAAAAACAATGTGTGGCACTCCAGGCCAGCGGAGTGAGGGGCTACTTTCTCTGTGGGTGCATCAGCCAGACTCTAAGAAAGATGATTTCATTCCATCCCTCTCTATCCTGGCATCGCAGGGGGAAAATTCTTTCTCAAATTCTACTTTTGGAGGGCTATAGATTTTTCCAGGGAGATGGCCACTGAGGCTGAACCCTCAAAAAATGTCAGGATGGAGCAGGTGACTCATGCTCAAAACCCCAGTCATCAGCTGACCTAGGGTCAAGTTCCATACCTCTGCACTGGAAGAAAGCAGAGAATCAAAGTCAGGGCTCATCCGGAAAGATGAGCTCATTGTTCTTCACAAAGAGGCAAAGCAGGCATCGCAAGAAAAGGCCTGGGCTGAGGAGACTAGGTTAGAATCCTGGTTCCACCATTTGGCAGCTACTGGCTCTGGGAAAGTTCTTTAAATTGTCTGTGCCTTTATGTTTCATCTGTAAAATGGGGATATTAATAATGATGTTCAAAGAATTTTGGGAATATGGGAATCATTTCACTGTCTCCCTGGATTTTCACTCCCAGAGGACATCTGGCAATGTCTGGAAACATTTTTGGTTGTCAAAACTTTGGGGGTTTGGGGTACTACAGGCATCTGGAAGATAGAGGCCAAGATGCTGCTAAACACCAAACAATGCAGAGGACAGTCACCCACAGCAAGCATTATCTGGCCCAGAATGTCAATATTGGCCATACCTCAAGAACCCAATATCTGAAGCATACCAAGTGCTCGCTGTGTGTTAGCCTGCAGAAATATTTACATGTAGAAGTGACGTCAGCAGTATGGTAGCATGAGTGGACCTCCAGGTCTTTTGCCTTGAAGTTACAACAAGTTGGACAGCTTGAATTCAACAAAGGCAACTCTGCTCAGCACACAAACACATCTGAGAGGTTCTCAAATTGAGACATCAGAAGGTGAGCATACAGCAGAGATAGGACGGAGAGGGGGAGGGACAGAGATGGAAGTTGCACCCAGCCCCGTACGCCCCAAGGCTCTAGCAGATGAGATAGCAGTTAATGGTTGTGGTACAACCATTCCTGGGCAAATTGAAAGGGCAGTGACAGCAACTGGGTCTGGGTGGCTGGCACACACGGAGGCTGGGCCCAGGGTCAGGGGCAAAGAAGCAGTGCAAAAAGTCACAGTACTCCACAGCCCAACAGCGCAAGACAAATGATGTGGGAACTGCCCACCCTGTGGCCCACACAGCAGTAAAATCCTCACTTGGCAGACCTTAAAAGGGCTGAAAAAAACTTTCCAACGTAAGTGGTCTATACTTATTGTGGCTGAAACCATGAGGAAGAGCAGAATCTCAGACGCATAAAACCACTTCCTCCCCCCACCACGTCCAACCCTGTACCACCCACTGGGGCGTAGCCTGGAGTAGGCAGCTGGGCCAACTCAGACAGAGCAGCTCTGATGGTGGCTTCTGGCTAAAGAAAGACAGACAGCACCAAGAACATACAGCCAGGAAACCCATAGCCCACCCCTTCTAGTCCATAGGAGTGGTGTCTCGTGACCAAGGCAACTGGCTTGTAAACAGATGCCCACCTCCTCAGGAAGTATGGGGCATTCCACTGCTGAGGCAACAGCACCCCACAGAAATTCCAGAAGCCCAGTAGTGCAGGTAAGATAAAATAAAAACTTGCATTTATTTCGGTGCCACCTACTAGAAAACAGAAGAAAAACACTCTACTTAGCAACCTGCTAAATGGTGAGGTGTCAAATACTCTTTAAAAAACAGAATTTCATTTCCACAAATGCCCAGACAGAAGAATAACCCACCAAGAATAATGACTAACCAAGGTAACAAGGAAATTCAGAAAGAAAATGAAAAATCTCCAGAAAGTAAACTTAAAGACATGGGAAACTGTGATTTAAATCATAGAGAATTCAAGATTGCAGCTCTGAAAAAAATCAATGAGATACAAGAAAACTCAGAAAAACAATTCAACAAACAGAAATAAAATCAATGAACAAGAATTAACCTATGAGAATGAAACTATAAAAAAAGAACCAAACAGAAACTCTGGAGCTGAAGAACTCAATATGAGATAAAGAATAAACTTGTGAATTTAGGAAATACAGCAGAACAGATGGAGGAAAAAATGAGTGACACAGAAGATAGAAATCTAGAAATGACTGAAGTAAAAGACAGATATTTGAGAGAGGAAAAATGAAAGAACTCCATGAGAACTGTCTGACTCCATTAGAAAAAGCAACATAAGAATAATGGGTATACCAGAAGGAGAAGAGAGGAAAAAGCGAGCCTATTCAAACAAATAAGCAATGAGAACATCCCAAACTGGATGAAAAAACTAGATCCTCAATCCAAGACCCTAAAATAACACCTAATTATCTCAATCCCAAAATGCCTTCTGCAAGGCACATTATATTGAAACTACCAAAAATTAATGACACACAAAAAAAGAATTCTCAAGGCAGCCAGGAAAAAGAAGATGGTAATCTATAAAGGAAACCATTAGACTATCATCGGATTTTCTAGCAGAAACCTTACAAGCTAGAAGAGAGTGGAATCAAATATTCACATTATTGAAAGAGAGAAATTACCAGCCAAGAAAAATATATCCACCAAAATTATCCTTTCAATATGAAGGAGAAATAAAGACCTTTTCAGACATACAGAGCTGGGAGAATTTACCGCCACATGACCTGCATTACAAGAAATACTGAAAGGGTGCCCTTCTACCTGAAACAAAGAGACAAAAGAATACAAAATTATGAGTAAGATGACTACTAGACAAACAAAAATAGAAAATTGCAACCTCTATCAGACTAGTGTATTATACACTTAAATAAAACATTACAGGTTAAAAGAGGTAAAACATTTTTTAAAAGGAAGACAATAGCTACTACAATTTGGAAATGAACTCACAGCATAAAAAAGGATAATTTGTGACCACAACAACAAAAAAGGGACAGGGAAAAAGAAGTTAACTTGCAAAGAAGACTGGAGATAATGTGCAATTTAAAGAAAAAGGACTATTATATACATGAAACTTTGTTTTCCATAAACCTAATGGTAACAAGAACAACAAAAAACTAGAACTGAGACACATAACATAAAAAAAGATGAAACAAAGGGGGAAAAATCACAGAATACCACCAAACTAAAATAACAGAAACACAAGAGAAAAGAAACAATGGAGACACCAAGATACCAGAAACAAAAGTTACAATGGGTATATTAATCCTCAAGTATCAATAATCACCCTAAATGTAAATATACCGAACTCACCAATAAAAAGGTACAGAGTAGCCGGATGGATCAAAAAACTAAACCCAGTTATATGCTGCCTTCAGGAGACACATCTCAGCTGCAGGGACAAATAGAGACTCAAAGTGAAAGGGTGGAAAATGTTACTCCAAGCAAATGGCATCCAGAGAAAAGCAGGTGCAGCTCTACTTATATCAGACAAGAGAGATTTCAAAATAAAAAAAAAGTAACAAAAGACAAAGATGGACATTTTATAATAATAAAGGGCACAATACGTCGAGAAGACATAACACTTATCAATATTATGCAACCAAACTGGGAGCACCAAAATAAATAAAGCAACTACTAACAGAAATAAAGGGAGAAACTGACAAAAACACAATTATAGCTGGGGACCTAAATACCCCATTGACAGCAATGGATAGATCATCCAAACAGAAAATCAATAAGGAAATATCAGCCTTAAATGACACATTAGACTTCATGGACATAATTGACATTTGCAAAGCTTTTCATCACAGAAAACCACCTTATACATTCTTTTACAGTGCACGTGGAACATTCTCAAGGATATACCATATGTTGGGACACAAAACTAGCCTCCACAAATTTAAGAAGAATGAAATTATATCAAGCATATTCTCTGACCACAATGCTATAAAATTGGAAATCAAACGCACAAGAGAAGCAGGGACAACCACAAATATGTGGAGATTAAACAACATGGTACTAAATAACAACAACAAAAGCTAGTTTTAGGGACCTTTGGGACAACATCAAGCATAACATTTGCATCATAGGGTTACCAGAAGGAGAAGAGAATAAGCAAGGGCTTGAGAACCTATTTGTAGAAAATGAGAAATTCCTGTGGAACTGAAGAAAGAAAGGCCTCTTTATACAGAACGTTCGGAATTCCTAAAGGATGTTAGGGGGAAATGCTCTAACAAATCAGTATCTTGCTGGCACCAAGGAGGGATTTTAGAGATGATTAAAGAGAAGTGTGGAAAATGCAATCTTTCTTAAATTTTGTGTTAATTTATAAAACCTTTGATGTCATAGATTTGCTCCAAATTATAATCTAATACTGAATAAAGAGAATATTAAATTTAAAAAAATACATAGTACTAAACAATGACTTGATCAAAGAAGAAATAAAAGAAGAAATGAAAAGATACATAGAGACAAGTGAGAATGGCAACACAACATATGAAAATTGTTCGGTTACAGCAAAAGCAGTAATAAGAGGAAAGTATATCAGTAAAGGCCCAACTCAAGAAACAAACAAACAAAAAGCTCAAATAAACAGCATAATCTCCCACCTTAAAGAACTAAAAAAGGAAGAAGAAATGAAGCCCAAAGTCAGTAGTAGAAAGGAAATAATAAAAATTAGAGCAAAATTAAACGACATAGAGAATAAACAGACAACAGAAAAAATTAATGCAACAAAGAACTAATTCTTTGAAAAGATTAATAACATGGACAAGCCTCTGGATAGACTAAGTAAAGAAAAAACAGAAAAGACTCAAATAAACAAAATCAGAAATGAAAGAGAAGTTGCGACAGAACCACAGAGATACAAAGTCCTATACAAGAATGTTATCAAAGATTATATGCCACCAAATTCAATAACCTAGAAAAAATGGACAAGTTCTTAGTAATCTATAATCTTCCTAGACTGAATCACAAAAACAAAAACAAAACAAAACAACAACAACAACAACAAAAAAAAACTGGACAATCTAAATAAGCTAATCAACAGTAAGGAAATTGAAACAAGCATCAAAAACTTTCCAAAAAGTAAAAGTCCAGGACTAGGTGGCTTCACTAGTGAATTCTACCAAAAATTAAAACATGATTTAATACCTATCCTTCTCAAAATCTTTCAACAATTACTTTAAGTGTAAATAGATCAAATGCTCCAATCATAAGACACAGGAAGACTGAATGGATAAGGAAACAAGACCCTTACATATGCTGCCTACAAGAGACTCACTTCAGATTGAAAGACACACACAGACTCAAAGTAAAGGGATGGAAAAAGATATTTCATGAAAATGGAAATGTAGAAAAAAAATTTGGGGTAGCAATACTTATACCAGACAATACAGACTTTAAAACAAAGGCTATAACAAGAGACAAAGAAGGACCCAGTAATCCCACTTCTGGGTATATATCTGAAGAAACCCAAAATGCTACTTCGAGGGGATGTGTGCATCCATATGTTCACTACAGCATTGTTTACAACGGCCAAGATGTGGAAGCAGCCTGGGTGTCTGTCAATGGATGAATGGATAAAAAAGAGGTGATACATGTATATAGATACAATGGAATATTACTCAATCATAAAAAAGAATGAAATCTTGCCTTCTGCAACAACATGGATGGACCTGGAGGGTACTGTGTTGAATGGAGTAAGTCATATAAAGGAAAGACAAATGCCACATGATATCAATTATAAGTGGAATCCAAAGAACAAATAAATGAAGAAATAAAACAGAAACAAACTCAGATACAGAGAACAAGTTGGGATGAGAACAGATGGGAGGGAGTCGGGGATTGGGTGCAAAAGGGAAGGGATTAAGAAGCACAAATTGGTTGTTACACAATAGTCATGGGGGTGTAGGGTACAGCATAAGGACTATAGTCAATAATATTGTAATAACTATGTATAGTGTCAAACGGGTGCTAAATTTATTGGAGTGATCACTTTGTAAGTATAGAAATGTCTAATCACTGTGTTGTACACCAGAAACTAATATAACATTGTAAGTCAATTGTAACTGAAAAAGAGATAAATTATTTAAAAAATAAATGAATGAAACTATATGAAACTAAAAAGCTTCTGCACAGCAAAAGAAACCAAAACAAAAGAGCAACCAACCAAATGGGAGAAGATATTTGCAAACAACCCCTCTGACAAGGGTAAGTATCTAATATGTACATAGAATTCATAGAACTCAACAACAAAAAACAAACAATGTAGGGCCGGCGGGATGGCTCAGTTGGTTAGAGCGTGAGCTCTTAACAACAGGGTTGCCGGTTCAATTCCTACATGGGATGGTGGGCTGCGCCCCCTACAACTAGATTGGAGGACAATGATTGATGGGTCCTGGAAAAACACTGTCCCCCAATATTTCCCAATAAAATAATAAAAATATAAAAACCAATGTAATGAAAAATGTGAGCAGAAGACCTAAACAGGCACTTCTCCCAAGAAGACATACAAATAGCCAACAGATATATGAAAAGATGCTCAACTTCACTCGCTATTAGGGAAATGCAAACCAGAACCACAATGAGATACAACCTCACACCAGTTAGAATGGCTGTCGTCATCAAGACAAATAATGACAAGTGTTGGAGAGGTTGTGGAGAAAAAGGAACCCTCATGCACTGTTGGTAGGAATATAAACTGGTACAGCCCAATGGAAAACAATATGGAGGCTCCTCAAAAAATTAATAGAATTACCATACAACCCAGCAGTCTCTCTTCTGGGTATCTACACTCAATATTTGAAAGCATTTATCCATAAAGATATATGTAGCCCTATGTCTATTGCAGTATTATTCATGGTGACCAAGACACGGAAACAACCAAAGTGTTAGATGTGTGGTTGGATAAAGAAGATCTGGTACATATATACAATGGAATACTACTCAGCCATAAAACAGATGAAATACTGCCCTTTGTGACAACATGGATGGATCTTGAGAATGTCACGCTAAGAAAAATAATTCAGATGGAAAAGAACAAGAATCATATTATTTCACTCATATGTGGGATATAAAACAGAATGCAACAAAAACTCCTAGACACAGACAACGGTATGATGTTTACCAGAGGGTTTGGGGTGGGGGGAGGTAGACGAGGGCAAAGGGGGTCAAATATATGGTGACAGAAGGAGATCAGACTCTGGGTGGTGAGCACACAGTGCAATGTACAGATGATGTATTATAGAATCGTATACTGGAAACTTAGGTTATTAACCAATGTCACCACAATAAATTTAGTTATAAAAAGAAATATATGTAGCATGGGTTGGGGTCAAAGTAGGCTGTGGGTGTGTTCCTGGTGAAGGATCAGGGATGCATCCTGTATGAAGGAATTTGGGGCATATTTCCTGGTTGTCATGTTGTACCATTTTGTTCCTATTAAATATTGCATGTGAGATTGGAGGCTCAGGAGGATGGGAAGGTCCAGAACAGGAACGAGGGACCAGAAACCTCTGGGATAGTTAATGGCTGTTTCAGGTGGGGAGCTGGAAAGTGCTGGAAAGGCCAAAGGGAGGACCAAGCCTAGGGGACTGTGGATACAAAACCTCCACTGCTGGTCTTACCTGAGCGAAGTCAGTCTGCAGCCGGAGTAGAGGGGGCTCACACTGGTGTTCTTGAACAAGGGTCCCAGCTATTGAAGAAGCAGAGGGAGACGAGGAGAGGGACTGAGAGGGAAGGACGGGGGCATGGCTGGGGTTGGCTGGGCGGGGCTGGCCTCAGCTGGGACGCTGGGAGAGAAGGGGCCAGGAGAGGTCGCAGCAGTGGGCAGGGCAGGAATTCGGGGGGCGGGACGCTCACCAGGTGCTGAAAGATCTTCTCTATTTTGTTGAACTTCACGGAGCCCAGAGGCTGCATGTCATTAACGTAGTGCAGGTTGGTGACGGTGAAATTCAGTGTGAAAGGTACCAGGACAGGGCTGGCAACTGCAGCGAGGACGAGAGAGGAGACAGTCAAGATTTGGTAGGGGTCAGATGAACACTTGTCGTATCACGGAGACCACTTCATGGATGGTGTAGAGGTCTGACCGCTGCGCTCTCCACCGGAAGCTGAAGCTGAATAATACTGAACTCAACTATAATGTGATATATATATATATATATATATATATACATACATACATAGTCACGGGATGCGGAGTGCAGCATAGGGAATAGAGTCAATGGAATTGTAACAGCTAGATACAGTGTCAGAGGGGTAGTACTTTGGGGGCATTATCACTTTGTGAGGGGTGTAAATGTCTATTACATTGTTTTGCACACTTGAAACTAATTAAAAAAACTAATCAAAAATAAAAAGGAAGTCATGTCCCAAGTTACTTTCCAAGCTAGATTTAGGGGTGAAGGGTGGGGGTGGGGGGAGGGTCTGGTATTCACATCTGGTGCAAGAGCTCGGAATGTCTCATCCCAGAACGGGAAACTTTATTTTGAAAGACACTAACAAATGTTAGTGATAATAACAATGACAATAAACACACGAGCAATAGCAACAGCTGATGTTTGGTAAGAGCTTACTCTGTGCTACACTCTGTGCTAAGCACTTTCCATCCAGTATCTCGTGTAATCCTCACACAACCCTTGGAGGTGTGTCCAACTGACAGAGAATAAATGCAAGTTTCAGAGAGGTTCAGTCACTTCTCCAAGGCCACACAGCTATTTTTGTGCAGAAGCTCAGGCTCTAGAGTATGAATGACTTAGGGTTGAGTCCTGCCCATCTGCAGGCCGTGTGACCTCAGAAAAACACTGAGCCCCTAAGAACCAGTGTAAGCCTCTCTTAAATGGAGAAATTGCAGTGCCTACCCACAGAAGTTGAAGATCATGTATGTAAAGCAAGGTCCCCATCAGGTGACAATCAGTGAATGCTGCTGTCATGACAGCAGTGAATTGCCACTGTTGTTATTACTCATGTCTGCTCTCTCTGTTGAGCCATTTAGTCTCTGCCCTGTAGGAATTAATCCTGGATGTGCCCTTGACTATTTTCATTCCATTCTAGCAGAAGGTGAAACTCTGTGAATTGTTCCAGAATGTATCACTGGATGTGATCTCACTAACGGATCCCCACACTTCAGGTCCTGTAGGGCCAACATGGTGAAAAGTTGGTCCCTGGCAGGTCACCAATGGGGAAGGTTATAAAAGTGGCCAGCAGTTCTCCACCTCCCTGCATCTACACCCTTGCAATGTGGTGTTGCAGCCCTTCCACCAATAGATGGGAGGCTCTTTCTCTAGCTCTCAACTCTGGCTTGGCCATGACTTGCTTTGGCCAATGGGACAAGGGAGGCGTGAAGCCAGCAGCCTTGAAAGGCACTTGAGCACTGAGGCTCACCCTCTCTTGCTGCCAGGAACTCTAGGGCCACTGTATGAATGAGCCGGAGCTAGCCTGTTGGGTGATGAGAGGCCACATGAAGGAGAAGTGGGTCACCCCAGCCATCCGTCAGGCATGTCCCAGAAGCAGTCACCTCACTAACCTGCAGGCGGCTGCAGACACACCAGAAACCCTGCAGTGTTCACTTCTAGCCTCATGAGAAGTAAGAACTGATTGTTTCAACTCAGTAAATTTGGGGTAGTTTGTTATACAAAGTTAACTGATACAAAACTTTAACCGAAAGTAAAGGATGGATTTAAAGGAGCCACTGCTGCAGTCTGGGATTGAAAACCTGGAGTCACAGAGCTCTCTGAATACAGGAATGGAGTTGGACTGGTATGTGATGAGGGTGTGACCCCTCCCCCAATTTATCCTCTGCACACTGTCCCCTTGCTGTGACCCTCCTGTGCATTCTCTCGTGTCTTCTCATTACAAAGCACAGAGGCATGTAGGTGGGAAGGAAGTGCTCATGGAGAGAAGACTCTTACCTGTAGAGCTGGAGAAGGAGACTGAAGCTGCTGAGGTTCCCAGGGAGGGGGTGGAAGTCACAGAAACTGAGGAGGAAGCATCAGAAATGAGAATGATGCAGACTCCCCTCGAGATGCCAGAGACAGGGGGCCTTGATGCCTCATCTGAGTCACAGAAGATGAGGGGGGCACAACCAGGGCCCTACGGCTTCCTTCCCACCAGGGAGGAGGGACCAGCTGCCCCCAGAAAACACTGTAAGGCCAGGGGCTGCGTCGGGTTTGAACTCTTACCACTGGGGATGGCAGTCAAGGTTGGTCTGGTGTAACCTGCAAAGAGTAAGAGTCAGGTGGGATATTTGAGAGGGTCAAGGAAGGGGTGCCAGGGTCGGAACATTGGTGGCAGAGTAGAAGCCATCGAGAAGTTGCATCCCTTCCAGATAGAGGGTTGTGCCTCCTATAAGCTTTCTCTGACTCGCTGCCTCTGTGTGTGTGATGGATACACACGTGGTGAGGGAGGGGGACCTCACAAAGAAAGGAAAAGTGAGGACAGAGCACACATGGTTGCATCCTCTGGACAGAGCTCAGAGCACCAACAGACGCATCCACCTGGGGTGCAGGAGGAGACCACTGTCACCGCCAGATGCTCACCATTGACATAGAGACGATCCCTGTCCAGGAGGTAGGGACTGAGCCAGGTCACACTGTGTGTCTGTTGGCTCAGCTCCCAGTAGAGCCGCTCCCTGTCCAGCACGCGGCCTGCAGGGTCAGGACGGTGGGTACAGATGGCGTCAACTCTAGTGGCTGCTCCGTCCTTTTCAGGCCTGGGGAAAGAAGGACATGGATCTGGGGACAGGACAGAGACATCCTGATAGGACATCCTCTCTCAGCCCACTTGTATGTTGGTGCTCACTGATCTGCTCTCCTGATCTAGGCACGAGCTGCTCACAAGAGGAGGGGCACCGATGAGCCACAAATGACCAGAGTGGATTTTTTAGAGTCAGACGACTATCAGTCCAACCTTAGTTCTGTCACGTGTTAAATAATCCACAGAAGTTTCTCTGACTCAGGTCTCCCATCTTCACAGTGCTATAACCACCTTGCTAGAATGTGGTAGGATTCAGACATTACTGATATAAAATAACTAGCCCTCCTGACAGGTACATTATTAAGTGTTCATTAATTAATTCATTGTAAAATTACATGTTTACAGAGCACACACGCATTCCCTAGTGACACCAGACAGCAGCTCTAAACAGAGACTTATCAGCTCTCAGAAAGCTAACCCAACCCAATCTTTAGACCTGAGCATCTGAGCACGAGACGCTGCATAGCAGAGACCCCACCCACTGCCCACCTGCCTCCTTCATCACCACCTCTCTAGAGCAGGAAAAATGAGTCCTGGAGGGATAACCTGAGAGATCCAGCAGGTTGCACTGCCAGAGAGCATGACTGGGGAGAAACATGCCTGCACCTCAGCAGGACGGAAGTGACCTAGAGCTAAGCTGCTTCTAGCTCAGGTCCCCTAGAAATGATCAAGGTGTGCTGTCTGTTGCATTGCCCGGCGATGCTGCCTGTGATGAAAATGACCTGCATCTTTCCTGGAAGGACCTTAAATGGACATCGATACCCAGTAGGGAGCTATAACTTTGGACTTCCTGGGGTGTGGGCTGACCCTGTTAAGTGGGCAGGACTGTTGCAAAGATATTGGTTCCTCTTTGGGACACGGTATATCTAAGCCAATGTGGCTCCAGCACCTATCCATTGAAATTTCATTTATTTGCACATGGACGGTCACTTGGAATGTCGAAATAGCCTTGGGAATATCAAGTGTGTCCTTGCAAAAACTAAATGGCCAGCACTGCCCTGCTGGCACACTGTTTCCTGTCCACATCCTTCTAAGTACAACTATTGTCATGTATGGCCCATTTAGACCTTGCAAGTCTGAGTGTCTGTTGGATGTAGGATGATTCAATCAGAGAGGGCCATGCACAGCACCATCCCAGGTCTGGGAATAGGATGAAATAAGCAAGGTGTCAAGATGTAATTAATATTTAAGGACGTGAACCCTCTCAGGGTTGTTCAAGCACACTGTTAGCACCTAAGGATTGATGTCTCCTTAAATGCTGTGTCCTAGGCACCTCACTTCCTTGACCCTAGTTGAGGCCCCGGCCGGCCCAACCAGCCCACACCTTACGACACTTTCTTACGGGAAGACAAAGCAGAGTCTCACCTTAGTGTGGTCAGTCTGCAGCCAGAGTACAGCGAACCAATGCTGCTGTTGGTGAACAGGGGCTTGAGCTGAAGAGGAAAGAGTGATGGATAAAAAAGTAAATATAGAACTAATCATCATAGTTAGGTGGAGCCCTTCATAAATTATAGAAATGCTAACCACTATGTTGTACACCTCAAATTAATATAAAATAATATCGAATGTCAACTGTAATTTAAAAATTAGAAAAGGAAGGACAGGTGAAGAGGAATAAGAGGTCCAAATCTCCAGGTATAAAACAAGTAAGTCATGGGGATATAATGTACAGCATGTGGAATATAGTCAATAATATTGGGATAGCATGGGACAGTGTCAGATGGACTTATGGTGATCACTTCTTTAGGGGTACAAATGTTGAGTAACTGTGGTGTACCCCTGAAACTAATATAATATTTTATGTTGGCTATATTTTAATAACAATCTTAAAAAATAGATTAAAAAACACACCATATTTTAAAATAAAACAGCAGTTCCCTAACATTTAATCTCACACCACATTTAATTGTCAAAAGGACCGTTTGGGGTAAGTGCTCTTATTGCCTCGGTTTTACAGATGAGTAAATGATATCAAAAGGCAAATCAGCAAATGGAATAGAATCAGTGGAATTGTAACAGCTATATATGATGTTGGAGGGGTAGTAGATTGGGGGAGAGGGGTTATCACTTTGTGAGAGGTGTAAATGTACTATGACATTGTTTTGTACACCTGAAACTAAAAAAAAAAAACACACAGAAACAGGCAAATCACTACTCCTAAGTCACATCTCCTGTCTGTCGCAGTTCCAAGTTTTGAACCTGCAACTGCCTGCCTGCCCAACCTCCCATATCCTCCGAAAGTGTAGCGAGAGACTGAGAGAGGGTGGGGAGGAGTGGGTAGAGAAGTGGGCAGCAAGGGGTGCTCACCAGGTGTTGTATAACTGACTCTGTGGCATTGAACTTCGCAGAGCCAGGCCACATGTCGTCCGTGTGATGCAGGTTGGTGATGGTGAAGTTGAGGGTGAAGGGCACCAGGGCGGGGCCAGCAGCTGCGTAGGGAGGGGAAGGAGAGGCCATGCTGAGCTAGGCCAGATGTGGGGCAAAGGGTGAGTGGGCCACAACCCCTGCCTGCTTGGGGGATCCCATCATCTTGGACGTAAAGGAGAGGGGCACCCATGCCTGGGGCTTTTTGTGGGCATCATTTCCTGTTCATCAGAGGCTGGAGATGGATTAGGAGTGGGGAGTGGAGGCAGTGGTATGTTCTATTTCACGTGGTTCCCAACTTGGCCACATACAGAAACTAAAGATGGTGGGATCGGGGTGTTACATTCACGGTGCAAAGACAGTGCCTGTATATTAGCCCCTAGGTTATTTATTTCTTCACAGCAAGCTGGGATCCATAGCTCAAAAGCTTACAAGGACTAAACTCAATTTTTTACACATCCAATTGTTTTAGGATAGCCCAAACAAGCATATATATTTTTTGCCATTTTGAGCCTGCCTGCTTTGCATACCCTGTGAAACTGCACCCAACATCTGATAGCAATAAAAAGGATAAGCTTTGTGGCTATAAACATCCTAAGCCATGACTTCCTTTCAGAGGTGTCTAACCCAGATACACATCAATGGGCCGCTGAGTGGCATCACCTAAATACATAAACCTCTTCTCTAATCCCCTCCTTTCTCTCCTGAGTTGAGTAATGGTCCCCATGCCATTACTTCTTGGAGGTGTCTGCTCTGAGGGACAGCCCCTGCAGGCAAATCAAAGTGTTGCCCAATGGTAAGATTTCATTCTTCTTTACCGCCCAGTAAAAAAAAAAAAAAAAAGTGTTGCCCAATAAACCTTGTGTATGCTACTGCCATCTAGTGGTTATATCCTTTTCCTTGCTCAACCCTGAAGTCTCAAAACCCCTGGAGCACAGGCTCATCTTGGCTTGAGCCAGTTTCTTCCTCCTAGCAGGGCACCTTTGAGGACCCTCCCAGACAGGGTCAACCTTCAGTGCCTCATCTGAGAATTTGCCTGAGGGACAATTTGCCAAATAACATTTTTTCCCAATTTACCCAATTTACTGATTTATTATAATAAGACTTACTTTATGAATAATTCTTCTCAAGTCTGTTTTTATAAAAGAGTATATTTAAAGCCGCTTTCCAGTCAAAATGGCAGAGTAGGTAAGTGCTGTGCTCACATCCTCCCAGGACTACATCACAATTACAACTGAACTACAGAAAGACCATCTTGAGAATTGCCTGAACTGTAGCTGAAGAGAAGTCCTATAACTGAGGACATACAGAAAAAGCCACCTCAAGACTACTAGGACAGGTGGAGATGCAGAATATGCTTGTCCCACATCCACATGTGGTGCTTAAAAACTGGGACCTCTCAGCTGTGGAGGTCCTCCCTGAAGAGCGAGGGGTTTCAGGCTCACACCAGATTCCCCACCCCAGGGTTCCAGTACTGGGGAGAGAAATCCCTGTAACTTCTGGCTGTGAAAACCAGCAGAGATTGTGACTGAGTGAGATGGAATCAAGGCTGGATCCCAGGCCCTCCTCTTAAAGGGCCTGCACATGGACTTACTCACTGACAGACTCATTCGCTCTGAGCAGCAGCTCAAAAGGCTCCAGGGACATATGGGGAGGAACTAAATTGTCTGGCTTCGGGATGAGGGCTGGAGGGGCAGCTTCGATTCCTCAAAGGTTTGTGGGGTGATTTAGAAGTCAAGGGCTACCAATAGGTTTCATAAACAGGTTACAGAGAGTGGCTTAGGATTCTGGGGGGCGGGAGGGGACTGGTATTCAAAAAACTGGCCGGGACCTGGGTAGGCCCTGTCATATACGCAGAAGTCAGCCTTGGTCTCCTCTGAATGATGCCACCTACGCTACCCCTCCTCTACATCCTGTGATTAGAATCCAACAAGTCACTAGGAGCGTCTTCAGAGACAAGAATGCCTACCTGTAGGGCTGGAGAGAGGAGTCAGAATCACTGCAGAAACGGTGACCACCATAGACTCTGGAGGAAAAAGACCCACGAGCTTAGTGTAGGGAATCATCACATCACCTTGGAGATACCAGGGAGGGAGTGGCCATGCCTTGGGATTTCTTGGGTACTGGTCCCTGTTCATCAGAGGCTGGAGATAGAGTAGGGTTGGAGAGTGAAGGAAGTGGGCGCCTGGCCTCTTCCATTCCTAAGGACTGGGACTTACAGGGTTGTAGAGAATTCTAAGCCTCAGAATACTCACTGCTGGGGGTGGTGGCCAGTGTCTGGTGGGTGTAACCTGCACAGGGAGAGAAAGATAAGGTGAGGAGGGAGAGGGATGAGGAAAAGGGAGGAATGGAGAGGAAGAATGTGGGACCTGATAAGATGCACACAAAAAGGCAACTTCTTACCACTGACATAGAGACTGTCCTGGTCCAGGGTGTAGGGGCCCAGCTGGGTGATGCCACTGGTCAGATGGCTCAGCTCCCAGTACAGCCTCTCCCTGTCCAGCCCTGGGCCCAGAGGGTCAGGGTGGTAGGTGCAGACGACATCCACTCCAGTGGCTGTTCCGTCCTTCTCGGGCCTGGGGAGAGTGGGTGTGGGGATGACAATAAATGAAGTGAGTTTCTAGGGAGGGGTCATGAGATCCCTGTGGGGCAGGAAAGGAAGGGGCCAGAGGAAATGGGGAGGCTGGTGACTTGTGAGAAGTCAGACTTAGAGCCTCTGAGACCTCCAACTTCTCACCAGCCTGGGACTATGAGCAGAGTCAGTGGATGAGAGACCTACTATTAAATTGCCCGGCAGAAGCCTGCATCCTCAAGGCATGGGGACAGGAGAGCTCATATTTGAGACATGTGTAGAGCTGGGATTTGGAATTAAAGCAAGTGGGAAAGATACATTTGTCTTGAGAGAAACCCTGGGGACAGAATTGGAAACCTAAAGGAAATGCCCTCATTGGTCAAAGGGAGTGAGGAGGGAATTCAGAAGGATGACCAGGCTAGGGGCCCATACTGCTGATGGGCTCTGCAGAATCTGGGGATAGTTGGGGGGCGTACAATCAGAAGAGGCATTGACCCTGGAGCCAGCGTCTCCTGAATTCCACCTCTGCTGGGGACTTGGACAGGGAGGGAAGGAAGGAATCATACCAAACTCCTCAGGTCTGGGTGCACCTGAGGCAGCCCTGGCCAGCTAGTCCAAGGTCTCACCTGAGGAGGGTCAGTCTGCAGCCCGAGTAGAGGGGGCCCACACTGCTGTTCTTGAACAAGATTCTGAGCTATAGAGGAGGGAGAGGAAAGTAAGTAAATGGATAAGGTGTTAGGGGCAGGGAAGAAGTGAGGTGGGTGGGGCTAACATTAGTGGGCAGGGCTTGCACTATAGAAACAGATGAGGTGGGTAGGGACTGCTTCCACAGGCGTGAAATAAATGAGGTGGGTGGGGCCTGCATTAGTGGTTGGGGCAAGAGTGAGGTGGGCCACGGTCTGCTTCCATGGGTGTGGCAGGGATTAAGTGGGTAAGCCTCAGTAGGTGGGGCAGGAGTGAAGTGGGCGAGGCTCTCACCAGGCCCTGCAGAACTCTCTCGGTAGTGTTGAACTTCCAGGAACCAAGGTGACCCATGTCCTCCTCATAGTGCAAGTTAGTGATGGTGAAGTTGAGAGTGAATGGCACCAGGGAAGGGCCAGTGGCTGCAGCGGGAGAGGGAGAGAGATGCCTACTGAGCCTACCCTGTGCTCAGTGAGCCTGAGTGTGTGGCATCCTCAGATGTGTCATCAAGCATTAGGAAGGGATATCCTCCTCTAAAATGGGCAGTTTCCACAGGGAGGGGATCCCAGACATCAGCATTAACATTAACTAAGGGGCACTGAGGATGTGTATGAAATATTGCACCATAGAGGTAAATACATCAAGCAGAAAGCCAAAATATCTGACCCTCTGGCTTGCTAAAATTCCAAACAGACATCCTCTTTTCCTGAGGTTTTCTTTTTTTTTTTTTTTAACCCAAATTATTTCTGTGAGATTCACCTATTTACTGATTTTTTTTTTTTAATTTGTTTGAGGAAACACTTATATTGCTTTTTATGAGTCAGGGCATTTTAAGTGTTTTACTTATATTTTGACTCATTTAAGCCTTGAGGCAAAACTTTTGGAGGAAGATAGTATTCTTATCCCCATTTTATAGATGTAAAAACTGAGCCCAAAGGAGGTTTAATAAATTGCCTCAAGTCACACACTCTCCAAGTGGCAGAGCACAGTTTTTTTCATACTTTTGATAAAATTCAAAGGCATAGACAAAAAACTGACAAGCTTTATTACTTAAAGTTTCTGGATGATAGATTTCCCAGTCAAGATGTCAGAGTTGGTAATGCTGTACTTGCATCCTGTAATGACTGCATCAAAATTACAACTAAACTACATAACAACCATCACTGAGAATTGCCAGAAGTCTTGCTGAACAGAAGTTCTACAACTAAGGAAGTACAGAGGAAGCCACCTCGAGACTATTAGGAAGGGTGGAGACATGGAACAGGCTGGTTCCACACCCCCATGTGGCAATTAAAGATCAGGAGGAATATCTCAGCTGTGGAGGTTCCCCCTGAGGAGCTAAGAGTCCCAAGCCCAACACCACACTCCCCAGGGTTTCAGTGCTGGGGAGAGAAGTCCCTGTAACTTCTGCCTGTGAAAACCAGTGGAGATTGCAACTGAGTAAGACAAAGGCAGCTGGAGTCCCAGGTGGTCCTCTTAAACAGACTGCACGCAGACTTAGTCACTGATGAACTAACTCACTCTGAGTTCCAGCACTGGAACAGCAGCATGAAAGGCTCCAGGGACATATGGGGAGGAACTGAATTGTCTAGTTTCAGGGTGAGGGCTGGAGGGGCAGCTTTCTCCAGACAGAGTACTAGCAGAATCCATTATTTCTTTGTTAAGCCCTCCCCGCTCCTGAGTGTGCAGACTTAGGCTGGAGCCATAGCTGGGTCTCCATCAATCTGGCTAACACTATTCATTAACCCTGCCCTGGTGATTCCTTGAGACCCCACCCCACCCAAATTTCAGACCCACACAAGCTGCTTTCAGTGGCTTTTCCATACAAACAGCCTGTCTTGGCTCAGGCTGGGGATGTTCCTAAAATCTTTCAAAGGTTAAAAGAGAGAACCTTAAAAGCAGCAAGAGAAAAGCAGTTAGTTATCTACAAGGGAGCCCCCATAAGACTGTCAGCTGATTTTTCAACAGAAACTTTTCAGGCTACAAGGGATTGGCACAAAATATTCAAAGTGATGAAAAGCAAGGACCTACAACCAAGATTACTCTACCCAACAAAGCTATCATTTAGAATTAGAGAGATAAAGATCATCCCAGACAAGAAAAAGGTAAAAGAGTTCATCAACGCCAAATCAGTGCTTTAAGAAATGTTAGAGGGACTTCTTTAAGAGAGATGAGAAGAAAAAAAATCAAAAGTATAAATTATAAAATGGCAATAACTACATATCTATCAACAATCATTAAATGTAAATGGATTAAATGCTCCAATCAAAAGATAGGGTGGGTGAATGGATAAAACTAACCCTTACATACGCTGCCTACAAGAGACTCACTTCCGATTGAAAGGCACACAGAGACTGAAAGTAAAGGGATTGGAAAAAAAATATTTCATGAAATGGAAACATTACAAAATGCTGGGGTAGCAATACTTATACCAGACAAAAATAGACTTTAAAACAAAGGCTATAACAAGAGACAAAGAAAGACCTAGTGATCCCACTTCTGAGTATTTAGCCAAAGAAACCCAAAACACTACATCAAAGGGACATGTGCATCCATATATTCACTGAAGCATTATTTACAATGGCCAAGATGTGGAGGCAAGCTGGGTGTCTATCAATGGGTAAATGGATAAAGAAGAGGTGATACATATATACAACGGAATATTACTCAGCCACAAAAAAGAATGAAATCTTGCCTTCTGCATCAACATGAATGGACCTAGAGAGTATTACGCTAAGTGAAATAAGTCAGACAGAGAAGGACAAATACCATATGATTTCACTTATATGTAGACTCTAAAAATAATAATAAACAAAACAGAAACAAACTCACAGATACAGAGAACATTTTGATGGCTGCCAGATGGAAGGAGAGATGGGTTAAAAAGGTGAAGGGATTAAGAAGTACAAATTGATACTCATAAAGTAGTCATAAGGATGTAAAGCATAGGGAATATAGTCAGTCATATTGTAATAACTATATATGATGTCAGATGGATACTAGATTTATCAGGGTTATCACTTCGTAAGTTATATAAATGTCTAATCACTATGTTGTACACCTAAAACTAATATAATATGTTACCTGTAATTGAAAAATTAAAACATTATTTTAAGAAGTTTCTAGATGATAAAAGACATCATTAACAAAGCCTGAAGACAATATAAAATATTTTCAATTTAATGAGATTACTATCCGTGATATACAAAAAACTTCTAAAATTCAATGATAAAAAGGCTAACAAAATATTGGAGAAAATCATAGGTCATTAACAGGAAAAGATAAACAAATTCTAATAAATACATAGTCATGAAAGATACTGAAATTAATGCAACAAGGAGCTAAGACGGTCAAGCATTAGATGAGAAAAATCTACAGGTTTAGATAACATTCAACATAGGTTAGACCAAGGTTAATTGGATAGTCCCATGAAGTACTAGGGTAAATTGATATAGACACTTTATTCAGCAATTTGTTACTAGTGGCAGAGCCCAGTTTAAACCCAGGCATCGTGGTCCCAGAGTCTCCTAACCCCTCTACCTGGGACCACAGGCAGATCCCACCTACAGTGACTGCTCATTCTGGCCTGAGTGGTCAGTGGTCCGAATGCCCTCAAGGAGGCCGTAGCTGATGAGTACTATAGACTCAACTAAGACAGAGGTAGTGATGGCTCATCTAGGATCCTCATCAGGGACAGTGGGTGTTACTGAAATCTACCGTGGGCCATTGGGAACCCAGGAATGGCCAGCTGGCCCTCAGCCTAACCAGAGTCCACCCAAATCCCTGACCAGACCTGTACGAGGGCATTTTCTATGTATACACAGAGCTCATGAAGTTCTCTTATTTCCTGGACATGAAAACTAAAGATTCAAGAGGAAGAAGATCCCTGCAACACACCTGAAGAACTCACCCAAGACCATTCTAATTATAATTCAATGCTTATTTATACCCTCAAGTCTTTATTCTCTGTCTTTCTTGCTGGGAGCCCATCAAAGACTAGAGCCTTTTCTATTCTGTTTGGTTCTGCATTACCAGGATCTTTTATACAGTAAGTGCTAAAATGAATACTTATTGAATGAATGAATGAATGAATGAATGAATGGTCATGGCTCTCCACTGGGGAGTTACAAAGAGGAAGTCCTTACCTGTGGAGATTGGAACTGGGGCCGCTGAAGTTGCTGGAGAGATGGTGGAGGCCATAGCAATAGTGAGAAGAAAATACAGTGAGTCAAATATGGTTGATGAGAGACTCCCCAGCCAAAGAAGGCCAACCACAGGACCTTAAGACCCTTTTCCTGTGTGTCCTCAAGTTTGCATCAGACTTGTCTTTTCTGAGCAAGGGAATGACGATGCAGACAGTTTGGAGTTTCCTGACTCCTTCCCTCCCTGGGGACATGGGGTAAGGATAGCAGGGAGGACAGATGGCCCCCAAGGCAAAGCAACAGTAGGACCCAAATTACTACTCACGACTGGGGGTGGAAGTCAGGGCAGGATGAGTATAACCTGCAGAAAGAGAGGGAATGAGAAGGTGAAGAGTTATAAGGATGGGAGTTGGCAAGAATCTGGGCCCACTGAGTTTCGATGAATCTATTTATTTAAGTAGTATTTTTGGAGCACCCTCAAAGTGCCGATCTTATAGACAAATCCCAGAGAATGCCACTGAATAGCAAGGAAGAATTTGTTTATCAAGTAGTATTTATAGAACACCCTCAAAGTGAAGACCCTATAGACAAACCCCAAAGAATGCCACTGGAGCACAGGGAAGAATTTCTTCCAGGCCATCTGCAGCTCCTCCCTCTGCTATCTGTCCCCAACCCCCTTCTCTGATCTCTCAGTGTACCTCTGGAAAAGCTGAGAATGTATGCCTCTTCCTGAGGGAAACAACCAAAGGTGTAGGTCAGTTTGGGACGAGCTCAAATCCTCCCCATACCCGAGAAGACAGGAGAAGACAAAAGTCTGATGTGGCCAAAGTTTATAGAATGACAGACAGAATGAGGGGACAGGCTGAAGCTGGGTAGTTAACAGGGACCAGACCATTTAGAAGAGAAGTTTTATAAGTCCCAGAGAACAGGTTCCTACCTGTAGAGCTGAGGATGGGAGTCAGAGACATGGGAGATTCTGGAGGGAAGGTAGAAGTCACTGGAGCTGAGAAAAAAAATGATAAAATGACTGAGTCCCATCCTGAAGGAACATGGGGCAGAAGCTGTTCATTGGAATTTGGGCTTCTTTCTAAACTCAGAGCAAGACCTTGGGTGAGTTAGGGATTGCTGTGAGGCACAGGCTGGACACTTTGGAGGAAATGTTAGTAGCTTCTCTCCTTAGAATGAACTCTAAGGAATAAGGGTCCACTGAGCATTGAAGTTTCAGTTTTGAATACTCACTGTTGGTGGCCGGGGTCCCATACCGATGGTTATAACCTGCAGGTAAAGAGAAAAGAGTAAAGAAGTGCTGTTAGGATGGGTAAGACTTAAGGAAGCATAGACGGTAGACCTATAAATGAAATTCATTAATAAACTTTCTGAGATTCACAAATGAACAATAATGGCTCCATTTTATTTGGTGCCTTTATGTGCCTTGTCCTTTGAAAATCATGATGAATATCATCAGCATTATTGTTAAAATAAAAATACAGTAAAACTGCCCCTATTTATGGGGAATGTACTATACACCAGAAATAATGATGAACATATTACAAGGGTAACGGGGCAAATTTACGAACAAGTGTTTGTTCCAAGCCTTACAGCTATTACTGTATTTTTGTGTGGAGGTGACAGGGTAGCAAGATGGAGGAAAGGTAATGTACATGTGGCTAGGAATATTAGAGAAAATTTGGAGATGGGATGATATTTAAAAAGAGAAGAGACTTGGAGTTCAGGTGGATGGTATAAAACTCGGAGCCTGAAAGAAATTTGGGAAAAGAGAATTTTTCACGAGTGTTTCTCTGGGTCATGGATTGCATCCTTTTTGATGCTCTGAGAGAGATGTGAGTAAAAACTGAACCCAGAGGAGCCCTGGGATTTCCTTGGATTATTGTTGAATGATCTCATTTGATTTTCAGGACAATACTGCCTGGTATGTATGTTTGTTCTGCTCTATAATGGGAACATTGGGTCCGAGAGAGGTCGTATAGCTTGTCCATCATCACACAAAACACATCTGTCACTCACCAACTCCCATATTATTAACTACCGCTTTAAGTTACTCCCAATCCAGGAGTTAAATCTTCTATAGACACAGAACAGGATGTGCCATTGTTAACACAAATATATATTTCCTTTTTATTATTAAAATTTATTGGGGTGACAATAGTAAATTTACATAGGTTTCAGGTGTACAACTCTGTAATACATCATGTATATATCATGCTGTGTGTTTACCACTCAGAGTCAGTTCTCCTTCCATCACTATATATTTGACACCCTTTTATGCTTTTCTACCACCCTCTCCCCCCTTACCCTCTGGTAACCACTAAACTGGTGTCTGTGTCTATGAGTTTTTGTTTCTTTATTAACACAAATATATATTTTAAACCATATATAAAGGGAATTTCCTAGCTGATATAGAGGGTAAATAACTCGTCAAGCACTAGGTTAGATTGTTAGGCCAGAGGTCATTAATGGCCTCTGGACAGTGTCCTGAGATTTGAGACTTTCTCTATATGGATGGTCTGCCGTGTTGCCCTGTGGTTAGAACTTGGACTTGAGACTCAACCTTGGGTTCAAGTCTTGACTGTGCCAATGCCTATGGCTGGATTATCTTGAGCAGATGACTTCCTATATAAATGCATGATGGCTCTCTAAAAATGAGCATTACAACTCACAGGATGTAGGGTATGGTTAATAGGAGCTGATACAAATAAAGACCTTATTACAATTCCTGGCACATAGGAACCTTTTGATAAGAATTAGCCACTATTACGATGATTATTTTCAGTATGAGCACTGCTGGTAGGGGTATGGTTGCCAGCAGTGTTGTGTTAACAGTTACCTTCCATGGCGTGTTAGTAACAAACCGTGGTCTTGTTTCGTGAACAGTTCCATGAGCGTTTCTCTGGCTGGCCCATGGGAACTTAGAAAATTGCCTTCAGTTGCCATGGTGGAGAGAAGGAAGTAGAGGGCTGAACTGGGCACCCACTGCCCACTGGGGAAGACTTGACTGCAGAGCCCTGCGTCCACCCACTGCTTTCTCTAGAGTCTGCATGCTCCAGTTGGACTCCCACAGGAGGAGGACGCATTTCATAAAAGAACAAGGGTCACAGGGCAAATTTATGAACAAGTGTTTGTTCCAAGCCTTACAGCTATTACCGTACTTTTAGGTGGTGAAAAAGGGAAGAAAACCGGCCTCCTGTGGTATGTTAAGCATTCAAAAATGAGCCTCCAGGGAAATGCTATGTTTGTAACAGAATTGTGAATCTGCGTATAGCAATTTCTCAATCTCAACATTATGGTCTACATAGTTCTGCACGGTGGGGGGCTGCCTTGGGCATTGTGGGATCTTTAGCAGCATTGCTGGCTTCTAGATGACATTAGCACCCCTCCAGTCATGACATGGAAATATCTCTAGACATTGCGAAATGTCCCCTGGGGAGCAAAATCACCCCAGTTGAGAACTACTGGTATAGACAGACAGGGGACCATAGGAGACTCCAGCTGTAGTACAGATACAAACACTCACAAACACTCACCATTGACATAGAGACTGTCGCTGTCCAGGGTGTAGGGGCCCAGCAGGGTGACACCACGAGTCAGTTGACTCAGCTCCTGGTACAACACTTCTCTGTCCAGCCCGGGGCCCATCGGGTCAGGGTGGTAGGTGCAGATGGCGTCCACTCCAGTTGTTGCCCCGTTCTTCTCAGTCCTTGGGGGCAGAGGCAGGGAAATAGGGACACTCAGAGATACTAAGGAGTTACATACTTTCTTCAATTCTTTCCTTCAAATTGACCCATTCCCCCAAGTTTTATGACATTCTTCTTTATTGGCTCTTGACTGGTTTCCCAAGCATGTTCTTTTCTGTGTCCTCTTCATCTAGGCACCTTCCTACTCCATAAAGTGTCTGGTCTCCAGGGCTTTATCCTCAGTCAGCCCCTCATTCTTCTGGGGTCATTTTGTTCACACTCATTGTTTCATCTACCAGCTTTATTCTCGTCAGGTCTAATCTCCTACTCTCTGGCCAAGACTTCTCTCATGAGCTCTGTGCCCTGTAGCCACCAGCCTTAGGAATGTCCTCCACGCCTCTTAGATTCCAAACATTCCAGACTAAGCCTATCTTCCCTCCTCAAAGCACAGAACCTTCTCCCCCTCCCATGTTTGTATATATGTGCCAGAGCCAGAGATGTAACAGGGTTCCTGAACCTTTCCCCATCTTTTCTGCCCCATCCGAGCAATATCCAGGTCCAACCCAACCTCTACCGTCCCATCATCACTCTAAATTGTTCCATCTCCATATCTACTAGTGTCCTACTTAAAATAAATGACACCATGTCAGGGCTCTGCTTACAAGTTCACGGTTTCCCACAGCTCCGAATAAATTCAACTAATATTTATGGCACACCTACTAGTTGTTCTACTTTTACATTTACTGTCTCTTTTTATCTTTTCAGAAACTCTATGAAACTGATGCTAGTATGATTTCCACGTTATAGTTGAGGAAACAAAATCATACAGATGTTAAATAACTTCCAAAGCATCACATGACAAAAATAGGATGTGACTGGATGCCTTTGGACATGGAGACCACTAATTCTCAGCCTTTCGCTGTGCAAAATACTATGAAAACTCCTTAGTGTGCCTTTAACCCCAGCTCCAACTCGAACTCTTGATGATACCCACTTCTCGAAACTCATCCCACAACGTACCCACCACTCATGCAATTACACCGCTGTGCACCCATCCATCTGCTCAGCCAGTCCCCCACTCAACCAACTTCCTTCCCTCTCTCTCTCTCCCTCCCTGCCTGCCTTCCTTCCTCTCTCCTCCGTCCCTCCATGTCTTCCTTTTTTATCTCCTCCTTCCACTTCTTTCTTTCTTTCCTTCTGTCTCTCTCTAAATCTTCCCTTCCTTCCTTCTTTCCTTCCTTCCTTCCTTCCTTCCTTCCTTCCTTCCTTCCTTCCTTCCTTCCTTCTTTCCTTCCTTCCTTCTTCTCTTTCTTTCTTTCTTTCTTTCTTTCTTTCTTTCTTTCTTTCTTTCTTTCTTTCTTTTTCTTTCTTTCTTCTTTCTTTCTTTTATTCGATTGCTATTTTTCCCTACTCTCTACTCTCCAATTCACAGAACTTGTCTCATGCACCAGGGTATTTCTCACATCTGCCCCATTACTTAAGCTACGCCACCCATTGAAATAGCTTTATCAGTGTTTCTTGTAGCTAATGTTCACCCAACTGTCAAAATTAGCTCAGGCATCACCTTTCCAGACAGCCTCCACTCAGCTTCCCCAGGCTGAACTCACACTCCACTCCCTGGGCTTCTATGGCCCCACGTCGTGTCTAATCACTGCACAACCCCATTCATATGATGGTCTTAGGTACATATGGCTGCTGTCCTCACTGCACTGTGGGCACCTTGAGGAAAGGGCCCATGACTGCTTCTCTCAGTGCCTTTAGCACCTGTCACAGGGTGTGACCTGGGGTGTCTCATTTCATGTTTGCTTAATGAGTCAATGCTGCACTTTCTGACCAATGAGCATGAATGCTCTGTGGATCCTCTTATCCAAATAATTGAAGACCTTTGACAGCGACCTCTTTCAGGAAGTCGTCTCTGATGCACTGAGCCACAGGGGATGCCTTCCAAGTCTGAATCCCTGGAAGGCCCCAACCATTTATGTTTCTTGTTTTCTAGTTGTCACGTTCGGGTCTTCACCTCCAGATAAGCTTGCCTGTGACCATCTTTTCATGTATTTTTACACAGGGAAGTCTTACCTGAGCAGGGTCAGTCTGCAGCCAGAGTACAGTGGGCCAATGCTGGTGTTCTTGAACAAAGGACCAAGCTGGGGAAGAGGGAGAGGGAGGTCAGCTGGGGGCACAGGGTGGCACGCGGACAAGGCAGGCTGGTGTAGGCATTGATGGGTCCTCACCAGGTGGTTCAGGGCCTTCTCAGTGGAGTTGAACTTTGCCGAACCTGGATGCCTCATATCTGGGGTATAGCGCATGTTGGTGATGGTAAAATTGAGGGTAAAAGGCGCTGGGGCTGGGCCCACATCTGCAGTTGAAGGAAGAAAGAGAGGAGACCCATCCCAGTCTTAGGCCTGCTGTATGTTGGGGAAGGGACTAGTGTTATCTTTCTGTCCCTAGTGTCTCATTTTTGAGGCCTGAGATACCCGTCTGGGACACCCTCCCTCCTCAGCCAGCCAGCGGAGAAGGGACCTCCATGCTACAGGTGTGACTTCAGCTCAAAAGGGAACTCGGCCCTTTCATCCTACAGTATTCAAAGGCTGACAAGTTATGGACATTTGGGTGGGAAGAAGAGGAGCTGAGACCTTTTGTTTTCAGCCTTGGGCCACAAATACTGGAGCAGTCAAAAAATCTAAATCCTAGTAATTGCCACAAAGGAAACAATCATGGAGACAGAACAGAGACGAGCTATGTGTGGGAGATGAGGCACTGCTGCTTCACAGGCGGTGGTCTGAGCAAGAGCCTGCTTAGCTGAGGTAAGGAAACAAAGAGCAGCAGGCATAGCTGAGTTCCAAGGACAGTGAGAGAAAAGCCCTGAAGAAGGAAGGATGTTTGGGACCTGGAGGAACAGAAATGAGGCTGGTGTGGCCAGAGATTGGGGAGCGAGGTTGAGGGGGACGGTCTGTGGCTGGGTGGGCACAAGCCCGTGTCATGCAGGAATTCATCAGTCACTGAACGGGAGATGAAGCTTAATGGGACTCAGAGATTAGATTCCTACCTGTAGAGCTGGGGGTGGGGGTCGGAGATGCTGGGGGTCCTGCAGGGAATGTGGAGGTCACCAGAGCTGAAAGAAAATGTAATATGAATCATTGTTTGAGCCCTGTCATGAAGGAACAAGAGGAGAGAGCTGTTCATGAGAACTTGCTCTAGGCTGACAGCCTGGGGCACGGGAGACTTTTCCCTCCGGGGAGTAGGCTTAGGGAGGAAGGGTCTCGGACACATAAGGACATCCAGACCCGCGTTACTCACTGCTAGTGGTGGGGAACCAGTGCCGATGGTTATAACCTGCAGAAAGAAGCAGAGAGGACGAGTAAGATGATGGGAGGAGGTTAAGAACGGGGTGAGGGGCAGAACTAGAGCCAGAAGCACACAGACCTCCCTGAGTTCTTCCTCTAAGTTTCATCAATAAGTAATAACAGCCACTATTTATGAGTTAACTTCCTGATACACTGATGCTCATGATAATTTCATCCTCACTATTATTAACCAGAATGACAATAATGATCAAATCTAGTGGGGCTTTACTAAGTGCCTGGAATAATATCAACCTCAGCAAATGAATAATAGTGACAACACTTCTACGTGAGTGTTTCCAGCCTTATTCATGTTTTCTTTATCTACTAATTTTGCCCTTAATCTCCGAGTTTCTCCCACTACCCAACCCTCCGAAGACAGATTGATCGGCGACTGTGTAGTTCTGGACTTCTGTAATGTGAGATAATGAGGGAGAGAGATGGAGGGAGAGGGAGAGGGAGAAGGAGAGGGGGGGAGAGAGAGAGAGAGAGAGAGAGAGAGAGAGAGAGAAGTGGGCTTGAGAGAGGAAGGACTTGGGTATCAACCAGAGAGTATGAAGTTGAAAAATTAGAGGAAATAGGAGAAAGAGGGTTCGAATAAGTATGGTTCTGGATCATGGATTAGATCTTCTTTGATGCTCTGTAAGTAATGCAAGTAAACCTTGGACTGATTTTACATTTGATGGTCCAATTGGGTTTCCTGAAATGAAGTTCCTCTCCGAGACTGGACCAAGTGGAGTCCTGTGATTTCCGTGGCTTATTCAGGTTTTATCTCATTTGACCCTCACAATAATCTTAGCTGACTTTTCGTTTTAAAATTCCACTCTGAAAGTGGACAGTGAAGTCTACAGAGGTTTCGTGGCTTGTTCAGGACCACCTAGTAAGCAAAAGGCAGGGCCCAGGCTTAAGTAAAGCAAGATCTGTAATTCATCCAAACCCACAGTGGTAACTACTGCTTTTAAGTAATTGCCAAGCTCCAAAAACTACTGACATGCAATACAGGTTTTAATCCAGGTAAAAAGAAAATGTCCACGGTAATATAATGGGGACACAATTAATCAAGCTTTAGTTTAAATGGTTATAGTAGAGGCCCATTGGTGTATCTTCCCATCTTGAGATTTGAGGCTTGTTCTTCTTGGATTAGTCTTCAGTATAGCCTAGTAGTCAGGGGGCCCTGGATTTTAGAGTCAATTTAGGGTTTGATTCCAGAATTAATTATCTGATTTGGGGAAAATGGATTTCCCTCCCCAAGCCTTGTTTTCTCTTCTGTAAGATATACATAATATTAAAAAAAAAAAGATATACATAATACCTCAGAGAGTGTATTAGTGTAGGTAGGATTAGTGTAACGTCACAGGAATCCCTCAGTAAATAATTGCCTTTAGTGTAAATGTTATTGTGGGTGTTGTTGCTAAGAGCATTGTTGCAAAGGGATTTATTGCTAAGACATTACTAACAGATTTGTTTGTTTCTCAGGTGGGGTGTAGCTCCAGCTGGCCCTTGGAGAATGGCTAAAGGGCCACAAGCTGCCAGAAGGACGGGAAAGAAGCATTCATCACTGCACTGGGAACCCATCACCTCTTGGGGAAGAGTTGATTCCAACGGCGGGCATGGGCTTGCTTTACCCTCTTCCTTTCCTGGTGTCTGCATGCTCCCTTCGGGCTTCTGCGAATGGTCATTGGAATGAAGACTGAAGGGAACCTTTATGCCCAGACCTTGAATGGTGCTCTTTAGAGATTATGAAGGGAGAGAACTGAGACCCCATGGAAATTCTAGGTTGGCCCAGAACTATGAACATGAGTGCAGAGAAATTGATCTGGGGAACAGGAGATCCCAAGTCCATTAGAGCCACTCACCATTGATGGAGAGACTGTTTCTGTCCAGGGAGTAGGGGCCCAGCTGAGTGACACCATGGGTCTGCTCGCTCAGCTCCCAGTACAGCTGCTCTCTGTCCAGCCTGAAGCCTGTGGGACCTGTGTGGTGGGTGCAGATTGCATCCACCCTGGTCCTTCTTCCCTCCTTCTCAGCCCTGAGGAAGGAGGGACATGGAAATTGGGACATAGAAGAGCTGAGTTCTCTTGACCACTCCTTCCTTCAGTTGTGTCCCTTAGTTTTTATGTCAGCATGCTTCCCTGGGTTTCACCTGTTTGCTCAAACACTGCTTTCTGTCTCGTGTGGGGATCTAGATCCCCACCTCCTTAGATGCCATGTTCCACACGTTACTATAGCTGTTCCTTAGGTAATGTTCTTCTTGTCCTCATTGTCTTTTTATTAATTGGTTGAAGCTCATTGTTTCAATTACCAGCCCCCAAGACACTCCCTGTCCATTCACGATGGTAAATATAGATCGTGTCACTCCAGTAATAGCTTAGTTCTACTTGAGCCACAAGGTTGGGGATGTGGGGCTCCCAGGGAGGAGAATGCTGAGGATCCTGGAGACAGGCAGCATGTGGGAAGGAAAAGCAAGAGGATTGGAGACCTTAAGAAAGGTGAGTCAATCACCCCCTTGGCTGATTGTGACACTGGGCAACAACCACCACAGAGCCTGAAAGGGGAATTTTATTTCAAGATGGCAAATCCTGAGGCTAAGGTCAACAGTTCAGGAATACATTTTGGATAGGCAACCAAATTTGGAGGAAAACAGAGAAAAATGAGTTAAGAAGCAATCAGGGCAATTGGTTCAAAAATAACTTTGTCCTGAATTTAAGCCGAGCTTACAGTGATTCACTCAAAGCAGGAGCTTTACAGGTAGGAAGAAAGACGCCTTCCTACCTTGCGTGAATTCTGTTTGTTATGATCCATGCTATTCAAAGCATTTCCATTTTATACCCATAAAGCGTCATGCAGCGGTTCTCAAAGTGTGGCCCAGGGACCACTGGTGTTCCCAAAACTATTACAGGGAGTCCACCAGGTAAAGAATATTTTCCTAATAATCCTAACACATTATTTTCATGTTCATTCTCTCAGGAGTATACAGTAACATTTTTTCCATAGACCATGAGGTCACATAATGTGAAAAATTGAATGTAGAAGCAGATATCCTAGTATCTTCTACTAAGCCAAACATTAAAAGGATTTTCAAAAATGTAAACAATGGCCATTTTTTTTGCATATGTTAACTCAGTTTAATTATAAAACAAAAATTTTCCTCCAATAGACAATAGTTCACAGAAACTGCAAAGCTTACTCACAATTTTTAAAAATACTAGTCGTGCTTAGTATTCAAAGAAGATATTGTAGAATAACTGTAAAAACTTTTACCAGGGACACCAGCTTCTGACTTTAAAATTACAAATACTAGTCTATTCAATAAATGGTGCTAGGAAAACTGGACAGACACATGCAAAAATATGAAGCTGGACTACTTCCTTACACCATATATGAGGATAAATTAAAAATAGATTAAAGACTTAAATGTAAGATCTGAAACCATAAAACTCCTAGAAGAAAATACAGGAAGTAAATTTGCAGATATTGCCCTTAGTAATATTTTTACTGATATATCCCCTCAGGAGATGGAAGTAAGAGAAAAAATAAACATGTGGGATTCCAGCAAACTAAAAAGTTTTTTCACAACAAAGGAAACCATCAATAAAACAAAAAGACATCCTACTGAATGGGAGAAGATATTTGTTAACCATACCTCTGATAAGGGGTTAATATCCAAAATTGATAAAACAAACAAACAAAAAAACTCATTTAACTCAATAAAACAAACAATCCAACTAAAAAATGGGCAGAGGACATTTTTCTAAAGAGGACATACAGATGGCCAGCAGACATATGAAAAAATTCTCAGCCTCACTAATCTTTAGAGAAATACAAATAAAAACCACAATGAGATACCACCTGACTCCGGTCAGAATGGCTAGCATCAATAAATCAACGAACAACAAGTGCTGGCGAGGATGTGGAGAAAAGGGAACCCTTGTGCACTGTTGGTGGGATTGTAGGTTGGTGCAGCCTCTATGGAAATCAGTATGGAGGTGTCTCAAAAAACTGGAAATGGAACTAACTTATGACCCAGCAATTCTACTCTTAGGTATCCAGAGAAATCCAAAATGCTAATTCAAAAAAATATATGCAACCCTATGTTTATTGCAGTGCTATTCACAATAGCCAAGACATGGAAACTACCGAAATGCCCATTGGTAGAAGACTGGATTAAGAAACTGTGGTACATTTACACAATGGAATATTATCCATAAAAAAGAATGAAATCTTACCATTTGCAACGATATGTATGGACCTAGAGAATATTATGCTAAGTGAAATAAGTCAAACGGAGAAAGACAAATACTATATGATCTCACTTATACGTGGAATCTAAAGAACAGAATAAATGAGCAAGCTAAATAGAAATAGTCTCAGAGATATAGAGAAAAAAACTGAGGGTTGCTAGATGGGCTAGGGGTGGGGATGAGGGAGAAGCGAAGGGGGTTAGAAAGCACAAATTGGTAGCCACAGTATTGTCATGGGGATATGAAAGACAGTTTGGAGAATATAATCAATAATGTTGTAAAGATTTTGTAGGGTGTCAGATAGGCACTTGTCTTATTAGAGAGAGCACTTCATGGACAGTGTAGGTGCCTGACCACTGTACTGTACACCTGATGCTGAAGCTGAATAATACTGAATGTCAACTATAATTTAATATAGTCACAGGATGCGGAGTACAGCATAGGGAATAGAGTCAATGGAATTGTAACAGCTATATACACTGTCAGAGGGCTAGATGGGGAGAGGGGGTATCACTTTGTGATGGGTGTAAATGTCTAACTATTACATTGTTTTGTACACCTGAAACTAATTTAAAAAAGAAAAAAATTACAAATACTGAAACATTTTGGTATCAGACACATAGTTTTGACATCATTCATCTGTTCATTTGATGAGTTTCTGAAAGTTCGGGAAATGGTTTCTTTATCGTAATTGGATAAAGTACTTACTCTAAACTAAACATTTTCAAATGTAGGAGACAAACTAGGAAGCTATGCATACAAAAAAGCCCTCTAGGATAAGCTCTCCACACGTGGACTGCAGTGGCCATCTTCTCATTGTGCTTTTTTGGTGGGGGGGTGGAGGGGATGGAAATATGGCTATTGTTTATAAAAATACGTCATTTATGTTAAGATGTAGTAGGTTTATTGTTTTCATCAGTTTCAGGTGTACAAAGCAACATAGGTTTATTATTTTTAATGAATGAATGAATAACTATAAAATTTCTGTTTTCATTTCTAGTATAGTAAATATGAGCAGATTGAACCCCAAGTCCAAAGGCTCTTTGGAGTTCCGAGTACTTTTTAAGAATGAAAAAGGTGGTTGAACCCAGCGAGCCTGAGTACTGCTGGTACCATGGATAAAAGGAGGGACTTGAGAACCAGAACGCTAGGTCCAAATCCTAGCTTCTCTCAAGCAACCTACTTGCCTACGAGCCTCAGTGTTCTCACGGGAAAGGTGGGCTAGTAATTGTGTTGTGAGGATGAAATGAATGAAACCATGTAAGTCACTTAGACTATTAGATGGCATGTACTACAAGCAATACTAGTAGTAGTAGTAGTAGTATTGATTACCCCATATTATGGAGAGATGAGGGCAAGTGTGCTGGGTTCAGCTCATTGGGGGACACTTTTGATTTATGATACTCTGGGAATCTCCTCATGGAGCGATGTGGGTAGAGGACCCACGTCTCTGGCAGGATGCCTTGAGCCGGCTGGATGAAGGAACCCACAGAGAGGCTGTAGAGTCATCAAGTGTAAAGAAAGGGTCCTGAGCCCACTGACCTCAGGGGACACCAAGTAGATATAGGCAGAGAAGAGAAGACAGGCCAGTTCTGCAGAGTTCAGGTCCATTTGAGCGTTTTAAACTCGCAGTATATCCTGCTGGAACTCAACATTTGGTTTGTTTTTCCCTTGGGTTCAGTAAGATTTCCTTTGGGGAAGTCCCTTCCACTTCTCAGGGAATAAACTGCAGAGTTGCAGTGTCCAGAGTTTGTCTGCAATAGGGTAGCTATGAGCTGGTACAGGGACAGTGTCGGGGCTTCTGGGAACATAGTTGGTAAAGATGCTACACCAGCCGGTACTACATAGAAGGTCCCATTCATTGAGCACTCACGATGGGGCAGGCATTGAGATGAAAGATTAACAACTCCAGGAGTACGGCAGTCATTATCATAATTTTACAGATAGCATGATTGAAGAACAGAAAGGTTATGTGACTTGCTCAAAGTCACACAGCTAGCAAATGGAAGAGCAGAGCTTCAAACGCAGGCACTATGTTATAGTGCCTCTTGGCAAAGGCCCAGACAGCTGTGGTTGACCAGGATGTGGGGGCCAAGAAAGGAGAGAAGTAGGGTTCCTGTAAGCGCTTTAGAGGAGGTCTCACCTGAGCAACACCAGTCTGCATCCAGCATAGAGGGAACCGACACTGCTGTTCTTGAACAGGGGCCCCAGCTGGGAAGGAATGAGACGGAGATGAGCAGGAGGGGCCACAACAGCAGGGTGTGGCGGGGTGGGGTGACGTGGGAATTGGTGGGGGGCTCTCACCAGCTGCTGCAGCTGTCTCTCCGTGGCATTGAATATCTCAGAGCCCAGGTTTCCCATGTCCTCTGTGTAGGGCAGGTTGGTGATGGTGAAGTTGACAACAAAAGGCATCAAGAAAGGAACTGCAGCTGCAGGAAGGGGGAGTAAACTGAGGTCAGTCCTGAGTCAGGCCTCAGGCTGAGGATGGGAGGTTGGGCTCTGAGCTACACCTTAACCCCAGGGCCGAGCTGGGGCCTGGCCTGGGCTGTCCTCCTTGAGACACCTCATGTAGCAGACACTGTCCAAGATCCTGTCACACAGGGTGACCAACCATCCCAGTTTTCCCAGGACCCATGTGGGTTCCTGGGATGTAGTCTTTCAATTTTAGAAGTGAAAGTGTCCTGGGCCAACTGACATGAGTGGGTCGCCCTTTTCTACTCCCTCTTCCCCTTGGCTCTTACCATTTCAGCACATACCAGCACCTACAGCTCTCTGTCTGGGGGAAATTAACAGGCCCAGGGAGCATCCCTCTAGCAATGATGGGTGAGAGTCGGTGGGTAAATACCCCAGCTTCCCCACCCTCTATGGGATGATTCTAAGATGCACGGCATACACATGCTCCCCTCCAGCCTCCAGAAGTGTGAGACAACGAGTTTCTAAGGTTGAAAGCTCCCACTTTGTGGTATTTTATGGCAGCTCTGGCAAACTAATACACCAGATGACCCAACAATTCCTTTCCTAGTACAGGAAGTCCTCACTTAACATCATCAATAGGTTCTGTGACTTTCGGTGAAATGACATATAAAGAAAACAATTTTACCATAAACTAACTGACATAAACAAGAGTTAAATTTCTATGGCATCTTATCAATGTTCCAATGCAACGACACTGAACAAATCGATATTGTTTGAGGACCTGCTGTATAGACCCCAAAAGAATTGGAAATGGACTCAAATGGATACTTGTACACCCATGTCCATAGAGGCAGATTCAGAATAAGTCAAAAGGTGGACATACCCGAGTGCCCATCAACAGAAGAATGGACAGATAAAATGTGGTCTCTCGGCACCACGGTATATTATTGTTCCATAAACAGCAATAATGTTCTGATGCGTGCTGCAACATGGAGGAACCCTGAAAACATTATGCTAACACAGCTAAGCCAGACACAAAATGACCCATATATTGTACAATTCCTCTTACATGAGGTATATATAATAGGCAAATTCATGGGGACAGTAAGTACCGGTAGATTAGAGGTTACCAGGGATGGGGGGACTAGGGAAAGGGGAGTTATTGCCTCATGGGTACACAGATCCTGTATGGTATGATAAAATAAAGTTTTAGAAATAGATAGTGGCAAAGGTGTGAAAATAATTAATCCCTCTGAATTGTACATTTAAAATGGTTAAAATATGTAAGATGTATAGATAGATAGACAGACAGACAGACAGACAGATACATAGACAGACAGATAATAGAATAAAAATGTTATTCTTACTTGTTCCTGAAGTCGCACTCACAGAGGCTAACGTGGCTACCTCAGGGGTGGTCACAGGGACAAAGGAACTTGCAGACAGTGTACTGACAGTGGCTGTGGTCTCTTCCCTGGTGGGGCCTACACCTGTGGCCGCCAATGGAGTGGTCTCAAGAGTTGTAGTTTTCAGGACAGTGGTTGGACTTGATCCATCACCATGACTGGTTTTCAGTGCAGTCAAGGTCACAGTGCCCCCTGTCATAGTCTGGGAAAATTCGGGAAGTCCAATAGATGTTGCAGGTGGTGACATTTTAGTGCTCCAGAAAGTTACAGGATGAGGCTCACCAGTGGTTGCAGGGGTACTGGTAGGCCCGAGAACACCAGGGAAAACAGTCACAGTTGGAATACCTGTAGTGGTAGCTGATGCAGGGCTTAGGGCCAGTACATCTGTGGGCTGTGAGAAACCAGGGAAAGGAGTTGAAGTTGAAATCATTGTGACGATATCTGTCCCACGATGGATGGAGACCGAGGCAGTTTCCACAGGAACACCTGGTGAGACAGTCGGACCCAGATCAACTCCGCTGGTCTCATTCACAACTGCCGGGAACGGAGAGGCTGCTGTATTTGGCAGACCAAGGGAAACAGTCTGAGTTGAAAGAGCTGTACTAAACTCCAACTCAAGTAGGAGGGATACTGAGGCTGTGATATCTGATAAATGAGGAAAAACAGTTGAAGCAGGAAAATTGAAGCTTGTCTCTCCACTGACAGAAAGGGTCCGAGTTGGAATACCCACACCGGCATCTGATTCAGAGCTACTGACCTGGGAGGTCACCTTATCTGGTACACCAGCAGAGACAATCAGAGTTGAAACGACAGACCTGGCTTCTGCCCCAGGACTAGTGGCTGTTGAGGGTGTGCTGTCTGCTTCACTATGGAAAGCATGTGGTGTTGTTCTGGAAACAGGTCTTTCAGTTCCTTCAGAATGTACCCATGAGACTGTAGTATCTGTGTCAGCAGATGACACAGTTAATGTCGGTACAATGGAAATACCTTCTGTTCCAGGAAGGGTGATCCATGAGGCTGTGGTATCCGGTGAGTGTGGGGAGGCAGTCAGAGTTGGAAAAGCCTCTGCTCCAGAGCTGGTGACCAGGACAGTCACCACACCTGATACACCAGGGAATACACTTGTATTTGGAATGTCTGAACTGGCTTCTCTCCCAGGACTGGTGGCTGCTGAGGGTGTGCTGTCTGATTCACTATGGAAAGCATTAGGCATTGTTCCAAAAACAGGTGTGCCAGTTCCTTCAGAATGTGTCCATGAGGTTGTTGTATCTGTGTCACTAGGGGAGAGAGTTAATGTTGAAACATTGGAGCTGCCTTCTAACCCCGGTTGGGTGATCCATGATGCTGTGGTCTCTGGTGCGTGTGGGGAAACAGTCGGAGTTGGCAAAGTTGTACTTGCCTCTGCTCCAGAGCTGGTGACCAGGGAGGTCACCGTGCTGGATACACCAGGGGTTACACTTGCATTTGGAATGTCTGAACTGGCTTCTGTCGCAGGACTGGTGGCTGTTGAGGGTGTGCTGTCTGATTCACTCTGGGAAGTATTTAGCGTTGTTCCGGAAACAGGTGTGCTGGTGCCTTCATAATGGACCCATGAGGCTGTTGTATCAGTGTCACCAGTGGACACAGTTAACGTAGGAACAATGGAGCTGGCTTCTGTCGATGGATGGGTGATCCCTGAGGCTGTTGACTCTCGTTCGTTTGGGGAATCAGTCGGAGTTGGAAAAGCTGTACTGGCCTCTGCTCCAGAGCTGGTGCCCAAGGAGGTCACCACGCCTGATACACCAGGGGATACGCTTGTATTTGGAATGTCTGAACTGGCTTCTACCCCAGAACTGGTGGCTGCTGAAGGTGGGCTGTCTCCCTCACTAATAGAAGCATTTGGCGTTGTTCCAACAACAGGTGTGCCAGTCTGTGCAGAATGGCCCCATGGGGCTGTTGTATCTGTGTCTCCAGGGGAGATAGTTAAGGCCGGAAAAATGGAGCTGGCTTCTGACCCAGGATGGGTGATTCCTGATGCGGTGGTCTTTGGTTCGTGTGGGGAATCAGTCGGAGTTGGAAAAGTTGTACTTTCCTCTGCTCCAGAGCTGGTGACCAGGGAGGTCACTGTGCCGGATACACTAGGGGTTACACTTGTATGTGGGATGTCTGAAGTGCCCTCTGCCCCAGGATGGGCGGAAGGTGTGCTGCCTGATTCACTATGGGTAGCATTTGGTGTTGTTATGGAAACAGGTGTGACAGTCCCTCCAGAATAGACCCATGAGGCTGTTGTATCTGTGTCACCAGGGGAGAGAGTTAATTTTGGAACCTGGGAGCTTGCTTCTGACTCAGGTTGGGTGATCCATGAGGCTGTGGTCTCTGGTGCACGAGGGGAATCTGTCGGAGTTGGGAAAGTTTTACTTGCTTCTTCTGCAGTGCTTGTGAGCAGGGAGGTCACCACCCCTGATACACCAGGAGACAGACTTGTATTTGGATTGTCTGAACTGGCTTCTGGCTCAGGACTGGTGGCCGTTGAGAGTATGCTGTCTGATTTACTATGGGAAGCATTTGGAGTTGTTCTGGAAACACTTGTGCCGGTCCCTGCAGAATGGACCGATGAGGCTGTTGTATCTGTGTCACCAGGGGAGATAGGTAAGGCCGGAACAGTGGAGCTGGCTTTTGTCCCAGGATGGGTGACCAATGATGGTGTGGTCTCTGATAACTGTGGGGAATCAGTCGGACTTTGAAAAGTAGTATTTGACTCTGCCTCAGAGCTAGTTACCAGGGAGGTCATCACCCCTGATATCCTAGGAGATACAGTTGTATTTGGAATTTCTGAACTAACTTCTGCCCCAGGACTGGTAGCTGTTGAGAGTGTGCTGTCTGATTCACTGCGGAAAGCATTTGGAGTTGTTCTGGATACAAATGTGCCGGTCCCTGCAGAATGGACCGATGAGGCTGTTGTATCTGTGTCAGCAGGAGAGACAGTTAACGTCTGAACCATGGAGCTGTCTTCTGACCCAGGATGGGTGATCCCTGAGGCTGTTGACTCTGGTGAGTGTGGGGAGTCAGTCGGAGTTGGAAAAGTTGTACTTGCCTCTCCTCCAGAGCTGGTGACGAGGGTGGTCATCACGCCTGATGCACCAGGGGTTACACTTGCATTTGGAATGTCTGAACTGGCTTCTGTCGCAGGACTGGTGGCTGTTGAGGGTGTGCTGTCTGATTCACTCTGGGAAGTATTTAGCGTTGTTCCGGAAACAGGTGTGCTGGTGCCTTCATAATGGACCCATGAGGCTGTTGTATCAGTGTCACCAGTGGACACAGTTAACGTAGGAACAATGGAGCTGGCTTCTGTCGATGGATGGGTGATCCCTGAGGCTGTTGACTCTCGTTCGTTTGGGGAATCAGTCGGAGTTGGAAAAGCTGTACTTGCCTCTGCTCCAGAGCTGGTGACCAAGGAGGTCACCACGCCTGATACACCAGGGGATACGCTTGTATTTGGAATGTCTGAACCGGCTTCTGTCCCAGGACTGGTGGCTGTTGAGGGTGTGTTGTCTGCTTCACTATGGAAAGCATGTGGACTTGTTCTGGAAACAGGTGTTTCGGTTCCTTCAGAATGGACCCATGAGACTGTAGTATCTGTGTCACCAGGTAAGACAGTTAACGTCGGTACAATGGAAATACCTTCTGTCCCAGGATGGGTGACCCATGAGGCTGGGGTCTCTGGTGAGAGTGGGGAATCAGTCAGAGTTGGCAAAGTTGTACTTGCCTCTGCTCCAGAGCTGGTGACCAGGGAGGTCACCGTGCTGGATACACCAGGGGTTACACTTGCATTTGGAATGTCTGAACTGGCTTCTGTCGCAGGACTGGTGGCTGTTGAGGGCGTGCTGTGTGATTCACTCTGGGAAGTATTTAGCGTTGTTCCGGAAACAGGTGTGCTGGTGCCTTCATAATGGACCCATGAGGCTGTTGTATCAGTGTCACCAGTGGACACAGTTAACGTAGGAACAATGGAGCTGGCTTCTGTCGATGGATGGGTGATCCCTGAGGCTGTTGACTCTCGTTCGTTTGGGGAATCAGTCGGAGTTGGAAAAGCTGTACTTGCCTCTGCTCCAGAGCTGGTGACCAAGGAGGTCACCACGCCTGATACACCAGGGGATACGCTTGTATTTGGAATGTCTGAACTGGCTTCTACCCCAGAACTGGTGGCTGCTGAAGGTGGGCTGTCTCCCTCACTAATAGAAGCATTTGGCGTTGTTCCAACAACAGGTGTGCCAGTCTGTGCAGAATGGCCCCATGGGGCTGTTGTATCTGTGTCTCCAGGGGAGATAGTTAAGGCCGGAAAAATGGAGCTGGCTTCTGACCCAGGATGGGTGATTCCTGATGCGGTGGTCTTTGGTTCGTGTGGGGAATCAGTCGGAGTTGGAAAAGTTGTACTTTCCTCTGCTCCAGAGCTGGTGACCAGGGAGGTCACTGTGCCGGATACACTAGGGGTTACACTTGTATGTGGGATGTCTGAAGTGCCCTCTGCCCCAGGATGGGCGGAAGGTGTGCTGCCTGATTCACTATGGGTAGCATTTGGCGTTGTTATGGAAACAGGTGTGACAGTCCCTCCAGAATAGACCCATGAGGCTGTTGTATCTGTGTCACCAGGGGAGAGAGTTAATTTTGGAACCTGGGAGCTTGCTTCTGACTCAGGTTGGGTGATCCATGAGGCTGTGGTCTCTGGTGCACGAGGGGAATCTGTCGGAGTTGGGAAAGTTTTACTTGCTTCTTCTGCAGTGCTTGTGAGCAGGGAGGTCACCACCCCTGATACACCAGGAGACAGACTTGTATTTGGATTGTCTGAGCTGGCTTCTGGCTCAGGACTGGTGGCCGTTGAGGGTATGCTGTCTGATTTACTATGGGAAGCATTTGGAGTTGTTCTGGAAACACTTGTGCCGGTCCCTGCAGAATGGACCGATGAGGCTGTTGTATCTGTGTCACCAGGGGAGACAGGTAAGGCCGGAACAGTGGAGCTGGCTTTTGTCCCAGGATGGGTGACCAATGATGGTGTGGTCTCTGATAACTGTGGGGAATCAGTCGGACTTTGAAAAGTAGTATTTGACTCTGCCTCAGAGCTAGTTACCAGGGAGGTCATCACCCCTGATATCCTAGGAGATACAGTTGTATTTGGAATTTCTGAACTAACTTCTGCCCCAGGACTGGTAGCTGTTGAGAGTGTGCTGTCTGATTCACTGCGGAAAGCATTTGGAGTTGTTCTGGATACAAATGTGCCGGTCCCTGCAGAATGGACCGATGAGGCTGTTGTATCTGTGTCAGCAGGAGAGACAGTTAACGTCTGAACCATGGAGCTGTCTTCTGACCCAGGATGGGTGATCCCTGAGGCTGTTGACTCTGGTGAGTGTGGGGAGTCAGTCGGAGTTGGAAAAGTTGTACTTGCCTCTGCTCCAGAGCTGGTGACCAGGGAGGTCACCGTGCTGGATACACCAGGGGTTACACTTGCATTTGGAATGTCTGAACTGGCTTCTGTCGCAGGACTGGTGGCTGTTGAGGGCGTGCTGTCTGATTCACTCTGGGAAGTATTTAGCGTTGTTCCGGAAACAGGTGTGCTGGTGCCTTCATAATGGACCCATGAGGCTGTTGTATCAGTGTCACCAGTGGACACAGTTAACGTAGGAACAATGGAGCTGGCTTCTGTCGATGGATGGGTGATCCCTGAGGCTGTTGACTCTCGTTCGTTTGGGGAATCAGTCGGAGTTGGAAAAGCTGTACTGGCCTCTGCTCCAGAGCTGGTGACCAAGGAGGTCACCACCTGATACACCAGGGGATACGCTTGTATTTGGAATGTCTGAACCGGCTTCTGTCCCAGGACTGGTGGCTGTTGAGGGTGTGTTGTCTGCTTCACTATGGAAAGCATGTGGACTTGTTCTGGAAACAGGTGTTTCGGTTCCTTCAGAATGGACCCATGAGACTGTAGTATCTGTGTCACCAGGTAAGACAGTTAACGTCGGTACAATGGAAATACCTTCTGTCCCAGGATGGGTGACCCATGAGGCTGGGGTCTCTGGTGAGAGTGGGGAATCAGTCAGAGTTGGCAAAGTTGTACTTGCCTCTGCTCCAGAGCTGGTGACCAGGGAGGTCACCGTGCTGGATACACCAGGGGTTACACTTGCATTTGGAATGTCTGAACTGGCTTCTGTCGCAGGACTGGTGGCTGTTGAGGGTGTGCTGTCTGATTCACTCTGGGAAGTATTTAGCGTTGTTCCGGAAACAGGTGTGCTGGTGCCTTCATAATGGACCCATGAGGCTGTTGTATCAGTGTCACCAGTGGACACAGTTAACGTAGGAACAATGGAGCTGGCTTCTGTCGATGGATGGGTGATCCCTGAGGCTGTTGACTCTCGTTCGTTTGGGGAATCAGTCGGAGTTGGAAAAGCTGTACTGGCCTCTGCTCCAGAGCTGGTGCCCAAGGAGGTCACCACGCCTGATACACCAGGGGATACGCTTGTATTTGGAATGTCTGAACTGGCTTCTACCCCAGAACTGGTGGCTGCTGAAGGTGGGCTGTCTCCCTCACTAATAGAAGCATTTGGCGTTGTTCCAACAACAGGTGTGCCAGTCTGTGCAGAATGGCCCCATGGGGCTGTTGTATCTGTGTCTCCAGGGGAGATAGTTAAGGCCGGAAAAATGGAGCTGGCTTCTGACCCAGGATGGGTGATTCCTGATGCGGTGGTCTTTGGTTCGTGTGGGGAATCAGTCGGAGTTGGAAAAGTTGTACTTTCCTCTGCTCCAGAGCTGGTGACCAGGGAGGTCACTGTGCCGGATACACTAGGGGTTACACTTGTATGTGGGATGTCTGAAGTGCCCTCTGCCCCAGGATGGGCGGAAGGTGTGCTGCCTGATTCACTATGGGTAGCATTAGGCGTTGTTATGGAAACAGGTGTGACAGTCCCTCCAGAATAGACCCATGAGGCTGTTGTAGCTGTGTCACCAGGGGAGAGAGATAATTTTGGAACCTGGGAGCTTGCTTCTGACTCAGGTTGGGTGATCCATGAGGCTGTGGTCTCTGGTGCATGTGGGGAATCTGTCGGAGTTGGGAAAGTTTTACTTGCTTCTTCTGCAGTGCTTGTGAGCAGGGAGGTCACCACCCCTGATACACCAGGAGACAGACTTGTATTTGGATTGTCTGAACTGGCTTCTGGCTCAGGACTGGTGGCCGTTGAGAGTATGCTGTCTGATTTACTATGGGAAGCATTTGGAGTTGTTCTGGAAACACTTGTGCCGGTCCCTGCAGAATGGACCGATGAGGCTGTTGTATCTGTGTCACCAGGGGAGATAGGTAAGGCCGGAACAGTGGAGCTGGCTTTTGTCCCAGGATGGGTGACCAATGATGGTGTGGTCTCTGATAACTGTGGGGAATCAGTCGGACTTTGAAAAGTAGTATTTGACTCTGCCTCAGAGCTAGTTACCAGGGAGGTCATCACCCCTGATATCCTAGGAGATACAGTTGTATTTGGAATTTCTGAACTAACTTCTGCCCCAGGACTGGTAGCTGTTGAGAGTGTGCTGTCTGATTCACTGCGGAAAGCATTTGGAGTTGTTCTGGATACAAATGTGCCGGTCCCTGCAGAATGGACCGATGAGGCTGTTGTATCTGTGTCAGCAGGAGAGACAGTTAACGTCTGAACCATGGAGCTGTCTTCTGACCCAGGATGGGTGATCCCTGAGGCTGTTGACTCTGGTGAGTGTGGGGAGTCAGTCGGAGTTGGAAAAGTTGTACTTGCCTCTCCTCCAGAGCTGGTGACGAGGGTGGTCATCACGCCTGATACACCAGGGGTTACACTTGCATTTGGAATGTCTGAACTGGCTTCTGTCGCAGGACTGGTGGCTGTTGAGGGCGTGCTGTCTGATTCACTCTGGGAAGTATTTAGCGTTGTTCCGGAAACAGGTGTGCTGGTGCCTTCATAATGGACCCATGAGGCTGTTGTATCAGTGTCACCAGTGGACACAGTTAACGTAGGAACAATGGAGCTGGCTTCTGTCGATGGATGGGTGATCCCTGAGGCTGTTGACTCTCGTTCGTTTGGGGAATCAGTCGGAGTTGGAAAAGCTGTACTGGCCTCTGCTCCAGAGCTGGTGACCAAGGAGGTCACCACACCTGATACACCAGGGGATACACTTGTATTTGGAATGTCTGAACCGGCTTCTGTCCCAGGACTGGTGGCTGTTGAGGGTGTGTTGTCTGCTTCACTATGGAAAGCATGTGGACTTGTTCTGGAAACAGGTGTTTCGGTTCCTTCAGAATGGACCCATGAGACTGTAGTATCTGTGTCACCAGGTAAGACAGTTAACGTCGGTACAATGGAAATACCTTCTGTCCCAGGATGGGTGACCCATGAGGCTGGGGTCTCTGGTGAGAGTGGGGAATCAGTCAGAGTTGGCAAAGTTGTACTTGCCTCTGCTCCAGAGCTGGTGACCAGGGAGGTCACCGTGCTGGATACACCAGGGGTTACACTTGCATTTGGAATGTCTGAACTGGCTTCTGTCGCAGGACTGGTGGCTGTTGAGGGCGTGCTGTCTGATTCACTCTGGGAAGTATTTAGCGTTGTTCCGGAAACAGGTGTGCTGGTGCCTTCATAATGGACCCATGAGGCTGTTGTATCAGTGTCACCAGTGGACACAGTTAACGTAGGAACAATGGAGCTGGCTTCTGTCGATGGATGGGTGATCCCTGAGGCTGTTGACTCTCGTTCGTTTGGGGAATCAGTCGGAGTTGGAAAAGCTGTACTGGCCTCTGCTCCAGAGCTGGTGCCCAAGGAGGTCACCACGCCTGATACACCAGGGGATACGCTTGTATTTGGAATGTCTGAACTGGCTTCTATCCCAGGACTGGTGGCTGCTGAGGTGGGCTGTCTGCTTCACTAATGGAAGCATTTGGACTTGTTCCAACAACAGGTGTGCCAGTCTTCAGAATGGACCCATGAGACTGTTGTATCTGTGTCACCAGGGGAGACAGTTAAGGCCGGAAAAATGGAGCTGGCTTCTGACCCAGGATGGGTGATTCCTGAGGCTGGTGGTCTCTGGTGAGAGTGGGGAATCAGTCAGAGTTGGAAAAGTTGTACTTTCCTCTGCTCCAGAGCTGGTGACCAGGGAGGTCACTGTGCTGGATACACTAGGGGTTACACTTGTATTTGGAATGTCTGAAGTGCCCTCTGCCCCAGGACTGGTGGCTGTGGAGGTGTGCTGCCTGATTCACTATGGGTAGCATTAGGCGTTGTTATGGAAACAGGTGTGACAGTCCCTCCAGAATAGACCCATGAGGCTGTTGCAGCTGTGTCACCAGGGAGAGAGTTAATTGTGGAACAATGGAGCTTGCTTCTGACTCAGGATGGGTGATCCATGAGGCTGTGGTCTCTGGTGCATGTGGGGAATCAGTCGGAGTTGGGAAAGCTTTACTTGCTTCTTCTGCAGTGCTTGTGACCAGGAGGTCACCACCCCTGATACACCAGGAGACAGACTTGTATTTGGAATGTCTGAACTGGCTTCCCAGGACTGGTGGCTGTTGAGGGTATGCTGTCTGATTTACTATGGGAAGCATTTGGAGTTGTTCTGGAAACAGGTGTGCGGTCCCTGCAGAATGGACCCATGAGGCTGTTGTATCTGTGTCACCAGGGGAGATAGGTAAGGCCGGAACAGTGGAGCTGGCTTTTGTCCCAGGATGGGTGACCAATGATGGTGTGGTCTCTGATAACTGTGGGGAATCAGTCGGACTTTGAAAAGTAGTATTTGACTCTGCCTCAGAGCTGGTGACCAGGAGGTCACTCGCCTGATATCCTAGGAGATACAGTTGTATTTGGAATTTCTGAACTAACTTCTGCCCCAGGACTGGTAGCTGTTGAAGGTGTGCTGTCTGATTCACTATGGAAAGCATTTGGAGTTGTTCTGGATACAGGTGTGCAGTCCCTGCAGAATGGACCCATGAGGCTGTTGTATCTGTGTCAGCAGGAGAGACAGTTAACGCCTGAACCATGGAGCTGTCTTCTGACCCAGGATGGGTGATCCCTGAGGCTGTTGACTCTGGTGAGTGTGGGGAATCAGTCGGAGTTGGAAAAGTTGTACTTGCCTCTCCTCCAGAGCTGGTGACCAGGGTGGTCATCACGCCTGATACACCAGGGGTTACACTTGCATTTGGAATGTCTGAACTGGCTTCTGTCGCAGGACTGGTGGCTGTTGAGGTGCTGTCTGATTCACTCTGGGAAGTATTTAGCGTTGTTCGGAAACAGGTGTGCTGGTGCCTTCATAATGGACCCATGAGGCTGTTGTATCAGTGTCACCAGTGGACACAGTTAACGAGGAACAATGGAGCTGGCTTCTGTCGATGGATGGGTGATCCCTGAGGCTGTTGACTCTCGTTCGTTTGGGGAATCAGTCGGAGTTGGAAAAGCTGTACTGGCCTCTGCTCCAGAGCTGGTGACCAAGGAGGTCACCACACCTGATACACCAGGGGATACACTTGTATTTGGAATGTCTGAACCGGCTTCTGTCCCAGGACTGGTGGCTGTTGAGGGTGTGTTGTCTGCTTCACTATGGAAAGCATGTGGACTTGTTCTGGAAACAGGTGTTTCGGTTCCTTCAGAATGGACCCATGAGACTGTAGTATCTGTGTCACCAGGTAAGACAGTTAACGTCGGTACAATGGAAATATCTTCTGTCCCAGGATGGGTGACCCATGAGGCTGGGGTCTCTGGTGAGAGTGGGGAATCAGTCAGAGTTGGCAAAGTTGTACTTGCCTCTGCTCCAGAGCTGGTGACCAGGGAGGTCACCGTGCTGGATACACCAGGGGTTACACTTGCATTTGGAATGTCTGAACTGGCTTCTGTCGCAGGACTGGTGGCTGTTGAGGGCGTGCTGTCTGATTCACTCTGGGAAGTATTTAGCGTTGTTCTGGAAACAGGTGTGCTGGTGCCTTCAGAATGGACCCATGAGGCTGTTGTATCAGTGTCACCAGTGGACACAGTTAACGAGGAACAATGGAGCTGGCTTCTGTCGATGGATGGGTGATCCCTGAGGCTGTTGACTCTGGTGCTTTGGGGAATCAGTCGGAGTTGGAAAAGCTGTACTTGCCTCTGCTCCAGAGCTGGTGACCAAGGAGGTCACCACGCCTGATACACCAGGGGATACGCTTGTATTTGGAATGTCTGAACTGGCTTCTGTCCCAGAACTGGTGGCTGCTGAAGGTGGGCTGTCTGATTCACTAATAGAAGCATTTGGAGTTGTTCCAACAACAGGTGTGCCAGTCCCTGCAGAATGGACCCATGGGGCTGTTGTATCTGTGTCACCAGGGAGATAGTTAAGGCCGGAAAAATGGAGCTGGCTTCTGACCCAGGATGGGTGATTCCTGAGGCTGTGGTCTTTGGTGAGTGTGGGGAATCAGTCGGAGTTGGAAAAGTTGTACTTTCCTCTGCTCCAGAGCTGGTGACCAGGGAGGTCACTGTGCGGATACACTAGGGGTTACACTTGTATGTGGGATGTCTGAAGTGCCCTCTGCCCCAGGATGGTGGCTGTTGAGGTGTGCTGCCTGATTCACTATGGGTAGCATTAGGCGTTGTTATGGAAACAGGTGTGACAGTCCCTCCAGAATAGACCCATGAGGCTGTTGTATCTGTGTCACCAGGGAGAGAGTTAATTTTGGAACCTGGGAGCTTGCTTCTGACTCAGGTTGGGTGATCCATGAGGCTGTGGTCTCTGGTGCATGTGGGGAATCTGTCGGAGTTGGGAAAGTTTTACTTGCTTCTTCTGCAGTGCTTGTGAGCAGGAGGTCACCACCCCTGATACACCAGGAGACAGACTTGTATTTGGATTGTCTGAACTGGCTTCTGTCTCAGGACTGGTGGCTGTTGAGGGTATGCTGTCTGATTTACTATGGGAAGCATTTGGAGTTGTTCTGAAACAGGTGTGCGGTCCTGCAGAATGGACCCATGAGGCTGTTGTATCTGTGTCACCAGGGGAGATAGGTAAGGCCGGAACAGTGGAGCTGGCTTCTGTCCCAGGATGGGTGACCAATGATGGTGTGGTCTCTGATAACTGTGGGGAATCAGTCGGACTTTGAAAAGTAGTATTTGACTCTGCCTCAGAGCTAGTTACCAGGGAGGTCACCGCCCTGATATCCTAGGAGATACAGTTGTATTTGGAATTTCTGAACTAACTTCTGCCCCAGGACTGGTAGCTGTTGAGAGTGTGCTGTCTGATTCACTGCGGAAAGCATTTGGAGTTGTTCTGGATACAAATGTGCCGGTCCCTGCAGAATGGACCGATGAGGCTGTTGTATCTGTGTCAGCAGGAGAGACAGTTAACGTCTGAACCATGGAGCTGTCTTCTGACCCAGGTTGTGTGATTCCTGAGGCTGTTGACTCTGGTGATTGTGGCGAATCAGTCAGATTTGGAAAAGTTGTACTTGCCTCTCCTCCAGAGCTGGTGACGAGGGTGGTCATCACGCCTGATGCACCAGGGGTTACACTTGCATTTGGAATGTCTGAACTGGCTTCTGTCGCAGGACTGGTGGCTGTTGAGGGTGTGCTGTCTGATTCACTTGGGAAGTATTTGGCGTTGTTCAACAGGTGTGCTGGTGCCTTCAGAATGGACCCATGAGGCTGTTGTATCAGTGTCACCAGTGGACACAGTTAACGGGAACAATGGAGCTGGCTTCTGGGATGGGTGATCCCTGAGGCTGTTGACTCTGGGGAATCAGTCGGAGTTGGAAAAGTTGTACTTGCCTCTGCTCCAGAGCTGGTGACCAGGGAGGTCACCACGCCTGATACACCAGGGGTTACACTTGCATTTGGAATGTCTGAACTGGCTTCTGTCGCAGGACTGGTGGCTGTTGAGGGTGTGCTGTCTGATTCACTATGGGTAGCATTTGGCATTGTTATGGTAACAGGTATGGCAGTTCCTTCAGAATGGACCCATGAATCTCTTGTATCTGTGTCACCAGGGAAGAGAATTAATGTTGGAAACTTGGAGCTGTCTTCTGATCCTGGTTTGGTGATCCATGAGGCTGTGGTTTCTGTTTTGTGTGGGGTTATAGTTGGAGTTGTAAAAGTTGTACTTGCTTCTGCTGCAGTGCTTGTGACCAAGGAGGTCACCACCCCTGATACACTAGGGGACAGAGTTGTATTTGGATTGTCTGAACTGGCTTCTGTCAGAGGACTGGTGGCTTTTGAGAATGTGCTGTCTGATTTACTATGGGAAGCATTTGGAATTGTTCTGGAAACACCTGTGCCGTTCCTTGCAGAATAGACCGATGAGGTTATTTTATCTGTGTCAGCAGGATAGACAGTTAACGTCGGAACAATGGAGCTGGCCTGTGACCCTGGATGGGTGATCCATGATGCTGTGGTCTGTGGTTCCTTTGTAGAACCAGTCAGAGTTGCAAAAACCATACTTGTCTCTGCCTCAGGGCTACTGACCAGTGAGGTCACCATCTCTGGTACACCAGGGGAGACAGTTGGAGTTGGAACAGCTAAACTGACTTCCTCCTCAGAACTGGTAGCCATTGGAGATATGCTGTCTGGTTCGCTGTGGGAAGCAGTCAGGGTTGCCCTGGAAACAGCTGTGCCGGTCCCCACAAGATGGGTGACCCTTGAGTCTGAGGTTTCATCTGGCTCAGTAAGGGAAACAGTCAGAGTTGCACCAGATGAACTGGTCTCTGCCCCAGAACTAAGGACCAGTGCAGGTGTGGTCTCTGATCCTGTATTGAACATAGATGTGGTCGTCCTGGAAATTGCCATGCTGGTCTCTGTTCCAGGTTGGGTTTCCAAGGAAGCTGTCATCTCCAGAGCATCAGGGGAGACATCTGGGGTTGTGATGGTCACTCCTGTTGTGCTTGTGCTGGCCGTGTTACCTGGTGTCCTGAGGAGAGTCAACTTTCCCACAGTGGGAGTGGAGACTCTGGTGGTCATAATTGCTGTGCTGGTGGTCTCTGCCCTCTCTGTGCCTCTTGCTGGTAGTCCTGTGAATTGGGGATAGACACACAATTTAGGACACAATGATTACCACCTACTGGACTGGCAAGAGCTTGTTTTTTCATCTATATGAGGAAAGGGAGATAAATGTGTCTGCCCGGGACATGCCCGCAGTGCTTCTGGAGGGAAAAGGAGCTGTGATTGGCATTCCATTCCCTACCCTTTCCTGTCTCATCTTGGGCTGTGACTCCTCCATGGATTATTGACCACTCCCTGTTCCCGAATGTTTTCTGTACTCTCCAGCCTGTGAGTTTGTTCAAGCTGTTTTCTCAGCTTGCCATGCCCCTATCTCAACAGATTTCTTCCTTTCTGTCCTATTTCAAACCCCAGCTCAAATCTAGCTTTATAAATCCATGTCAGAATTCATCTCTCCCTTTGAATTATCTCCTTACCATCTTGTCTGAACCTGCACTGCACAACGGCTCAGTGTCCTTGGTAGTAGCTATTAATGTCTGCCTGCTTGGCATATAGTAGGTGCTCAACAAATATTTGCTAAGTCACTGAATTCATGAATGAGTGAATAAGTGGATATATACGACGTCAGACAATTAAGGTTGCGAACTCATCCTAGAAAAAGACACATACCTCACTGCTGAATATCACTATGGTCACCTTCGAAGTACTCCCCTTAGGGAGCTATACACCGATGCCGTGCCTAGCCCACCCTTCAATGCAATGTTGGAACCTTTTTCTGGAATGGCCATCAAAACTGTCATATTACCCTTGATGTCCTGAATGTCATCAAAATGTCTTCCTTTCAATACTTCCTTTGTCTTCGGGTAAAGAAAGAAGGCATTGGGGGCAAGATCAGGTGAGTAGGGAGTGTGTTCCAATACAGTTATTTGTTTACTGGCTAAAAACTCCCTCACAGACAGTGCCGTGTGAGCTGGTGCATTGTCGTGATGCAAGAGCCATGAATTGTTGGCAAAAAGTTCAGATCATTCTCATCTAACTTTTTCACGCAGCCTTTGCAGCACTTCCAAATAGTAAACTTGGTTAACTGTTTGTCTAGTTGGTACAAATTCATAATGAATAACCCTCTGATATCAAAAAAAGTTAACAATGTTGTTGCAACAAGTTCACGAACTTAACTGTCATATTTTGTGTGTGTACTGGTGTGTATATATATACACGTACATATACACATATGTGTGTGTATATATCCCCTTACTTGAGAGAGATCATGTATCGTACTTACACGCTTGGGCTCTGGAATGAGACAGTCCTGCACTAAGATCTAGGATTCCGGCTCTGCCACTAAGTAGATGTGTTACCAAATCTTACTAGACCTCTCTTGTCTCATCTATAAAGTAAGGATAAGTACAGTGGCCATCTCAGAGTGTTGATAAAAATGCACCAAGCACAGTGCCTCCCAGTTCACAATAAGACATTAGTACTACTTCCATTACTGTTAGTAATAACTACTCTTATTACTACCACTGCTACTATCTACTACTATTATTAGTACTACTACTGCTGCTACAATCCACCATTACTTCTATTATTAGAACTGTTGCTACTATTACTGCTACTACCTACTATTATGGCTATTACTACTACTGTTACTACTACCATTGCTGCTGTTATTGTAGTAACTGTTGTTACTACTGTTATTACTATCACCACTGCTACTGTTGTTACTACCACCACTGGTACTATCTACTATTACCGCTCTTACTACTATTGTTACTGCCACCACTGCTACTACTTACCATTACTGCTATTACTACTATTGTTACTACCACCACTGTTACTACCTACCATTACTGCTGTTACTACTATTGTTACTACTACCACTGCTACTACCTACTATTACTGCTGTTACTACTACCTACTTTTGTACTTCTACCACAAAATAAATGTTTACTGAATTGAATTTAGCAGGGAGCACATTAGCTGGCCAAGGTGCCTGGCATTCACCTGTGGGGAAGATTAAAGTGGCATTGGCTGAGACAGCAGCTACTGCCCACGGCTTCGAAAAATGGTTCTCAGGAGTGAGCAGGAACCACTTGGAGGCTTCTCTATAGACACCAGAAAGCCTAGTGGAGCTTGGTGCAGGGAGAGAGACAAAATTAAGGGGATTTTGACACTCATGGTGGAGCCATGTCCCTGTGTTGCTGTGAATAACCTGAAAAACATATTTTTGAGAGTGGACATGACAAAGTGCTTCATATGTATTTGATGGTGATAATGATGATGATACATTGCAAAGCACCTGGAATGCTTTCTCTCTTTGATCATCACTAGAACATTGAATGTACCCTCTATTATTGTCGTTTCACAGAAGAGGAAAACAGAAACCGGGAGATCACAATTTGGCAAGGTCACACAGCTACTGACTGATAGTGTGGAAATTTGAACATAGTTTTGTCTATATCCTGAACCTATGCTCGTAACCACTATATATTACTTCCCTAATTGAAGTTCAAGATCTCATGGGGCCCAGGATAGAAAGACAAGGATGTGAGGGGGAAATTTCATCTTGGGGTATCTTAACAACTCGCTAGTTGAGTAGGTATCAGCCTGGGGCAGTTTTGCTCCCAAGGGACACTGGCAATGTTCAGAAACATCTTTGTCACAATTGTGTATATACGGAGGGTGCTACAGGCATCTAGTGAGTAGAGGCCACGGATACTGCTAAACATCCTAGGAGGCAATAAATAATTATCTGCCCAAAATGTCAGTAGTGCTGAGGATGAGAAACCCTGCTCTATACTGAATGGAGCCAATGAGTACTATTGGCTATTCCTCATAAACTTTGCTATCCAATATTAGTTTTCCCCTAAAGCCTGGTGACCTGCACCCTGGTGACCTTGATGTAGCGGCCCTGTCAATGCACCACTCATATCCCATAAGCACTTACTGCTGCAGTGCAGTGACCCCAGTGCGATCCTAAGGCAGTCCCCGTGGGTCCACACCTAGGGGCTATGACTCAGCCCGTGGGGGGTGCAGGCCAGAAGTGCTGAGGCCTATCACCCCCAAAAGCAAGCAGCCCACAGTCAATGATGAAAGCCAGTCAGATGATAAATACCCCAGCCACATCACTCGTTGGATGGGACAATACTGAGCTGTTCTATGCTTCCCTCAGACGTCCCCAGTGGTAATGACACTCTGACCCTCATACCTACGACCTGCTCACAAATGCAAGTTGCAGTGACCTCCTTTCCTTGTCTTCTCCAGGGCTTCCTAGGACCATCCTCCACCTCAAATAAACTACTTGCCCCACATCCTTAAGTCTTCTTTTGGGGACCCAACCAAAGATACTTGGGTCACAGGATAAGACTAATAACCTGACTGGGGGTGACTGTCCAAAGCCTGGATCTTGCAGAAAGCCTCTATAATGTATTGGTAAAGTAGTCTGGTCTCTAAAGAACTTGGAAGAAATTTAATATGCATGGGGGAGCTTTAACTTTTAGCCACCCAGTGAGAAGGACCCCTTGCTATATACAAGGTCAGATCAAAACATATGGTGAATGTTTAAATAAAAAAAATTTATTACAGTAGAAGACACATTGCCATTAATCCCTCTCAAAATATTTCCCCTCGCTTTGAACACACATATCCCATCATTCTTGCCACTTTCTGAAGCAGTTCTGGAAGCCCTCTTCCCTGAGTGTCTTTACTTCATCTGCCATCATGACAACACTCTGTGGCACACATCACTTCTGGTATATGACAATTTCTGTCAAATATAAACATTGCAGGCTGTCCACATCCACCTTATTCACCAGATCTAGCACTGTGTGACTTCTGGCTCTTCCCCAAAGTCAAAATGACCATGAAAGGAAAATATTTTGAATCGATTCAGGACACAGAGGCAGCCATGACAGCACAACTAAAGATACTCATGAAAGTGGACTTCCAGAACTGGTTCAGAAAGTGGCAAGAACGAAGGGATAAGTGTGTTCAAAGCAAGGGGGGGTACTTTGAGGGGATTTAATGGCAATGTGTCTTTTATTATAAAATTTTTTTTAAATTTAAACATTCACTGTATTTTTCGGTCACACCTCATAAACCTGCCCGTCTTAAACTCTCAGGCAGAACAATAATACTAGGAAATGTTACTAGGTGCCTTTCATAGGAAAAGGTTATGTAGTCAAATAATTGTATAAACCCTGGCATGAATAAAGCTAAACAAGTTTCTTTACAGTAGGATTTCTCAGAGCCTATAACATTCTTATGCATGTTATGACTCTCTAGGAAGAAGGAACATATTTGCCAAAATTTTTGGCCACAAACTTCTTTGTCCTTTTGTTAAAGGGCATCCAAGCATTATCAAGCCTTAGAGTCTTTTTGAATGTTGCTTTTTGCCCATGCCTCTGGTCTTACCTCCTACCATGCCATCCTTATACATATTTCACACTGTAACAAAGGTGAAATATTTGTACCTCCCAGTTATTCCCAGGTTTTACGCTTCTCTATGCCTCTGGATATGGCTTTTCCTTCTATTCAGAATGTCTTCATCAACTCCCTTTGTCTTCCTGGTAAACTCCTATTTATCCTTTCAAACCCAATTCAAATATTGCCTCTGCCATGAAGCCTTTCTCTAAAGTTGCATCATAATTACTTTGTTCCTTTGCTGTCCTTTGTCCCCACTGAATTGAGATCAACACCGGTGCAATGCCAAAGTATTTTCATCTGCACACCCTCAGTTTATAACATAGCCTCAAACACAGAGTAAGCTATTACTAAGCATTTTCAGAATTAAGTTAAACTGAGTCGACTCTATGAAGCTGACATATCCAACCTTGAACTGAACTCACTCGGTATGTTACGAGGGAAGGAAAAGTGGTAACATCCAACTTGGCACCAACAGACAAAGATCCAGCAAAGACAGAGAAGCCCATGGCAATCCCACCTAATTCTTTCTCTTAAAAACCCCAAAGATCTCATCTCTCTGGAACAGGAAATAAGGCCACAAGTCAGACTACTGGGAGGTAAGCAAAGCTGAAGCTACGTCTAGGACTAGCAGATGACATGGGTGCCAGAGGGACACAAACTGGTCCTCTGGCACCTCCATGCGCTGATACATTTGGCATCTTTGTCATGTGCTCCCTGATGCCATCAGTCCTTGCAGATGAGGGAGGGAAAGAAGCATGGGGCAACTCATCTCAGCCAGAAAGACAGCACTATCTAAGTGGATCTGCTAATGAAGTAGACTATACAACTCAATTTTTCTCACATCCATTAGTACGACCTTGAGCCATGGCTATGTACCCTAAGCAGCCACATCCATCCATAGATCCATTCATTCACACATAGATCCATCCATCTTTTCTTCCATCCTTCCATCTTTCCTTTGATCATATCCTACCATGCATCCTTCCTTTTATATTTCCTCTTACCTTTCATTTTTTCATCTCTCTTTCCTTCAGTTTTTACTTCCATTCAGTCCTCCCTTCCATCCACCTTTCTTTCTTTTTATTCTGCCTTCTATCCGTCCACCCTTCCTTCTTTTCTTCCTTCTATACATCCATCCTTTCTTCTTTCATTTATTCTTATCTCCATTCTTCCTTTCATCCTGCCATCCATCCAACCACAGTCCTGCTTTCTTACCATCCCACTCCTAATTTGTGAACACCTGTGACTTAACGACTAAGCCATGTTTAAGACATGGGTAAATAGCCACCACTGTGCCTAACTTTATTGTGAAATGTCTAAACCAGGGGTGTCCAAACTGCGGCCCGCGGGCCAACTGCGGCCCGCAATCCATTTTTAATTGGTCCGCAGCAAATTCCAAAACTATATTTAGTTTACTTAAATAAACCAGGTGAGGCAATACGTACTTCACCTCGAGTGAGTGGCCTGGCTGTTTGTGTATTTTACCGTATATGGCCCTTGGTGAAAAACGTTGAAAAAAGTTTGGACACCCCTGCTCTAAACTAACTTGAGAGATAATCAAGTCATCTTTTTGTAGACATTATCTAGTGAGGTAGTTGCAGGACTTCTTTAGACTTGTGTCCAGAACAAAAGTTGGGTCCAAATTCAACTTTTCAGAGAAATGGACTTCCCAAGAGGTTCCCTCCCTCAACTACTGATGTCTTGAAGGTGGTTTTTCTCCTCCTGGGCCCTGGGTTCTCACCACCTCCATAGGTACTTTGTTCCCTCATTTTTCATTTGCTCACCTTTTCCTTTCACCTTCCTCCTTGCTTTTGATGCTGTCATCAATGCTCAACTCAAAGGGGGAACCCCTCCCTTGTATCTATGTATTATTCTAGCTGTTGTTTCAGTCCTCTACAGCTCACTGATGCTCCCCTTTCTTACAATTCCTGAGGACCCCTCTTTTGTCAGAAAATCCCAACCCCATTTCAACTCAGCTATTCTGTAGCATTTGACAGCACTGGCCATTCCTCCTTCCTAAAGTTCTCTCTTCCTACAGCTTCTGTGGTACCAGGATCTCTTGCTATTTCTTCTACCTCTCTGACCACACCTCTCTGACCACTCTAACCGGCCTAATGGTTAAGAACATAGATTCCTAGTGCCACATAGTCTGAGTTATTATCACTTACCAGCTTTGTGATCTTGAGCAAATTACTTAACCTCTCTGTGCCTCAGTTTACTTATCTGTAAAATGGGCTTATAATAGTGCGTTCTTTATATTTGGTTCCAATGAGGATTAAATGATTTGATAGAACAGTTTTTGACACAGAATAAGTGTTCTATAAACAACTGCTGTTATTATTCTCCTCATCATAAGTATTAACTGTAATGTGAGACCATCTATGCAACTACTTGCTTATTTATCTTTGTTTACCCCAAAGTATAGTTCACTGCCTGGAACTGAGGAAAGATTAACAAATGTTGGCAAAAGAATTGATAGTATGGTAATAAATTCCTAATTAACTCGTTTTTACCTCTTAGGAGAGAAGCCATTTACTATGAGCCCTCAATAATGAGAGTGTAACAGCTGTGGGTCCTTACTTGTCAGCCCTGTTGAAAGTGGAGAAACTTGAGAAGCACTTGTCACTGTTTGCAAGTCAACATTCTCTGTTATTCTGGTATCCATGATGGGAGGTAAAGATGTCCTGACTGGCTGGGTCCAAGTCTCCAGAGCACTGACCATGACCAAAGGTCCTTCAGTAGCGCTGGTCTCTTTCCCAAGGGTGGTGTCTGCTGTATGTGTGGCGGCCGGGGAGGCAGTAACCCCATGGGGGGCTGAGCTGGTTGAAGAGTCCATGGTAGAGAAAGTTGAAGAGGGGAATGGTGTTGAAGCTGATGAAGGTGGGCTCCTTGCAATGGTGGACTTAGTAGCATCTCCAGGGACTGACTCTGTTCTAGAAAATGGACTGAATGAGAAGGCGGCTGAGCTGCCATCCAGAACTCCAGATGTGGCAAAGGAAGCCATGGAACCTGACAGAGACAGTGTCAATGTGTCCCCTGGAATGGTGTCAGCTGAAGACAGAATATCTGTGCCTAAATGATGGTCACTTTCTGATACAGGCACAGAAATCTTGGATTCTTGGAAGGAGGTTATGTCAGCAGGCCTTGTAACAGAGAGAGGGGCATAAAAATGGGTGACAGTTTCCACTGGAATTTCAGTGGACTGCAAAGATGGAGGCTGGTCTGGGACTGATGTTTTCACAGAATAGGTGGCACCAGCCCTGGGACTCTTCGAAAGATGAGTAGACTGGGGAGATGGAGGCATGTGTGTGGGTGTCGCTGAGCTGAAGTCCTGGGCTGTGCTTGTCTCCCTCAAGCCAGGAGTCAGATGCCACAGTGGCTCTGTGTCAGATGCTGTGGCAGTAGTCTCCTCCATGGAGGAGGCAGTCCCCATTGGAGATGTGACTCTGGGGGACTCCGAGTGCACTGGGACAGAGGAATGAAGTTCATGTCCAGAACTGGTGGTCCCCACAGTGGCCATAGCTCTCTTTTTGGAAAGGTGAGCTGCCTCTGTATCTATGGAGCCTTTGAAAATGGTCAGTGTTTCAATTGAGGTGCTGCTCGAACTGGGAGGTGAAATGGCTCCAAGTTCAAAGCTTATACCTGACATGTCTGTGGTCTTCACCAGGCCAGAGGTGAGAAGTGAGGTCACCGGTGTAAGAGAGTTGGAACTATTCCCTGGTAATCTGGAGGAAACAGGGGAAGGTGAGGTCATAGCAGGTGAAGGTACCAGGGAAGATGGCAAGCTGGCTTCCTCCTGAGAGGATGTGCTTTTTCCTGACACATCCTCTGGAACTCTGCTCATGAGAGCAATCGTCTCCAAGTGTGCTGAACCCTGACTCACAGCCAAGTTGGTATCTGCCATGGAGGCTGTGGTTGATGTGTCCAAGGGAGGTGTGCCCTGTGAGGTAGCCTCATGGGGACTTCTTTGGGTGGCGATAGTCATTGCTGAAGGTTCTGCCATGACCGGGGAGGTAGAGAGCCTGAAAATCCCTGCGGGGATGTGTGGTGTCATTGTGGACTGAGCAGGGCCGGAGATGGATGTCCTGCTAGAGGAGATGACTTCTGCCCTGGAGACCTCAGGAGGACCACCAGTGGGCATTTTGGAAAGGCCTGTGATTGTCTCTGTGGCCGAGCTCATCTGCTGGGAGGTGCTGGTCTCCCTCAGTCCAGGGATCAGAGAGGACGCTGACTCTGTGTCAATCCTTGTGGTTTCAGAAGAGCCAGACGTTGATATGGAAGCAGTGGTGTCCATTATGGCGGAAGAGGTAACCATTGGAGATGTGGCTTTGGATGGCCCTGAGTCAGCTGGGACAGAGGAATGTGACTCATGTCCAGAATTGGTGGTCCCCACATTGTTTACAGCTGTGATTTTAGAAATGTAAATTGCCTCTGTGGAGGCATCAGAAGTAGCCAGTATCTCAACTGTGGTACTGACCAAACTTGAAGATGAACTTGTCACAGGTTTCAAGCTTAGACCCGACATGTCTGTGGTCTTCACCAGGCCAGGGGAGACAAGTGAGGTCACTGGAGTAGGTGAGGAAGGGCTTCTCCCTGCTAATGTGGGAGAAATTGGAGAAGGTGAGGTTGTGGCAGAGATGGGGCCCACGGATGGAGACCTGGTTTTTTCCACAGGAGAACTCATCCGTGACACATCCTTGGAACTGTTGCTGATAGTGGTCATCTCTGCATGTCCTAAACCCCAAGGCACAGACAATGGAGTCCCTTCTAAGGAGGCTGTGGTTGATTTGGCCAAGGAAAGCGCACCCAGTGATGTAGCCCCGGAAAGGTCAATCTGGGTACTGAAGGGCACCTTTGTAGATAATGTCAAGAGAGGAGAGGTAGAGAGTCTGTTCCTGGATTCTGAGGAAATGTCCGAGGACCTTGTTGACGTAGCAGAGGCTGGCATGAATGATTCGTCAAAGGAGGTAACTTCTGTCCTTGAAGCCTGAGTAGCAGCACCTGTGGACACACTGGAGAGGACAATGCTTGTCTCTGTACTTGACATGTTCTCCTGAGAGGCGCTGGTCTCCTTCATTCCAGGGGTCAGGGAGGATATTGGCTCTCTCTCAATCTCTGTGACCTCAGAGGAGGCTGACATTAATGTGGATACAATTGTGTCTCCTGCGGTGTAGGCAGTGACCGTTGGAGATATGGTTTCAGATAGCTCCAAGACAGAGGAATATTTATATCCAGAACTTGTTGTCCCCACATTAGGCACTGCTGTGTAAGTGGCAGGATGAATTATCTCTGTAGGCGTAGTATCTTTAGAAATGGCCAATATCTCATCTGAGGTGTTGCTCAAATTTGGAGGTAAACGAGTTCTGGGTTCTGGGCTTGTGCCCAGTGTGTCTGCAGTCTTTGCCAAGCTAAGGGTGTGAAGTGAGGTCCCAGGAGTAGGAGAGGAGAGTAATGTGGAGAAAACAGGGGAAGGTGAGGTCATGGCAGATAGAGGCATCAGGGAAGATGGGGAGCTGGTTTCTTCCACAACAGGAGGGCTCATCCATGACACATTCTCAGGACCTCTGTTCATGAAAGTGGTCATCTCTGAGTGTGGAATTCCCTGGGTCAGAGCTAAGGGTGTCTGTGACCAGTATGCTGTGGTTGATGTATCCAAGGGAAGAGCATCCAGTAACGTAGCCCCCAGGTGACCTGTTTGTCTGGCAATGGTCATTTCTGCTGATCCTGTCATGATGGGAGAAGTAAGAAGCCTGGTGATGGTTTCTGTGGAGATGACTGGCAACACTGTGGAATGGGCAGGGCCTGGACTGAGTATTCCGCTAGAGGAGATGACTTCTGTCCTGGAAACCTCAGTGGTAGCACCAGTGTTCACATCAGGAAGGACAGTATTTGACTCTGTATATGAGCTGGTCTCCTTGGAGGGGCTGGTCTCCTTCACTCCAGGGGTTGAGGAGGAACTTGTCTCAATCTCAGTCTTTGTCTCAGAGAAGCCAGGCATTGAGGTGGAAATAGTGGTATCCCCCATGATGGAGGTGGTAATTATTGGAGATATGGCTTTGGATGGTTCTGAGTCCGTTGGGACAAAGGAACGTGATTCATGTCTAGAACTGGTGGTCCCCACATTGGATACTCCTGTTTTTGTGGAATCATGGATTTTCTCTTTATCTGTGATGGCTTCTGAACTTGCGTTGCTCAAACTTGGAGGTGAACTGGCACCAGTTTCCAAGCTTGTGACCAACATGCCTGTGGTCTTCACCAGTCCAGAGGTGGGAACTGAAGACACAGATAAAGAAGATGAGGGACTGTGCCTTTGTAATGTGGAAGAAACAAGGGAAGTTGAGGTCATGGCAGGAATAGGTGCCAGGGAAGGAGAGTTGGTTTCTTTCTCAGAGAGGGGGCTTGTCCATGACATATTCTTGGGATCAGTTTTTATGAGAGTGGTTGCTTCTGAGTGTGTAATGCTCTGAGTCACAGCTGATGGAGTCTCTGTCCATGTGGAGATGGTGGAAGTGTCCAAGGTAAGTGTACCCAGTGATGGAGCCCCAGAAGGACTCGTCTGTGTAGTGAAGGCCACATGTGTAGATATTGTCAATGGAGGAGAGGTAGAGTGTCCACTGCTGGTTTCTGAAGAAATATGTGGCGTCCTTGTTGATGTCGCAGAGGCTGACATTAATGTTTCATCAAAGGAGGGAACTTCTGTCCTTGAAACCTCAGTAGAAGCACCTGTGGACACACTGGAGAAGACAGTGTTTGTCTCTATACTTGATCTGTTCTCCTGATAGGTGCTGGTCTCCCTCAATTCAGGAACGAGGGAGGGCACTGACTCTGTCTTGATCCTTGTGGTTTCAGAAGAGTCAGGCATCGATGTGGAAACAGTGGTGTCCCTTATTGTGGAAGAGGTAACCATTGGAGATGTGGCTTTGTATGACTCTGAGTTGGCTGGGACAGTAGAATGTGATGCATTTTCTGAACTAGTGGTCCCCATATTGGGTACTGCGATGCTTGCTGAAGAGTGCATTGTTTCTGTATTGGTGGTGGCTTGTGAAGTAGCCAGTGTCTTATCTGAGATGTTGCTTACACTTTCAGGTGTACTGGTCACAAGCTCTAAGTTTGTGCTCAACGTTCCTGCGGTCTTCACCAGGCCAGAGGTGAGGTCTGAGGTCTCAGAAACAGGAGAGAAGGTTCTGTGCCCTTGCAACATGAAGGCAGCAGGAGAAGTTGAGGTTGTGGGAAGGGTAGGTTCTAGGGAAGATGGAGAGCTGGATTCTTCCCCAGGTGGAGGGTTTGTCCATGACACATCCTCAGGACCTTTGCTCCTCTCTGACTGTGGAAATCCCTGAGTCACAGCTGAGGGTGTCCCTGCCCAGGAGGCCTTGGTTAATGTACCCGAGACAAGTGCACTTTGTGTGGCGGCTGCAGGAGGATTGGCTTGGGTGGTTATAATCATTTCTGCAGGTTCTGTCACGAATAGGGAGGTGGAGGGTGTGGTGCTGCTTTCTGTAAGTATATCTGGAAAGGTTTTGACGTGAGCAGGGCTTGGGCTGGACATCCTGCTAGAGGAGGTAACTTGTATTCTGGTGACATCAGTAGTAGCATCACCTGTGGACACATTGGAAATGACAGTGCTTGTCTCTGCAGCAGAGCTGGGCTCCTGGTAGGTGCTCACCTCCCTAAGTCCAGGATTCAGAGAGGACACTGGTTCTCTCTCAATCTTTGTGGTCTCAGAGGAGCCAGATCTCAGTGTGGAAGAAGTGATGGCCCACTTGGTAGAGGAGGTAATCATTGGAGGTATGGCTTGGGATGGCTGTGTGTGGGCCGGGATGGGAGAATGCAATTCATATCCAGAACTAGTGGTACCTACATCTGTCACTGCGGTGTGTGTGGAAGGATGAACTGCTTCTAGATCTGTGGCAGCTTTGTAGCTGGCCAGTATCTCACCTGAGGTACTGCTCCAATTTGGGGGTAAACTGGTATCAGGTTCCAAGCTTGTCCTCAACATGTCTGTGGTCTTCCCCAAGCCAAAGGTCACGGGTAGAGTAGACGAGGGACTGTGCCCTGGTGATGTCAACAAAACATGAGAAAGTGAGTTTGTGGCAGAGGAAGGTGCCAGGGAAGAGGGAGAGATGGTTTCTTCCACAGAAGGAGGGTTTGCCCATGACACATCTTCAGGACCTTTGCTCATGAGAGTGGTTATTTCTGACTGTGGAAATAGTACAGTCAAGGTAGGTGTACCCAGTGATGTAGTCCCAGAAGGACCTGTTTTCATGATGATATTCCTCTCAGATTCTACCATGGCAGAGCGGGTAGAAGTCCTGGTGATATCTGATGATCTTGTGGGCTGAGGTAGGTTTTGGCTGAATGTTCTGTCAGAGGTGGTGGCTTTTGTCCTAGATTCCTTAGTAACAGCAGTAGAACTTGGGGAAGGGACAATGTTTGTCTCTGTGGTTGAGTTGGTGTCCATGTAAGCACTGGAATCCCTCAGTTCAGGGGTCAGGGAATGACCAAGCTCCATTCCAGCCCTTGTGGATTCTGGCCAGGTGGTTGTTGATGTGGAAACAATAATTTTCACCATGGTTGAGGCAGTATCCATCAGATGTATGGCCCTGGATGACTCTGAGTGGACTGGGACAGTGAGATGAGGGTCATATTCAGAACGTATGACCCACACTGGTGTGTTTGTGGAAGGGTGAACTACCTCTTTGTCTGTGGTGGGTTCAGAAGTGGCTCTTCTCTCAGATGTGCTCTTTGTCCAACTTGGAGGTGAAGTTGTCCTAGATTCCAAGCTTATGCCTGATAGATCTGTGGACCTTAATAAGCCTGGGGAGTCCATAACCTCCTTGGTGGCCCCTCCTGAGACAGAGGAGACACTTGTCATCTCAGCATTCATATACGTGCTTGAAGTTGAATCCTTTCTCCCCATCCAGGAATCAGATGTAGCTCTTGCCTCTGTTGTACGAGTCCTTAGCCCTGGCCCCTGGGAAGTTGGGTCTGGAGTTCTTACTGTGTAGGAAATCACATCCGGAGTTGTTGCTTCTGGTTTGGGCACATATCCTGGATCTACAGAAGTTGTGGCAAGAAGCTGGGTAGAGCTCTTCTCTGCTTCTTTGCTGGCAAGATCTGGCCTCCCTAATAAAATTGTTCTAGAGCTACTTACCATCGCAGCGGGTATGAACCCACTTGTAATGTCTCCTACAGAGAGTGGCAGCTGTGAGGTCATTGGGCTAATCACATTCTCCAAAGGGAGTTCTGGTTGAGCTGTGCCCCACTGTGGAGCTAAGGTAGAGATTGTAGCTGATGACACAGACGTCCTGGTGGCCCAGTCAAGAGTGGACAGAGAATCAGGCAGAGGAGTGGGTAGGACAATACTTGGGTCAGTCTTTGTATTTGAATGGTCAGTAGAAGCCATTGAAACAGGCATTTCTGTTTCTCTTCTACTGGGAGTCCCACTTGTGCTTAAAATGTCAGGAATTGAGGTGCTTATCCTTTTGACAGCAGAAGAAGTTGAGATGGTTATGGATGCAGTTGTGTCTGATGGACCCAGTGTTCTCCTTGTGCTGGCCTCTGTCTTTTCAGCTGAAACATAGGAGGAAGGAACAGCTAGGCTGGCTCCAATGACCGTCACAAGGTCATGGGGAGTAGACACAGAGCCTGAGTCCATGCTTGATGCTGAGGATGAAGTGGTACCCATCGCAGAAGTTGTATCAGGAGAACCTGTGACGTCCAAGATGGAAGCCATGTTTGTGATAGTCCAAGGGCCTGCTGTTGGGGCAGATGCAGTTATGGATGACCAGGTAGGAGGGTCCTGTCGAGCAGATGTGCTGGTCTCTGTGGCCAGGGCACTTTCCATGCCGCTCACACTCCCCTCTGGGTCAGGCATGGCAGTCAGGAATGAGTTGGTTCCCATGGTGGTCATGGCTGTGGTGACACCTGAAGTGAGGGCTGTGGTAACATCCATGGTGCTTACTCCTGCAGGAGGTGATGTCTGTGACAGTTGCTCAGGAGTAGAGACAACTACACCTGTGGTGGCCACCAGACTTTCAGTCTCCACTGAAGGGAATGTGACAGATGGTGAAGAGCTCATTTTTTCTCCTGAGGCATTGGTGAGGCTGGTAGTGGCTTGGCTTTCAGGGGTCAGAGATCCTAATGTGGTTTGTCCTATGGATGTTATGTTCAATGTGTCTGTGCCCTCAGGGGACACACTAAGTGTCAGGTCTCTCCCAGCTATCTGCTCTGACAATGGGCTCGCAGATGAGTAAGACTCACCTACAGACAGACTTGCTTGTTCAGCTGTCACTGTCTTTTTACTCAGGGCAGTGGAAGGAATGACTGTGGTGCTGACCCATGTCTTGGTTATAAATTCAGATTTATCTGCCACTGCGCTTGTGGTTCCCTTCTGGGTTGTCAGAGAGCCTGAGATGGCCATAGCATCTTCAGGGTAAGTGGAAGATGTGCTCAGAGAGACATGTGTTTCTACTGTGGTCCCTCCAGTAGAGCCAGGGGAGGAATTCATTCCAGTTGTCTCTGTAATAAGGGCAGGGCTGCTTTGTTGACCAATCCCTGTGGTACCTTTAAGAGTTGACTCTAGGGAGACAGAGGACACGGGGCCCAGTGATTTGCTAGTCCCAGCATGGGGGTTGATCCCAGCCTCGGATGGGGATGGGGAGAGTAACGCCATTTCTGTAGCTGCTGTCCCTTCTATTGTTGACTTTTCTGGTGCCATGACTCCCATGGGCAGGTGAGGGAGGCTGATGGCTGTGGACTGAAGGGTGACCGATTCCACCTTGGTCTCCATGGGGACAGTCGCTGTTGAAGTCTCCCAAGAATTGCCCACAGTGTACCTAGTGGCTGCGCTGGTGCTGGGCTCCTTGGAGCTTATGACTTTGGGAGCTGGAGCCATTTCTGGGCTTCTTGTGGGCATCCCTGTGATTAGAAAATGAGTTGGTAGGAGATACGCAAATGGTAAAGAAAGGGGGTCCTTCTGTTGACAGTATCATTCATCTCCTCCTGGTATTTCCATTCAAATGGTTTCCTTATTTCCCAGAAAATAAAATGTTAGTCCTTCCACACCACACTGCAAGCCTCTGGACACCAGGGCACATACTGATCATCCCCAGGGATCTAGTTGGGTCAGAGTATTGACCCATCTGGTTTACTCAGGAGACATTGTCCCCTGGAGCTCAGTCTCCCTCATGCCCTATATACAAGGGCTCTTTGTACAAGGTAAGAGGCGTGGAGCCTGGCTTTGCTGCCTTTGCTGAACCAATTTCAGCTTACAACTTCCAGCCTCCTCTAGATCTTAGTTCACTGCAAAGCCACTTAAGGATTTATATTTGAGAAGGAAGAGGGCAGGGGGATGAAATCATTCTTATTCTTTACCTTAATCATCTTTCAAATTAATCTCCCTCTCAGAATCCTTTTCCTGTCCTTGTGGAAAAGAACATCTAATAGCCACGGGGGTGAGGAAAGCTCAACCCTCCAAAGACACTCCTCCTGGGGACACTTCTTAACATTCTTCTAACCAACCTGGCATAGCCAAGGACCACAACCTTGGCTGTATATTCTACTGTAGCGTAAGGAACCTATGTCAACATGAGTCTATCTGTGCCCCGTCTGTGAACCCAAGATTTCAGTAATAGTCTCTGATTTAGAAAGATCCTCTACTCTGGGGCAAAAGAAGGTATAGAAAGAACTGACTCTGTGGCATTTTCTCCTGATGAATTGATTAGATACTAATCATATACATGACTAAGTTGAAGTAATAAAAGTGTTCAGTGAATCAAATTTCCGGGAAAAATAGGCCACATCCTCAGAGAAGAGTGGCAAGAGTCAAAGGAAACTATTTCAAGCTAGTTATTTTACTTCCTTAAACAATCCAACTTTTGACCCTAGAGATGAGGAGAAACGACCCGAATGAAATGGCCTTGAAGGAAACAGAGATGATGCTCTTACTTACCCAGGCTGATCACAGTCACAAGAGATGTGGCGTCACTGGGTGACCGAGTGGTACCTCCATTTTCTCCTGGACGTGGCTGCCTTGACTCATCAGTCCCTGAAGGAGAAAGGGACGGAGGTGTTTCCTTTCCATTCCCTGAGAATACAGGTCTGTGAGGAACATTCTTACTGCACACTGGCATAGCAATGCCCTCACTTGTCTCTGAGAAGGCATTTAAAGAATATCTGGCATTTAAAGATTTAATTAAAGAATAATTACATTTAAACAAAAAACTCACGATGGGCATAAGGGATGGAAAGCTGTCTGCTGACTGTGGGGACTGCCAAGTTTGTTGATCTCAAGTATGTGAATTTTCGAGACACTCTCTCCTTAGGACCAGTAAGGTCTTTCTCACTATTATACCTTTACTTATTAAAATATTTATATGTAAAATGAGTTTAATATCACAATACTGGTTGCAGTTATAGAGGCATCTGACTTCTGGTTAAAAACCTTCTGGTTGTGTGATTTTCAGACACAACCATAGGGAATTACCTCAAGGATGGTAGTTAGCGTCAAAGAGGCCATATGTCCTCCCCACACCAGACTTGGTGAACAGCCAATACACTACATTCACTCAAGGGAGCTGTGGTCAGGTCTTGGGCCCTTTTTGACCAGCCTTGCTCTTCTGCTTGTCTGCATTCCTAGTGCAGGAGATTTCATTCCTAAGTCTCTTCGGCTGCATTATTTCTCATGTGACTCTGCTGAGCTCTCCTGGTTTATCAGGGGGAGGAGAGGGCAATCTTTAGGACACTTTTTCCCCACTCTGACTCAGTACTTTTCCACTTCTAGCCTTTCACTTTCCCCTCCTTTTGACTCTTGGGTCCATAAAATATCAGGAGGCTGCTGTTCAAGGCCCCTCAACAGTGAGACACTTCTTTGTTAATCCACCTGGTCTTTGAGCTACATGCCATTACATGGGGAACTAGAACAGAGGGGAGTCGGTGCTTTCTTCAGTTTTATCTCTTGCTTATACTGTCACAGTGAACTATTAAGGGCTTGACTGTTGTTTTCATTTTTGGCTTGCCATTTTATTCAACTACTCCAACACAGGGCAGCTCAGTACTCTGAGTCCAGTTCGGCTGAACTCTGGACAGATGTTATAATAGCTAAAGCATGTAACTAACAAAATTAGCAATAAAGAATTACTTTTTTTTTTTTCCTTCACAGTGAAGGAAATCATCAACAAGACAAAAATGCAACCTACTGAATGGGAGCAGATGTTTGCAAATGATATATGTGATAAGGGGTTAATATCCAAAATATGTAATGAACTCATGCAACTCAATACCAAAAAACAATCCAATTAAAAATGGACAGACATCCTGCAGAGACATTTCTCTAAAGAGGACATGACCAATAGACATATGAAAGATGCTCAATGTCAGTAACCGTCAGGGAAATGCAATTTGAAACCACAGTGAGACATCACCTCACACCTGTCAGAACGGCTATTATCAAAGAGACAACAAATAACAAGTGCTGGCGAGGATGTGGAGAAAAGAGAACCCTGTGCACTGGTGGTGGGCTTGCAGATTGGTGCAGCCGCTATGGAAAACAGTGTGGAGATTCCTTCGGAAATTAAAAACAGAACTACATTATAACCCAGCAATTCCACTCCTGGGTATTTATTCAAAGAACACAAAAACACTAATTTGAAAAGATGGTTGCCAGAGGGGAAGGGGTTTGGGGGAGCTGACTGTAAAGGTGAAGCGATTAAGAAACACAAATTGGTAGTTACAAAATAGTCACGGAGATATAAAGTACAGAACAGAGAATCTAGTCAGCTATGTTGCAACAATTATGTATAGTGCCAGGTGGGTACTAGACTAATGGGGGGAACACTGAATAAATTATATAAATGTCTAACCAATATGCTGTACACCTGAAACAAATATAAAATAATACTGAATATCAAATGTAACTGAAAAAAAAATAATTTGAAAAGAGAAAAGATATATGCAGTCTATGTTCACTGCAGGATTGCTGAATAGCCAAGATATGAAAGCAGCTTAGGTGTCCATCAATAGATAAATGGATAAAGAAGATGTCGTACGTATATATACAATGGACTATTACTCGACCGTAAAAAAGAATGAAATCTTGCCATTTGCAACATGAATGGACATAGTATTATGCTAAGTGGAATAAGTCAGTCAGAGAAAGACAAATATCCTACGATTTCACTTATATGTGGAATTTAAAAAACAAAATAAATGAACAAACAGAACAAAACAGAAACAAATGCATAAATACAGAGAATAACAGAGAATAAACTGATGGTTGCCAGAGAGGAAGGGGGTGGGGGTTGGGCAGAAAAAGGGAAGAGGATTAAGAAGCACAAACTTCCAGTTTGTAGACTAAGTCATGGGGATGTCAAGTCCTGCACAGAGAATAAAGTCAATAATACGAGTATCATAATGCGTGCACGGTGATGGGTGGTTGCTAGCTTTATTGTTGTGCTCGCTCTATAAATATTGAATCACTGTGTTCTACACCTGAAACTAACATAGTACTGTATTTCAACTATAATTAAACATAATTAGTTAATTATTTTTCTAAAAGAATTGCTATTTGCCTTCAACATGCCCTTTTACTTATTATCTTGTACACTCATATCTGGGATGGAGAAAAGTAGATTCTGACTGATAGGTACTGAATTTGGGCTCCATGCTATAGAAGTCACTCGATTCTAAGAGAAAAAATAGAAAGATCCTAATGGAAAAAATCGAACCAGAAAGCAGATTCCTGACAGTTCTCTCTTCTCCCATTCAATCATGTCCACCAAAGCTCAGAACCGCAGGGCAAAGGAATTCAGGAATAGGTGGTCCTTACTTGTAAATGGAGTGGATTTGTCAGGGACTGGAGCAGGTCTGGCCTGCACAAGGAAGCTCTCCTTGGTGGCTGGACTCTCAGCTCTGCCAGATGTGGTAGCCTTGGGTGGTTCACTCCTGGCCACCGATGTGGTGACATTCGCAGAGGTAATGTCCAGGGTCCCATCCTCTCCTGCAGCACTGCTCAGGGACCAGGACAAGTCTTCTGGGGAACCCGTGCCTGCCAAAGCCGTAGTTTTCCGGGACTGAATGTTTGTGGATGATGTGGATGGTATCAGTCCTGAGGCAGGAGGAGAAGGGACATCTCTGGGTTCCCTTGCTTCAGAGAAACTGGAAGAAGGTGAGATTGAGCTGGGGGTAAACACTGGGGAAGACAGATATCCGGTTTCTGCTTCCGAGGAAGGGCTTCTCCCTGACAGAGTCTCTGGACCTCTTCTCACAGGAATAGTCATCTCTGAGAGTGGAAAGTTCTGAATCAAAGCCACAGCTGTCCCTTCCTGGGAAGCTGCGGTTGTTTTATTCAGAATAAGTGCACCCCCAGGTGTAGCCCTCGAGGGACCTGTTGGTGTGGTTAAGGTAAGGTGTGAAGATTCTGTCATGGGAGAGGAGGTAAAAGAGTTGGTGTTGGTTCCTTTGGAGATATCAGGTGTCCCCAAGGATGGAGTGGGGCTTGGGCCAGATATTCTGTCAGAAGTGAACTCAGTCCTGGTGACCTCAGTAGTAGAAGCACTGGACACTCGAGGAGAGACAGTGTTTCCATCTGTGACTGAGCTGGAATCCTTGGAATTACTAGTCTCTCTCTGTCCAGATGTTTGAGTGGAAGCAAGTTCTTCCCAAAACACAGGATAAGTGGATAATGATGGAGACACACTGGTGGTCTCTACAGTGGAGACTGCAACCATTGGAGAGAAGGTCTTGTGTGACTCCGAGTGTGTGGGGGCAGAGGAAGGTGGCCTGGAGCCAAAGCAGGTATCACAATGAGTAGTCACTGTTGCATCTGTCGAAGCATTTGTCTCTGTGTCTGTGGTGGTCTTGGAAGTGGCCAATCTATCGTGTGAGCTACTCATCAAGAGTGGAGGTGTAGTGGTTCCAGATTCCATGTTTGTGGCCAGGAGATTGGTGGTCTGCAGTGGTCCAGGAAACTGAGTGAGCTCACTGATGGTCCCTAGTGAGATGGGAGAGATCGATGTCATCTCTGGGGTCAGTTGTGTGGCCGCGGTTGTCTGTACCTCACCTCTAGAGATAGGTGAATCTGTCATCTCAGATCTAGGAGCCTTTACACTCTGTCCCTGGGCACTTGAATTGAGGGTTACATTTTCTACTGTGGATGTGGTCTCTCCAGGAAGAGTAACTGAGACTGTGGATTTCTGTCTTGAGGTTGAATTCATGGTGGGAGACAACACAGAACTCCGTTCTGGCTCTCTGCTGGTTAGCAGTAGCTTTCCTGTGACAGACACTTCAGTGCGACTGGCTGTTTGACGCAAGGCGGCCCCACCTGTCATGGCCCCTGTAGGGGACGGCAGCAGTAAGATGGATGAGCTATCACTGGGCCCCAAGGTGAGTTCTTGGGATCTTGTGGCTCCCACATGAATCGAATCTGTTACAGATGCTGAAGACACAGATCTTCTAGTAGCCGAGGCTACCGTAGACACATCATGCGTTAAAGTGGGCGGGGAGGAATGTACATCAGTCTGTGTGCTTGACTTCTCAGAAGAAATAAAGGAAATAGGGAGTACAGTTGTTTCATGGCTTTGGGGAGTCAAGTTTGTACCTGAAATCTTAGGGAATGAGGTGCTCAGCCCCTGGTCATCAGAAAAAGTTGCAATGGGAGTAGATAGAGTTGTGTCCCCTGGACTGAAAGTGTCCAGTCTTGGGTTGGCCTCAGTGATTCCATCTGAATATGAGGCGGGCAGGGTGGCCAGACTAGTTCCAGTGGAAGCCGAGGAATGGTGAGGAGAGCCTGTCGCAGTGGCCAGTGCGGAGGAAGAAAGTGTCCTTTCTGTAGAAGGGACTCTGGGCAAACCAGTGACAGGAAAGTGGGCAGCTGTGTCTGTGACAGTCCATGAAGAGGTCTCTACTGTTCGGGTGCCATCTGTGGTCCAGACCCTCCTCTCTGGGCTAGGCATTATAGCTGCCCTTGTTCCCCTGGGGCTGGAGGTGACAGCCTCCAGAGTGAAGGCCCTCCCCTTGCTCGTTAGTCCTCCAAGAGATGACATCACAGAAAGGGCTCTGGGTGGAGATGTAGTGTCAGTGGTCTCCACTCTTGACAGGGCCTCAGACTTGGGGGTCCCTAAAGGGGAGGAGCCAGTTTTCCCTCTTGTCACCCTGATGAGGCTCATAGTGGCTGAGCCATCTGATTTATCAGAAGTCCAGGGTCCTGTTGGAGTAATAGGGGCTCTAAGGGTGGTCACAGCTGTGTCTGCGTTCGCAGAGGAGGCACTCAGCATCAGGTCCCTTCCGGATGTACGCTCTGACCATGGGCTCGTAGATGAATAAGACTTACCCACAGGTCCCCGTGTCTGCCGTTCAGCTGTCACTGTCGTTTTGCTCAGGGCAGTGGAAGGAATGACTGTGGTGCTGACCCATCTCATGCTTCTAAGTTCAGATTTATCTGTCACTGAGCTTGTGGTTCCCATGGGGATTGTAATGAAGCCTCCTGCAGAGCCTGGAAGGCCAGTGGAAGATGTGCTCGAAGGGACATGTGTGTCCACTGTGGTCCCCCCGGTGGTGTCAAGCCACAAGGACAAGTCCGTTTCAGTTGTCTGAGGCGTCAGAACTGGGCTGACAGGCTGCACATTCCCTGTGAGGCCTGGGGGAGTTGACTCTGAGAGGAGGGAGGACACCGTTCCTCTTAGCTGCCTGGTCCTTTCTAGTGTCCCAGAGTGTGGGCTGACCCAAACCTCAGCTGGATACGGGGAGGGTGGCATCCTATTTGTAGCTACCGCCATTTCTGTAGAGGATTCTGCAGGCACCATGGTTCCTGTGGGCAGGTGAGCAAGTCTGATGCTGCCACTCCCCGTGACCATGGACAGACGGGTGGCCGGTCCCACGGTGGTCTCCACGGGAGCAGTCTGTGTTAGAGGTTCCCTAAGAGAAGTTTGCACAGGGGTTCCGGTCTCGTGGCTGCCGCTGGGCTCCTGCAAGCTTGGGTTTCTGATATTTTCAGAGGTTGCTGGGCTTCCGGTGGGCAGACCTGCAGCTGAAACAGCTCTTGAGTTAGGAAGTTTGCAAAGAGGTGAAAAAGAGGTTTCTTCTGGTTTGGATTCTCCTTCCTCCCTTTTTACAAATCAGTTGGACACGCCCTCTCCTCCTCTAAATGGCAGGAATTCCATTGTCCAGCCGTGCGTCCAATGGTGGGACACAGGCTCGGTCTATAACGGGCTCACAGAGCTCATGTTGGTACCGTGAGTTTCTATCTCCATGTGGCCTCCATGTGGACCTTTGTACCACATCTCATGTCTTAGTGAAGCATAAAGAGTCCGCCAGGAACAGAGGAAAACCCCTCCCTTCTTTTGCTCCATTTTTCATCCTTGAGCCCAAGCTTTAATCAATCTATTTTAGTCTGATATCTGCCTTTCTCCCCTAAGCCTCAGAACTGTGAGTCTAATTGAAAAGTAGCTCTGGGGCTTGGTTTTAACAGGTTAGGAGAAGAGGTAGACCCAGGTATCTTACTTCCTTTATGTTTTCATATTCTTTCACTTTTCTCATCCATAAAGGACAGAACCATTTCCTTACAGCCTAGAAGGACAGGCCAAACTACTGCTTTCAGGAATCAGGACAGCTGTACTCATCAGCTTAAGTACCGCAAGTGGATATCCCCTCTCATCTGTGTGCCACGTATTATAAGCCATAACAATGGATGATAAATGTTCACCTTATATTAAAATCACCTCAGCGATGACTTATCCCATAGAATAAACCTGTGACATCCCAGGCTTGCCTTTCCCTGCTTATGGCAATCCCTGACCTCAGTCAGGATGCCTGACTTAGGAAGGACCTTCATAATCAGTCAGCTGATTGGTAGACATGTCTGTCTGTCCCTAAGGCCTCAGTGATTGACTCTTGAACTTGCAAATTACTAAGTAGAAGCACTGCATATTAGAAGTCAATAAATCTCCCCAAAAATTATTATCAACAGCCTCTGGGTACAACAGCAGAAAGTTATGATTACTGAGGTATGACAATTAAGTTTGCGAGGTTGTTACAACGATGTTGCTAACCTTTTTTGATATAAGAGGGATTATTCATTATGAATTTATACCAACTGGACAAACAGTTAAGCAAGCTTACTATTTGGAAGTGCTGAAAAGGCTGCATGAAAAAGTTAGATGACCTGAACTTTTCACCAACAATTCATGGCTCTTGCATCACAACAATGCACCAGCTCACACGGCACTGTCTGTGAGGGAGTTTTTAGCCAGTAAATGAATTACTGTATTGGAACATCCTCCCTATTCACCTGATCTGGCCCCCAATGACTTCTTTTTTACCCAAAGATAAAGGAAATATTGAAAGGAAGATATTTTGATTTCATTCAGGACATCAAGGGTAATACGACAACAGCTCTGATGGTCATTCCAGAAAAAGAGTTCCACAATTGCTTTGAATGGTAGACTAGTCGCTGGCATTGGTGCAGAGCTTCCCAAGGGGAGTACTTTGATGGTGACCATAATGATATTCAGCAATGAGGCATGTAGCACTTTTTCTAGGGTTAGTTCATGGACGTAATTGTCAGACCTTCATATCTACCAGAACCTGGGACCTGGGCAATCAATGATTTTACTCCAGAGATCAGGAGAAAAGACTCAAGCATAGTGTACACAGATGGTCATACATACCCAGACTAGTGACAGTCACCAGAGATGAGAAGTTGCCCACTGACCCTGTGGTGCCTCCGTGGGGCCCCTCACTCAGCTCCACGGTGGTGGTTGCCACTGACTCCTCAAGCCCTGGAGGAAAAGGGACAGAAGGGTCATCCCAGCATTCCTTCAAGATGTGTGTCTATGAGAAATTCTCTCATTAGACACTGGCTCAGCAATGTCCTCATCTGTATCTGAGAAGATATATTGCATAAAATAATTCTCTTGTTGGCATGAAATCAAACCCATAAAACGACCTGGATCATTATTATCGAAGAGCTTCCTGTTGATGGCAGGACTGCTAAACTTATTAGCTTCAAGCAAAAGCACTTGGTAACATTCTATCTCCATCATTTATAATACATGAATTCACAATTGGTTAATTTTTCCTTCCCATATTTGAACTCTCTGCAATTAAAATCATGATATCATTAATTATTACATCATATTAGTTAACATACGTATGCAAATAATGTCTTGATTACTCACGTCATTTACTTTTATCATTATTTTACAATTATTATCATGCACACTTCATATCTGGGAAGGGGAAACATAGGCTTTGACTGAAGGAACTGAATTTTGGCTCAAACATGCTGGAAATGTCAGTAGTTACATAGAGAGAGAATGATCCTCCTAGATATGTATTAGGTTGGTGCAAAGGTAATTGCGGTTTTTGCAATTGTACCAACCTAATAGAAACAGAAAGGGGCATCTCAGAAGGAATTTTCTCTTCTCCTCAATTGTTTTCTCCTCCTGTATTCTTTATCCTCCATTCAATTGCATCCAGCAAACCTCAGAACCCCAAAGCAAAGGAGGTCGGGAACTAGGTTCTTACTTATAAATGGGATGGAGTTATCAGGAGCTGGAACTGAGCTGGGCTCTACATGTGGGCTGCTCTCTTTGGTGGCTATAGTCTCAGCTATGCCATATGTGACAGCCGCTGGTAGCCTGGCCACTGGTGTGGTGATATCCATCCCAGGGGTCTTATCCTCTTCTGTAGCTGTGCTCGGGTACCAGGAGGAGTCTTCTGGGGTGCTAGTGCCTGGTGAAGCTGGGCTTTTCTGGGACTGAATGTTTGTGGATGATGAGGATGGTGTCAGCCCTGAGGCAGGCAGAGAACTGGGGGCTCTAGATTTTTCTACTTTGGAGGAAATAAAAGAAGCTGAGGTTGAGCTTAGGACAGGTACCAGGGGAGAGAGGGATTTGGTCTGTTCTTCCAAGAAAGGTTGTGTCTGTGACTGGGTCTTCAGACCTGTGCTCACAGGCGTGCTCGTCTCTGAGAGTGGAAAGCCCTGAGTCTCAACAGAGGGCATCCCTTCCCCGGAGGTTGTGTCTGTGGAGTCCTGAGGGAGAGTCCTCTTTGTTGGAGCCCTAGATGGACTTGGTGTGGTGAAAGTCTTGTGTGAAGACTCTGCCGTGGGAGGGGAGGTAGAACGGGTGGTGTCGGCTCTTATAGGAACATCAGTGCCACCCACTGACTGAGTAAAGTCTGGGCCAGACGTTCTGTCAGGGGAAATGGCCTCAGTCCTGGTGACTTCCGCACTGGACACTTGGGAAAAGACCATGACTGTGTCTGTGGCTTTGCTGAAATCCTGAGAAGTGCTGGTCTCCCTGAGTCCATGTGTCAGTGAGGAAACAGGCTCTGCGCCCATCCTTGCATATTTGGGGACAGGAGAGGTCGCAGAGCCGATGGCCTCCATGGCGAAAGCAGTAACCACTGGTGGTGTGACCGTGTGTGATTCCGGGTGGGAAGGGGCAGAACGTAGAGCAGCTCCAGAACTTGTTGCCCACATGGTGGATACCACTGCGTCTGTGGAGGGATGAATTTCCTCCGTGCCTGTGGTGTCTGTGGTGGTCTCAGAATCAGCCAGTGTCTCCATTGAGGTGTTGATCTGAGTTGGAGATGAACTGTTCCCAGTTTCTGTGCTCACACCCACCAGAGATGTGGGTTTCACTAGCTCAGCTGAGTGAGTGACTCCACTCAGGAGCCCCAATGAGCTGGCAGAGACTCGTCCCGTGTCAGTGGTCATTGGAGTCATGGAGGCTGTGTGTGTCTCACCCCTAGAAATGGCTGAAGCTGTCATCCTCACTGCAGGAGGCTTTAAGCTGTATCCCTTGGAACTTGTACTCAGAGTTAGCGTCACTTCAGGAGGGGTCATGGCTACCGGGGCTGAGGATTCCTGTATTGAGATGGATGGGCTGGTTTCAGGCTCCGACATGGGTTCCTGGGAATTTGTGTCTCTCTGAGTCATTGAACTGGTGACAGCTGCTGATAATGAATGTTCTCTAGTTGTCAAGTTCAAGGTAGAGTCAGGAAGAGAAGTGGGAAAGGAGTCATTTCTGTCAGCCTGTGTGCCTAGTTCGTCAGAAGAAGGAATGGAAACATAGAGTGTCATTAGTTCAGGGCTTTGGGGAGTCTGATTTAAACCTGAAGTCTCAGGAAGTGAGGTGCTCATCTGCTCTTTGTCCAAAGAGGTTGTGATGGGATAAGATGCAGCCGTGTCCACTGGACTCAAAGTTCTCACACTTGTGCTGACCTCAATGACTCTAGCTGCATAAGCAGATAGTGGGGTGTCCAGACTGGTTTCAGTGAAAGTGGTAGGATGTTGGGTAGAGCCTGATGCAGTAATTGTTGCTGAGGAAGAATGTGTCTTTCTTGTAGAACTGGCCTTGGGCAGATCTGTAACGTGTAAGTTGGCAGCTGTGTCTGGGACAGCCCACGGGGTCCTAGACCCTGACGCCTGGGCACTGTCCGTGGTGCTGAAACTCTCCTCCAGGCTAGGCATGATTATGGGACGGGAGCTTGTCCCCCACTGTCTTTTGTTTGTGACAGCTGAAGGGGGAGCTTTATAGCCACCCCAACTCGTCATGCTAGTCGGAGATGAAGACTTAGATGGGATCCCTGGTGACGAGGCAGCTTCTGTGATGAAGTTACGAATCTTTGGCTCCTCTGACAGAGATATTACAAGTGTAGAGGCGGCGGGTTTTCCTTCTGAGGCACTGGTGAAGCTCGTGGTGGATTGGCCATGCTGTGAAGTAGACAGGGACATACTTGTCTCTGCTTCTGCTCTTGAATGCTCATAATGATCTGTGGAAATATGCGAGGTTAGTATTACTTCTGCTTCTATATTTCCATGTGCTAATGTTTTTCTAAACATCCCCAAACTAGTGGAAGCCCTCCTGTCTTCAGCAGTAACTGAAGCACTACTGATCTTGGACCCCAAAGTACTGATTTTATCTACAGTTGTTGTGTGTGTCGTGTATTTAGGTGTCTGAACTGCTGGTGTTTCCATGTTTCTGGTTGCAGCTGTGGCTGCAGGGCCAGCATGGGACTTGAACACAGAGATTGGCCAAGAGATTGTTACCTGGGGCAATAGTGTTTCTTTTGCAGAAGGCATTTCTGGTAAAGAGATGCTCTGCCAGTGAGTGGTGTTGGCAGCTGTAACTGGGCTTGTCCCAGGGACCAGGAGAGTGGTAGTTATTGATCCACCAATGGGTGTGACCCAGGGTATCCTATGACAGCTTTTGTTGGTTGAATGCTGTCCACGGTTTTGACTTCCTCCTCAGGATTGCTCATAAAAATGGTGGTAAAGCTAGAAGAAGTGGCTTTGGTTTCCGTGCCAGAAACTGAGGCCTCCGTGGGAGCCACCGTTGCTGAAGTATCCTTAAGGGTTTCTTCTTCTTCCCCCATGTGTGTCTCAGATGTGGAGGGAAGGGCTGAGCTTGTGGTATAAGTGGAGAAGCTTGCAGGGCTTGACTTTCTGTCCAATCAGGTGTTCTGAGTGAGATGATCTCATTATGAGTGGCTCCCAGTGTGCCTCTGTCCTTGGGGAAAGCACTGGGGACACGCTACTCTTCTGTGTATGCTCTGCCTTTGCAAAGGGAGATGGATTAGGCAAAATCACAATTGGTGTAGTTGTTGTTGGAATTTTATACAGAGCAGGGGAAGGAGGGGGAGGTGGACTGAAATCTACCCCTGTGATGGGCGCAAGTTCCTTTGAGACTGTGCCTCTGGTATCACACGGGTTGGCTAAGAGTCAGTTCCTGGAACGCCAGACCTAGATTTATGGAGGATGAGATCAGAAGGAAATTGGTGCTCATCCTCGGCCCATCAATGGGGTGAGTCTCAGGAGAGGAGAAATCAGTCCCAGGAGCATGAGTCAGAGGTGTGCTGGGTCTCTCTCCAAAAGCTACACTTCTAGTTGTTAAGTCCAGGGAGGCAGAGGGGTAAGTCCCTAATGAATGACTGGTCCTTTCTGACACATTTGATCCAGGGGTGATATCAACCAGGGAAGTGAAACGGAGGTTTTGTTCTGTACCCGTGGTCATGTCAGAGAATGACTCAGTTGGATCTGTGGCTCGGGATGATAGGAAGACATTGTTTGGGATATTTGCTGTACTTCTGCCCTGTGGGAGCATTGAATTGAAGGGGGGCAGGTCTAGTGGGATACGGCGTGATGGCAACCTCTTTTTGTTCTTTAGTGGCTGTGGCCCCGTGGAGACTGGTGGGCCCCCTGAAGCCTGGAGTAGTGGATATATCAGTAGTTCTTGTCATCTTTTGGGTGCAATTGGACAAGTCTGTGACACGATCACTTGGTTGTTTGAAAAGATGCAGAGGAGAATTCCTGCTTCTCCCGAGGAAATCTAGTCTGTAACTGTACTCCCACCCTGCCCTTTATATCTGAAAAATGCCCCCATGATTTTCGGAAGTATACAGTGAGGTTTTTATGAGTTGTGCTAAGAGAACATTTAATAAATCCCAATGCTGACAAAACTATGAGGATATTCTGCCCCTCCTTTTCTATGGCCCCTGCACCTTCTCCAGACCGCACCGTATTAACGAGTATCCATGGTGCCCCTTCCAGAATCTAATAAGCTTGATCTTTAAATATTATTTTTAAGGGATTGGGGTATAATTTAATATCTCTCTTATTTTTGTCCATCTTGGAGACTCCTATTTGGCCTTTAAAGAGAAGTTAAATGCAGGAAAATTAGGTTATAAAAATATTGGTCTGTCTCTAGGCCTCCATCACTTCTTCCTGAGAAGAGAGAACTGTTTCCTTTATGGAAAAACCTCCAGAACACAGAGTTCACTTTCTAATGGCATCACACCCTCTAATATGGTAGCTCCTTCCCATTTAAGACCATTCCAGGAACCAGTCTTAGTCCCTTCTTATTATGTTAGATTCAGACCTTTTCCAGTAAGAATCCTCTATTAATAAAAATCTCCCAAACACACAATGGTCTCTTGTGTTCTTGGAAATACTTAAGTCCCATATCGAGAAAGCAGAACAGAGAGACCAACATTCTTGAGGAGAAATCCAGGTGGTCCCAACTTCTCAGACTATTTCTAGTAGAAGGACAATTGATCAGAGAACAAACAACAAGGTTCCTAGAGACAAATTTAAATGGCAGCCATCATATCTGCAGAGTAAACTGATGTCATAGGTGTTGAAGGGTCACTTTTCATCCATGAGGAACTTTCATACATGGGGATGTCCCAACCTCAGGGCCACAGTACTCCCTGACCCGGAAGTCTTACCTCTGTTGGTGGGGGCCCATGACAGTGGAGAGGTGGATGTCCAGGCGGGTTCTCTCTTGGACTCAGAAGAAGTCAATGCCCCTGAGGGGGTTCTAGCCAGGCCAGTCTCCACTCCCGGGCTGGTGTACCCTGTCCCTGTGCTTCCTGAGGAGGAAATGGTCTCAGGAGAAGTGTGGCTTGTCTGTGCCTGAAAGTTGGGAAATGCTTCTGAAGAGATCCAGGTTGGGGATGTGGGATCTAAGGAAGAAGCCCTGGGCCCTGCTCGGGTGGGCAGATCAAAAGGAGCAAGACCGTTGCTAATGGGGAGGGGGGTGTGACTAGAGGGATTTATTGCCCCTTCAGAAGACGAGCTGGCTGAGCTTGTCCCTGCATGCTCCCAAATACCCGTGGAAGATGTGGTCCTTGGGAGAGATTGGAGAGATCTTGTGCCTGGCAGGCCAGAGGCCAAAGAGAAAATTGATACTTTCTCAGTTGGCATTTCCCTAACATTAGGGAAGAATGAGGTAGAGACCATGGTTTCTCCTATGGTGGGGGAAGTGACTGATGGAGTGGTCATCTCAGGGGACACAGAAGAAGAGGCTGAAGAAATGGATCCTGGCCCATCCCTCCTTATGGTCACTGATGATTCTGACCAGGGGCCACTGTGCCTTCCAGGAGTGGCTGTCTCTGAGGAAGCTGGGGCCCCAGCAGTGTTTGGAGTCAAAGGCAGAGATGAATTCCACTTAGCAACTAAGTTGGTTCCCAGATCAACTGTGGTTTTTCCATGGTCAGATGTCTGAGTGAGCCTTCGGCTGGTTTCCACAGAGCGAACAGTGGCAGCAAGGCTCTGAACCTTTGTGGACCACTCTGGAGATGGGCTTGTCTTACCTTGAGATGTTGAGCTGACTGGCTGTGATGGTGTGGGTCTTTTCCTGGATGCGCGGGGGTTTAGGACCAAAGCAGTCAGCACTGTAGGAGATGTGGTCTCTGTAGAAGGAGTAGTCGAGGGAGGAAGTGGAGATGAACTCTTCCTGGCTTCTGTGTTGGAGAGGCCTGGAAAGCTAGATTCAGGCACATCAGTGCTGCTTTCAGTTGTGACACCTATGGTTGTCGTATCTGAGGATGAATAAATCAACGAGATGGATGCACTTCGTTTGGGGCTCACGGTGAGATCTTGGGAGGCAGTGGCTGGAAGGGGCGTTAAGTCCCCAGCTGTACCCGAAAATCTGAATTCTTCTAGGTGCTGGACCAAAGTAGTTGAATCTGTATTCTGGAGAGCACTGGTATCTACTCCTGGATTGGAAAGTTTGTGAGGAGGTATGGACACACGTGAAAAAGTAGCAAATGTCTTGGATGAACTTGGACTTGAAACATCAGGGACAATCTCTTCTGTTGAACTGGTCCTTAGCCGTGTTTCCATGGGGAGAGATGTAGTGAGCGCCCATAGCCAAGAAGTAATTGTGTTGTGTGCAGTGGTAGTGAGGGCCAAGGATTCACCCGGCGCATCCGAGGTCGGTTCTGAGGTGCTGCTTCCAGTGGTAGAGGAGGTGGAAACGTCTACAGAGACCGGTGCTGGAGCTGACTGTGTCTCAGATGCAGGATTTGTGCCCGGGGATCGCGTGGAGTGTTCAACTGCGTCTGTGCTTGTCCATGCTATCGTGGCAGGGCTAGCAGGATGGGGTATCTTTAGAGTTTCCAAACCTTCAGGGTGAGTAGCTGGACTGGTGGCCTCTGTTCTTGGCGAGCTGTCTGCAGTTCTGAGCTCCTGTATTGCATGGGATAAAGAGAGGCGAGTTGAACTTGGAACGTGGGGGTAGCGAGTGGTGGTGGAGGCCCAGGAACCACTGGTGCTTGCCTCTCTGGGAACCGACATCTCAGATTGGGACCCAGAAGAGTAAGAAACATCATTGGTCTCCATTTTCACTATTGATACAGGAGTGGTGGTCTCCATGAAGCGGGGTGTGGGGAGTGGGGAAGACCCAGCTAAAGCTGTGGTGTGTGCCCTGAGGCTGATGCTAGGTATGTTTGTTGATTCAGGGGAGCTGCTGAGGGGAGGGAATCTCCTTTCCGACAACTCCATCAATGGGGCTGGAGACAAAGTACCGCGGGAAATAGTGGTGCTTTCCCCTATATCAGCCCTTGTGGGGGTATTACTTAGTGACAGGGAAGTGATGGAAGGTGAGCTGGGCATGTTCCATTTACGTGGGTCATCTGCTTCTATTATCATGCTTGTGGTGACCCTCTGGTTTGGAACTGTGGGGGTCACTGTAACTGGGGCAGCAACAGCAGGAGCAGGAGATGAGGACAAACTGCTGAGCCAGTTGCTTCCAGCAGAGCCAGGCTCAGGAAATGAGTGAACTGTAACCATCTGTGAAGGCAAAGGTTGGCTCACAGAAACTGTAATCCCTCCAGTGGTCAAATGATAGGGGGTATCAGGAAATATGCTCACCAATTGGCTTTTCCTCTCTGGAGTGCTTGAGGCATCAGCACCCATGGACTGAGATGGAGATACTGGGATTGGGACACGTTCCTTGGCCACAGTGACATCTGTAGAGGTCTCAGATGGAGATGTGCTTCCAGTGGGCAGGTGGTTTGTCCCCAACCTTCCTTCACTGTCATAGCCCCTTGTGGTTGTTAGGTTCGTGGAATCGGTAAAAGGAACAGTGTCTGGGCCACTCGTGCTTTCTGTTGCGAGTATGGCTGTGGACGTTCTCCTGAGAGAAGTTCTTGCCATAGAGCTGGTTGTTGGGGAAGTGAACCTAGTGACCCCCACAGTAGCAGGGAGAGGAGTGGCAGAGGCTGGAACAGTGCTTTGTGTTAAAGGTGACCCTGTGTCAAAATTGGAACTAGTCTCTGGCCAAGATGTGTTTCCAGGTGCAGAAGAATAATTAAAGGTGCCCGTGTCGGCCTGTGGGGTCGCCGCTACAGAAGGGAAAGCCCAGTTTCTAAGGCGGTGAGATGTGTTAGGAATGGCTGTGCTGGTGGAGTTCATAACGGAGTCATGGCTTGTGCCTCGGAGCCCGCTCACTAGGTGGGATGGAGAAGAGAGAGCTGGAAGGGAAGTCGGGGTGTCCATGTTGGGAAAGTCGTGAGCGGGGGCAGAGGGGATGGCGAAGGGGGACGTTACTCTGAAAGCAGAAGTCTCAGATTGAGAAACAGAGGGCCTCAAAGTTTCCTTTGATTCATCTCCAGGAATAAATAGATGGGTGTTGGTCACTACTGAGGTGGAGTGGCTAGATGGAGAAAATGTGGTATTTATTCCCGAAACACTGGCAAGGCTGGCATTTCTAGGACCACCTGACCATTCAGAAGCCCCAGTCCTGGCTGTGGGGACGCTTGGTGGGTCTGCGGTGTCAGAAGACGTGCTGAGGGTGTGGACACTGCCTGCTGTCCCTTCTGCTGATGGAGCCAGACGGGCCTGAGGCGAAGTGGTACTTCTGACTCTCTCAGCACCTGTCGCTGCATTGCTTATTGTCATGGACAAAGGGACATCTGAGTTGGGCTGAGGACTTCCTGTGGTCTCAGGGGTCCCGGTGGTCACAGAAGCGGTGACCCTCTGGACTGAGAAGGTGCTGGGCCCTGAGACTTTATCACCGACAGCTGAGGCAGACGACAACAGAGGAACCCTGGTGTTTTCCACGGTGTCTGCTGCAGAGCGCGGGTCAGGAGAGGAGAAGGGATGTGCCATGTTCATTTGAGTTAGTTCCAGTCTGTTTCTACCCCAGCCCTCTGGAGTCCCTGTAGGTGTTGATTCAAGTACAGAAGAAGATGGGTTCTCAAACAATCGATCTGTGTTTCCGGGAGTATGTGCACCAGCAGTTTGGGGCTCAGATGAAATGATGGACTTTGGGACATTTTTCTTTGAAACTGTCAAATCTGTGCTTGTGTCCGTTGATGCTGGGATTGCTGCTGGAAGATGCTCTGTGTCCTGGATACTCCCTGGTCTACTGTCTTCCATCACTGGGATATCAGTGAGGTCAGTATACTTATCAGTGAGTGGGCCATCGGTGGTCTCTTCACGGTGTGTGTCTGTCGATGCTTCTCTGGCCAAAGGACCATCTGTTGAACTGGTCCTTAGCGAACTGAATTCTGGAACCATCCTTTCAGTAGAGGAATTCTGGGAAGGAGTTCCATTTGCCTGGGGCCTCGAGGAAGGGCTGGTTCTTTGTTCTGAATTTGTCATTTCTCGAGAGGTTGACTCAGGGAGGGCAGAGTACATCATTGCCAAGGATTGGGTGGCTCCTGCCTGACCCAAAGAGGTAGGACTGGCTGTGGTCTTGGCTGGAAAAGTAAAGGGCAGGATACCCTCCTTCTTCGTGGTTACACCTACAGACACATCCTGTGGCAAACTGGTTCCTGGGGGTCCAGAATCCACCTCCAATGTGGCTTCCATGCTGCTCTGCCCTGTTGACAAGGAGCGCGTAGAAGCAGTTGATCCAGGGAGGCCTGTGGGTTCAAGCGTGGATGGGTCAACATTTGCCTCTTGGGCGGCTGGTCTAAGCAGAGTCCACTGAGGGGAGGTGGCTGCTGCACCGCTACCGGGCTCCCTGAGATTTCCTGTGTGGGAAATCTCTGCAGCTGGTATCTCTGTGCGTCTGCTGGACAGACCTGTGTCCAGAAGCACTGTTGTATGTAGCGGGGGTTGGGGGAAACTGGGCAACTCTTTTGACCAAGAAGATACAAATTTGGGCAAGAGAAAGGGAAAGATGTCACAACCACAGAAAGTTCCCTAAAGTGAAAATCTGACCATCCAGTTCCCTCCTGCAAAACTCACTGCCTACCCGATAAATTACGTAGGCTATCACGTTCTTTATGATCCGTCTCCTCCGTCTCCCTCCCCTCCCCCCTCCATGTCTCTCGCTTGCGCTCTCGTTCTCAACCCGGTGTGACTTCCACGCCCCCTCCCCCCCAATATTTAATAATGTCTGTACATTTTCTGGTTGTCACTACTAGTGGTGTTCTACTGCCATCTAGTGGTGAGAGAACAGGGATGCTGCTAATTACCCCATAATTCCTAGGACAACCCCCATGGCAAAGAATTACGCAGCCCCAAATGTCAACAGTCCTGATACTGAAAAACCCTGCTCTAGTCTTACGTCCCACAGCATCCATCCACTCATCTTCTGTAAGCCACAGCTACATTCTTGCAGTTCCCCAGCCAGACAAATGGTAATTCTTCACTCATCTTTCCATTCTGTCTGCAATTATCACTATACCCTTTTCACAAATTGACACATATTCATCATTTAACATTGAGCTTCAGTTATTGTATTCAGTTTTCGTCTTTACTAAATTTTCTACACGTCCCACAATAAGCATACATTACTTCCAATGTCTTGTATTCTTCTGAAGACAAAATTAATACCAGCTCATGTTAGAACACTGGAATTTTTAGGAAAGTCTGAGAAGGAAAATAAACATCACTGATCATTTTTTTTCTTCTAAAAAGTTAATTTTTAAAATAAACAGTTCAAGCATCTCCTCCTCAGGGAAGTCTTCTCTGAAGATGTGATATTGTGATTTATAAGAAACATATATTAATATACTGGCCTTGGTCCCATTTCTGGCACAGAGCTCCTAAAACCCTTGGAATTTCCTAAGTAAAAAGAGAGATATAGGTGTCTTTTGTAAAGTTAATGAGGTGACTCTGGGAAAGCCCCTAGGATACCTAAGGGCAGGGCACTGTTGTCAGGAGAACAAACCATATGATTAGAGAATTGGAACTTTCAGGAAAGGGGAGGGGAGATGAAGATTCAATCAACCACACTAATCATTAGAGAAATGCAAATAAAAACCACAATGAGATACCACCTCACACCAGTCAGAATGGCTATCATCAATAAATCAACAAACAACAAGTGCTGGCGGGGATGTGGAGAAAAGTGAACCCTCATGCACTGTTGGTGGGATTGCAGATTGGTGCAGCCACTATGGAAAACAGCATGGGGGTATCTCAAAAACTGAAAATGGAACTACCTTATGATCCATCAATTCCACTCTTGGGTATCTATGCAGAGAATTCCAAAATGCTAATTCGAAAAAAATCTATGCACCCTTATGTTTATTGCAGCACTATTCACAATAGCCAAGACATGGAAACAACTGAAATACCTATTGGTAGACGACTGGATTAAGAAACTGTGGTACATTTATACAATGGAATATTACGTAGCCATAAAGAAGAATGAAATCTTACCATTTGCAACAATATGGATGGACCTAGAGAACATTATGCTAAGTGAAATAAGTCAGACAGAGAAAGACAAATACCATATGACCTCACTTATACGTGGAATCTAAAGAATAGAATAAATGAACGAACTAATCAGAAACAGTTTCAGAGACATAGAGGAAAAACTGACGGTTGCTAGATGGGAGCGGGGGTGGGAATAAAGGAAAAGATGAGGGGATTAGAAATCACAGTCCGTAACCAGAAGATTGCCACGGGGACACGAAAGTCAATTTGGGAAATATAATCAATAATGTTGTAAACATTTTGTAGGGTATCCGATGCACACTTGTCTCATTAGGGAGACCACCTCAGGGATGATGTAGATGCCTGATCACTGCACTGTACACCTGAAGCTGAAGCTGAACAATAATGAATGTCAACTGTAATTTTATATATATATATATATATATATATATATATATATATATATATAGTCACAAGAAGTGGAGTACAGCATAAGGAATAGAGACAGTGGAAATGTAACAGCTGTATGCGATGTCAGAGGGGTAGTAGATTGGGGGCGGGGGGTTATCACTTTGTGAGGGGTATAAATGATAAATGTCTAACTAAAAAAGAGCTTAGTATGATGACGAAGAAAACATTATTTAATACATATTAATATGTTATACTTTTGGTGAAAATTGCTTTAATAAAGATATTTCTCTTAATTAAAAAAAAAAGATTCGATTAGTTGCCAACGGCCAATGATTTAATCAATTGTGACTATGTAATGAGGCCTCTAATAAAAACAAAAAAGACAGGGACGGCCCGGTGGCTCAGGCAGTTAGAGCTCCATGCTCCTAACTCCGAAGGCTGCCAGTTCGATTCCCACATAGGCCAGTGGGCTCTCAACCACAAGGTTGCCGGTTCAACTCCTCGAGTCTCACAAGGGATGGTGGGCTCCGCCCCCTGCAACTAAGATTGAACACGGCACCTTGAGCTGAGCTGCCGCTGAGCTCCCAGATGGCTCAGTTGGTTGGAGCGTGTCCTCTCAACCACAAGGTTGCCGGTTCGACTCCCACAAGGGATGGTGGGCTCTGCCCCCTGCAACTAGCAAGGGCAACTGGACCTGGAGCTGAGCTGCGCCCTCCAAACTAAGACTGAAAGGAAAACAACTTGAAGCTGAATGGCACCCTCCACAACTAAGATTAAAAGAACAACAACTTGACTTGGAAAAAAAAAAGTCCTGGAAGTACACACTGTTCCCTAATAAAGTCCTGTTCCCCTTCCCCAATTAAAAAAAAAAAAAAAAAAATTTCTTTAAAAAAAAATAAAAAATGAAAAAGACAGTATTCAGAGAGCTTCCTGGTTGTTGAACAGTTCGAGATGCCAGAGAGGGCATGGAAGGTCCACCTTTTCCCATACCTGGCCTTACATCTTTGCATCTGGCTGTTCCTGAGTTTATCTTTATAATAAACCAGTGATGTGGTAAGTAAACTATTCCTCTGAGTTCTGTGAGCCACTCTAGCAAATTAATTGAACCTACCCTGTTTCCCTGAAAATAAGACCTAGCCAGACAATCAGCTCTAATGCATCTTTTGGAGCAAAAATTAATATACAATCCAGTATTACATTATATTATATTATATTATATTATATTATATTATATTATATTATACCAGGTCTTATATTATAGTAAAATAAGACTGGGCCTTATATTAATTTTTGCTCCAAAAGATGCATTAGAGCTGATGATCCAGCTAGGTTTTATTTTCAGGGAAACACAGTAGGAGGAGGTCATAGGAACCTCTAACTTATAACCAGTTGGTCAGAAGTACAGGTAACAAGCTGGACCTTTGTTTGGCATCCTGAATTGCAAAGGGTGATAGCAACCTTCAATGTGTAGCCAGTTGGTCAGAAGCACGGGTGACAGCCTGGCTTTGCATCTGACATCTGATGTGTGGAATCTTGACGCTACCTCTGGGCAAATAGTGTCAGGAGTGAGTTGAATTCTCGGACACCTTGCTGGTGTCCAAGAATTGTTGGGTGTTGTGTGCGAAGCCTCGCAACACATGCACATTGGAAACTGGATCCAGGAACCTAAAAGAGGAGCCCTTTCTGGCTGGGGCAATTCTGTTGTCTGCTCTCTGAGCACCAGGGTGTATCTCTTTGACCATACTTCTCATAATGTATCTTAATTATTTGGTGGCATACTGCAATAGACCAGAAGCTCTAAGGGACAAAAACAAAAAACAACAACAAAAAAATCTGGAATCTGCATCTCACCTACATATCAATGCGTTTTATCCATTTGCTGCATGAATGAACCAATGCATGAGTGACTTCCTCTCATTAATGGCATAACTCCAGCATGAAGATACTGCATCCCAATAAACGAAATGTATCGATTCATTCATATGTGTTAAGTTTCTACTGCTCACTGCTGTGCTGTGCGGCTGAGTTACTGATAACGTTAGCTTCCTTAGACACCTGTGGATAATGTGTCCTGCAGAAACTGCCAGGGATGGAGATAATGATGGAATAAAGAAACTGGTCAAGATCTCTGTGCCAGACTCTCTGTTTACTTGCATTACCTCACTGACTCTCCATAACGACCTCATGAGGTCCTTACTATTCAATGAACTAATACATGCAAATAGTGTTGACATAGTAACGTGCCCCAACCTAAGCTCTCCATTATCATGTCATTACACCTTCTCAGGACACTGAACGCAGAGGTAATGTGAATGACATAATTTTTTTCTACATATCTATGGTACAGACTGCTCTCCCCAGTACCTGAGTTTCACCAGCTACCCCTAAATGATCTCTTTCAATTGTGCTGTCTGAGCTTGGCATGATGGTGTTGTTGACTGGATAAATAAAGAAAGGGAATCCATCACCAAAAGGATTTATTTGGGAAAAAGAAAAAATCCTGCAGCAGCATGAGAAAATGCAGACTGGACAAGCCACGTGCACATTCTGCTGACCATCTAAGACGGGGGGTTTACATATCTCACACAGGAAGTTAGAACCATAGAGTTTATAAACAGGAAGTCGGGGCTAGAGAGTTCAAGGACGCCCAGCTCCACCCACAGGCGTCCCAGACTGATCAGTTTCCTAAAAGTCCCGGTTCATCTTCATCAGTGTCTGTAAGAGGCAATGAAAGTTACAGACTCAACCATCTCGGATGCAGAGGCCACTCTCATACATGTACCAGTTCACTCTGTCTCTGAACTGAGAATTCTTTCTGAGAAAGTTCTGGTGAAAAAAATAAGTCCAAAGCTGGGATTACGGGCTGGTTTTCCACCTTCCAACTAGTAAGGAATGAAATCTCGAAACAGAGTAAAGATCAGACTGGTGAAAGCTTGCTTGATCTAGAAGGCAGGAACCTTTAGGACTGATTATATCAGGTCACCACCGTCTTATGAGCAACTACAGAGATGGGTGCTGGTTGGGGGAATGGAGTAGAGAAGAGGTCTCACTGGCATGTTTCAGAAACCAATGTAAACGTTCCCAGAGGCCCTGACAGAGATGGACAGCTGGAAGGAGAACACGGGGACCCGATCCCCAAGGAGACACAGCCCCCAATGCCAAGAGCCCCGGCAGGGACACAGCAGTCTGCCTGAGGGAGCGGTGTGGCTGGCAGAAGTAAGGACAGGTTGTTTAGCAGGACCACTGGCCTCTACCCACCAGGCGTCAGTAGCCCCTGTCCTCCCAGAAGGGACAGCCAAAAACATCTCCGGATATTGACAAATGTCCCCGGAGGGCAACAATCACACACGGTTGAGAACCACTGTTGAGGAGGCATGTGGAATTTAACTTAGATTTTACAACTGGTCAATCACACATGTATTCCCACCTGATAGATATATAACCAGAAGCTAAGAGAGGTTACCTCACTTGTCTGGTGTGGGATTGGAGCCAGGCTGTCTGGCACCAAAGCCTGTGCTGCGCTCATTAGAAAGTCTCTATTGTCCAAACACAGGGAACAAACTAGACTCCTGAGAGAGTAGGGTCATCACCAAGAGCAAGGAGGGCAGGGAAGCGTGAAGAACCCAGGCAGGGCTCAGGCCTCAGACTGCTTCTGGACTGCACTAGTTCCAACCATGGGGACATCTGGGCAGTTGTGTCCCAGCAACAGGAAACTTTTCTGTGTATGTGACAGAGCTGATGGCTGGGTCCGCATTGAGGTCCATTGACAGCACTTGCATCCAGGAAACTGTGCAGATGTGAGAGAGGAGGTGGATGGGCAGCCAGGAGGGTCAGAGGGAGAGGGATAAAGGGCCAGGCTGTCTGTCTCCTGCCTGCTCTTAAGGAAGCCAATATCTGTGAGTAAGGCAGAGGAAACAGAGTCCACACAGACCTCAGATCCAACTCATTTCCTGGAGACCCATCATCTCCCCTCCCTAAAATCAAGGTAATTGGAACCTCCACAGGACAGGAAACAAAATGCACAGTGGGAGGAAACTGGAAGAAGTGGACTTAGCTGGATTCGAATCCCAGCTCTGTCACTAACTTGCTGTGTGACCCTAGGTAAGTCACTTAACCTCTCTGAGCCTCATGCATCCAGTGGGGATAACAGTATAGGGCTGTTGTGATGATGCAATGAAATGATGCAGATGAAGCAGTTAGCACCATGCAGAGCAGGAGGATAGGACGTAATAAATGCTGTTTGTTAATGGTCTTTATTATTACCTACCCACAGAGCTGGGGAGCGATGCTGGAAATGAAGAATTGTCTGTTGACGGTCTGCTGGTTCCAGATGCCACTTGTTTTGGGATCTGGGCAAAGACCACTGCATTCCATGGCACCCCTGCGGAGGAAGGACCCAGCATGGTTATCTCAACAGAAAGCAGCGGGAAGGAAAATCTTTTCTTCTCGACTTCTTCCCTTTCTTTCCAGAGGAATCTCTACATAAAGACTCATTCATTGACCATTTTATTCATTCATTCCTTCCAGACTCTCCATCCCACATTAACCCAACCCGTCAATATTTCTTGAGCACCTGTCATGGGCCAGCCACCATTCTAAGGTGTGGGGATAGGGTGACGATCAAGACAGGTCCATGTCCCCTCCAGATTAATTAACTATTAATGGCCTTGTCACCACATCTGCTCTCCCCCACTTCAAGAAGAGCAGCATTCTGTTTCCATGGCCCAGGAGTACTTTTCCTGACCCAGAATTCCACCCTCCCCTTGACTGAGTCCCCCATTCCTGGAGCTGGAGGTTCCCTGGGCAACTGCCAATCTGCTTTGGGCTTTGGTTCCTAGGGGCTGGTGGTGGTACAGCACAGTGGTTAAGGACCGTGACTTAAGATGCAAACGTGTTCAAGTTTCACATCTTAGTTTTCCATTTGTTATTTCATGGCCTCCTGAAGTCCCTTGATCTTCAGTTGTAGGTCTCTCATATGGAGATAATAAAAGCACCTAAATATTTTTAAAATATCAATGCATATACTGTAACAAAGGTGGAGAGAATAAAAGTCTCTAACAGCATTTTTAGAGGAATTAAATAAACGAGGCACCTCAAACTCTTCACCCTTAATGAATTCTAGATGACCAGCACTACTTCAGTTGTGAATCCAGTTCTTCTCTCTCTACTTGTTTGCGGGAGAGGAGGGCGACTCCTCCTGCCTTCGGAGCCACCTAGGGCCCTCCCGCCCCTGTGGCCTCATTGGTTGGGCCGGTAGCAGTCTGAAGGGTAGGTAGTGAAAGGATGAGCCGTGCTGCTTAGAGACACAGCTGTGGGGAGGGGAGGGACTCAAGATATAAGCTGAACATTGTCCCAGAGGATGTCCCCAAGACAGAGAAGCTGATGGGCCTGGGGACAGATCCCTGGCTAAAGAGGAGGTGCCCCTTGATGCAACCCCTTGGGTTCCTCCAGTGGGCCACGGGGGGAGGGAGGGGATTGCAGAAGGAGAGATGGCAAAGCTGGATGCTTCTGTTGGAGCTCAGGGGAGCTGAGGGTTGGGTTTGTTCTGGGGTTCTCGGAGGAGGCCCCAGCTGTCAGAGAAGATGGCCACCTGGTTTCATTCCAGTGCTGGCAGCTTGAGAAGTTTGGCTTTTTGCTTGGGCAGTGCACATGAGCTAGCATCCCCTAAGGCTGTCAGGGCATCTGTCATGACTTTGGGGGAGGAGGCGGTAGACCAGCAGTTCTCACCAAGTGAGATTTTTGCCTCCACCATTCATGCAACAAATATTTACCGTACACCTACTATGTTCCAAGTACAGGACAGGCCACAGAGGTGACAGGAATAGAAGAAGTACAGGAGACGGACCCGCATAGAGGGTGACCAGTTTGTCTTGGTGTGGACTTTCTCAGTGTTAGCACTTAAAGTTTCACATCCCAGGAACTCTCTCAGTCTCAGGTGAACAAGGATGATTGGTTGGTGACCATCCTGGGATGCTTCCGCCTGACCTGGCATCTGCCCGGCACAGCTCAGAGCCTATGACACATTAAGGCCCCTGCTGACAGCTCTGAGACCAGAAGAGGAAGCCGGCTGCTCCCTGCACTCAGAAGCCAGACCTGGTCAGGGGCAGTAGGATGCAAAGTGTTGTGTTTGGAGCCAGACCACCTGGGTTTGAAGCCCTGCTCTACCCTGGCCACATGGGGGACTTCCTCTTTGAGCTTCTGTCCCCTCACCTGTGAAATGGGGACATCTGGACCCGAGCCTACCATCAGGAGTGGGTGGGTCCCTGTAGGAGCCACTGTGACCGGTCTTGGGTCTCCCAGAAAGCGCCCACCTGGGGCCGTCCTGGGAGCACCGAGTGACCAGAAGGGCCAGCTGGCTGTAAAGAAGCCCAGGCGGCCCCACCTCCTGGACCCATCACCTTCCTTTGGAGGAGTTACTGGGAAGAAAGGTGACTCTTTCTTGAGGTTCAGAGGGAATGTGAACAAATCTTCCCTCTTTTCTGAGAGGTGTCACAAGGGTTGGAAGGTGAACTGAAATTCTGGCCAGAGCAGGTTAGATTCAGGGCCCGACCTCTCAGCTCCAAACACCCTCCATGCATACGGACTCCCGTGATTATCTCCCTCTCTGGGCCTCGGGTATCTCTGGTATCTCTGGCCAGGACTGGGCTGGGGCGATGGCCGCAGCAAGGCACTCAGTAGAGCAAGGTGAGAGCTTCACATGCCCTATGCTGCCGTAACCCTGGAGAAGCCCTGCTGGGAGGAGGGTGGAGGGAGCACTGTCCTCCTGGGGGAGGTACCCACATGCCAGGAAACTGCCAGGAGAGGACAAATGTCCATCAACCCTCAGTCTCTTCCCAGGCAGAAGGTAAAGACTGGGACTTAGGAATCATCCAGAAACTGGGATTCAGATCTTTGTTGTGTGACTTTAAACAAAAGGTTTATCCTCTTTGAGGCTGTTTCCTCTTCCGTAGAAACAAACAAACAAAAACGTCAGTGCTGCCTTGGTCTTACCCACACAGCCTCAATCGAGATAACACAAATAAAGCTCCGGCACATAGTAGGTACGCATTACAAAATGAGGGTTACTGAGGTCCTTTGGGGTCTTAGGGTATCTTAGCCCCAGGGGCAAGGAGGAAAACAGGACAGAATGCAGGTGTGGAGGAGGACGGATGGGGGGTCCAGGGTGGAGGCAGAGTGAGTGAGAAGCAGATTTCCTCCAGCTCTGGAATTTTTTTAAATTACTCTCTGGGGGGTGAGAAATTCAGAAAGGTTAGGTGTCTGGCCCAAGGACACACAGCCTGTCAGGGACTGATTTAGATTCCTTTTATCTCTGCCCAGGGATTAAGGGCGTCTTTTCCAGCGTCTAAGTCAAAAGTCCTGAGAGGCGTCTGGATTGAATCCAGGGGAATCCCTGCCGAGAGGTTATCCCTGCGCTGCAGAAGTTACGGGGTGGTGAGGAGGATGCTGACCACAGCCCAGGAACCAGCCCTCCCTGGGGTAGGAACAGGAATCTGAACGATTCAAACAGTCCTCAGCATCCGACCCTGAGTGAGCCATGGGGACAAAAGCAGTTACACAGCCTCTGTTTGTGGCAGCGTGCTTTGGGGACACACCCCATCTGAGGTGGTGGGACTGTCCTGTACAAACCGGCCCACCATTCATGTCATTGTGTGGACGCCTCACAATGGTGCCCAACCACAAAGCTCTTCCCAGGCCAAAGCCTGGTCTTGGTGACTCAGAGCTGGGGCCCGGGGGCACCCTCCCCCCTGCTCCAGGAGCTGCAGCCAGCCTGAGTTATGGGAAGACCAGGTGGCGGCCTTCCCACCCCAGGTGGCCCCCGGCTGCCAGTGTTGAGGGCCTCACACCCTCTCAGGATGTAGAAGCCCCTCTCCCCCCACCTTCAGGCCCTGGTGGCCTCCATGTCCCAGCAAAGCACTGAGGACAGTCCTTTCTCCCTGGAGGAACAACAGAACAGGTATTTAAGCACCTGGCACATCGTAGATGACCCCTCTGCAAGCCTCGCGTTATCTTGGACACCAGAGGAGTTTGGCTGGAAAGTCCTGACTCCCTGCCCAAGGAAGCAGCAGGAATAAAGCAATGTGGGGTTCTGGGCAGCCAAAATGACCAACAGGGCTGCAAAGCCCTCTTTGGAATCTAAGAACACAGCTCCCCTAGCCCCCACAGGATGCCCTCCTGCTCGTAGCTTCCTGTCCTCCCATCACGCAGCCCAAACACACTCACATGACACTGACCTACTCACTCACCTACATGCCAGCTTCCTGCTTCTTGCCTTTGCCCACCGGTTCTCCCCTCCAGGCGTGTCCTTCCCTTTACCACTAAGTGTGCCTGTGCATATCCTGCCAACCCAATACCACCCTGCCGTCTAGGCAAACTCCCCCCTCTCAGCATCCCCTCAGATGGCAACGCTCCTGCTCAACCTGTACCCGAGTGGCTGGGCACCCACATTCCTCACCCACCAGCTTGGAGCTCTTGGAAGTCGCTTGTTCATTTCCCACCTGAGAGTTGGGCACAGGTGTTGGGAGCTGAAGTGTCAATTTAAAAAAAAACCTCATTCATCTATCGAAGGACATGGATGGAGTTTGAGATTATCATGTTAAGCGAAATAAGTCAGAAAAAGCAGAGAACCATATGATTTCACTGATATGTGTATATAAAACTGAAAACAACAAAAGAACAAGACAAACAAATGAAGGAATAAAAACTCATAGACACAGACAATAGTTTAGTGGTTACCAGAGGGTAAGGAGGGTGGGGGGTGGGAGATGAGGGTAAGGGGGATCAAATATATGGTGATGGAAGGAGAACTGACTCTGGGTGGTGAACACACAATGTGAGATATAGATAATGTATTACAGAATTGTACACCTGAAATCTATGTAACTTTACTAACAATTGTCACCCCAATAAGCTTTAATTTAAAAAAGAAAAGAAATGAAAAAAGTCAAGAACCATATGACTTCACTCACATAATGAGACATAAAACTGAAAGCAACAAACGAACAAGACAAACAAGCAAAGAAACAAAAACTCATAGATACGGACAACAGTTTAGTGGTTACCAGAGGGTCAGGGGGAGGAGGTGGTAGAAGAGCATAAAGGGGGTCAGAGAACTGACTCTGGGTGGTGAACACACAGTGCAATATATAGACGATGTATTATAGAAATGTACACTTGAAACCTATATAATTTTACTAACCATTGTCACCCCCGATAAATTTAATAAAAAATAAACAAATAATAAAGTAGCTCACTTAATGGGAAAAAAAGAACCCCACAGGGAACGAGAGTGAGTGAGCCATGAATGAAGGAATGCCTAGGCATCTCCACACTCATCTCAGCAGATACTTAATTCATGAAGAAGCAGTTTTGCGAACTTGCCCAAATCCGTCCAGAGAACGCAGCCTCACCTGTCCAGCTGTGAGGTAAGCCTGTGCCAGGAAGCAATAGCTCTCCTGGCTGCCCCCACGGGGGCTTGGGAACCTGTCACTGCCCAGGGTACCTGTCACTTCCCGTCTGCTCCACGGATCCTCCACAGGCCCCAGTCCCATCCGTCCCACTTACCTGGCCCACAGATGAGGACACTCACAGCTACGGCCATCAGGGGCTCAAGCCGGCGGGGCCGGCGGTGTGCAGGGCCCTCCCAGCCCATCTCCTGCCTGTCCACCCTGGCGGTGCTCCTCACCCCTGAACAAGTCCCTGCGACTGAGCCCTGCCCAGGCGGGCCCCAGCTCCTGGGAGGGCTGTGAGGACACGCCTTGCTGAGCTTCCCAGGAGGGGCAGGGCTTCCCTGGGGGGAAGAAGTGGTGACACCGCTGCTGGCAAAGGTCAGCGGCATCATCAGCGCCTGCAGTGACTAACACCTGCTGACCAACACCCTCTGTGAGATGGGCCCCAAGGAGACCCCCAACCCACCAGACAAAGCCTGGCTCCCGAGACTGTGGCCTAACCGAGAGACCCCCATGGGTGCATCTGGGATGAAGGAAGGACAGGGACCTGGGCCTCAACCTGTCCCATTCTTTGAAGCCCCTGGATTCTACCTCTGACACCTACCTGCTCAGAGGCTGGCACCACCAGCCTGGGACTGTCGGACCCTCCCTGGAGGAGGTACGCACGGCTGGCTCAGAGGGTTCTGGAATGTGCGGGTGTGGAAAGGAGACTGCACTCCCACGTGGGAACTCCCCGGCTGCCAGGGCAGCTGAGGGCCAGGTCTGTGGTACCTTTCGGGAGCCCCCCAGAGCCACCCTCTCCACCTCTGTGCCCCACACAGCCACCATGGGGCTGCAGTCCCTCGCTCCCCGGCCAAGCCCTCAGTGGCCCCTTGCCAGGGGCAAAGAAGGCATGAATGGCTGCGGTAGGGTACCAGGAGCGGATTGGGGATTATGCCCCCCCAACATCTCCACAGCCCCCAGCATGTTTCTTCTCGCCCTGGACCTGGGCTGTTATGACAGCCATCCCTGAAACAGCCTCTCTGCCGTGTGCCCAGCACAGATCCTCCTTGGGTACCATGCACCTCAGGGCCCCCACTCTCCTCCCCCCGTCCAGGCACTCAAGATACCCCCTCCCTGCTCTCCTGCCCCATCCCTCAAGCCTCTAACAGCCCAAAGCCAGGAGGGTTTATCTCCTCATTCAAGGAAGGCATACACAGGTGCCCAGTGCGAAGGTGGCAGGCAGTAGACACCACACGGGGCCTCGTACATCTCCTGGATATTTGTACCCAGATCCAAATTCCTGTGGCCAGGGCAAGCTTGTCAGAAAACTTCAGGCCCTTCCATGTCCTCTGTAACTTACTCTCTCCTCTCTGCCTGCCCTACTCTTATTCATTCACTCTCAGGACAAACATACCCTGAGCCCCAGCTCTGCTCTGGGCATGCAGCCTGACCAAGGACAAATGAACAAGTACAGAGATCACGCTGGGGTGGCAGAAGCACAGAGTTTGGTGGGAGACACCAGACCCAGACTGGGAAGGGAAAGGAATCAGGGAATGCTTCCTGGAGGAGGTGCCACATACACCAAGACCTGAAGGATAAGCTAGAGTCAGCTGGGCCAGGGTTGTGGGTAGATGAAATGGGAGGGTTCTGGGGAAAAGATACAGCAGCAGCAAAGGCTGGAGGCTGCAGGAAGGGGGAAGTTGCATCTGGCCTTTGTCCAACTCCCTCACCCCTAGTTCCCTACCGAGGCACATCCTCCCTTCCTAAGAAAAACAGGCCAAGCTAGCGAGTCCCGTGGAAGGAAGATCACTGTGCTCAACTCCCCCATTTCTCAGAGGGGAAAACTGGGTCCCAGGAAAGCGCCAGAACAGAGATCACTGACAGAGCTGGGAGCAGACCCCAGGCCTCTGGACTCCCCCAAATTCTTCCCTATTAAGCAATTCAAATCCTCCTTCACTAAGACGTGACAACAAGCACCATCAATCTGGGAGGCCTTGGGGTCTAGGAGCTGCCCTGCTCTTATGAAGGGCACTCGGCAGTGAGTGTGTTTAGCTTCATGATGGGTAATCACAGCTACTGTTTACTGAACACCTACTATGTGCTGGGCATGGCTTCCAGTCATCACCATGACGCAGGTCTTACCCTCACAGCGACTCTGTAAGGTGGCCGCTGTCAGTGCCATTGCCCAGATGAGAATGCCAAGGCTTAGGGATCTGCCCAGAGTCACTCAGCCAGCACACAGCAGAGCTAGGATTTGAACTCAGTTTGCATCTAAAACAGTGTTTTTCACCCAGGGGCATTTTTTGTCCTCCCAGAGGACACCTGGCAATGTCTGGAGTCATTTTCAGTTGTCCTGAGGGGAAGGGGGTTGCTATTGGCATTGAGTGGGTAGAGCACAGTGAATATCCTACAGTACACAGTACACCACCACCACCACCAGCCCCACCCCAACAATGAATTATCTGGCCCCAAACGTCAATAGTTCACTGATAAGAAACCCTGGTCTAAAGCTGTGCTGTTGTCCAGCGGAAATTTCCATGATAATAATGTTCATGTTTACACCTGCTCCATCCAGGTAGCCCCATGTGGTTACTAAGCACCTGAAATGTGACTGGTACAATGGGGGAACTGAAGTGCTCGTTTTGTTTAATCTTAGTTTAAAAAAACAATAGCTGTATCCCATGTTCATTGCAGTATTATTCACAATAGCCAAGAAATGAAAACAACCTGAGCGTCCATCAATGGATAGGTAAAGAAAATAATGGAATATTACTCAGCCATGAAAAAGGAAATCTTGCCATCTGGGACAACATGGATGGACCTAGAGCGTATTATGCTCAGTGAAATAGTCAGACAGAAAAAGACAAATACTGTATCATCTCATTTAGATGTGGAATCTAAAAAAAAAAAAGGGAGAGGAAAAAAAAAAATCCCAGAAGACTCAAGCTCACAGATATAGAGAATGGATTGGTGGATGCCAGAAGCAGGGGGTGGGGATGGGAGACATGAATGAAGGAGTCAACGGTACAAACTTCCAGTTATAAAATCAGTAAGTCAAGGGGATGTCATGTATAGTATGGCGGGGGGGAAACAAAACCAATGCTCAGTTCAGTTATTAGAAGCCTCAGAAGCAGGCTTGGAACAGTGTGGGCATGTGAATGTACTTATTTTGACTGGAATTTTGCAAAATCTAAATACAGATCAAGTAGTTCAGATTAAAAAATCTAACTGCGCAATAAAATTTAAAACGCACACTGAATTTAGAAGATAGGAGAAAAAGCACGTAAACCATCCCCTTAGTAATTTTTATATTGATTACTTAATAAAACAATAAATATTTGGATATATTGGATTAAATAAAACATATGATTACAATTAATTGCACCCGTATATTTTTACTCTTTTAATGGGGCTACTGGAAAATCTACAATTACATAGGTAACTTGGGTTCTCTTTCTAATGGATAACGCTGGTCTGGGATCTGAGCGCTCCCCACCATAAATAAGCGTAACCATTTCAGATAATATTCTTATTATACCATAATTTAATCGTAATCATCGTAACTAGAAAAAACCTTTGCCTCTGTTCTGTCTTCCTCAGCTTAACTCCATCCGCCGGGTCACTGGGGAATTGGGGGAGATCTCTGGGTGCTGGAGATCTGCCTGCTCCCCTGCAAGTGCACGCAGAGAATGGTGCTATTGGAGAAAGAGCGGAGAAGGCTCCTGCTGTACCCAGACCGCGCGGGGCCTGAGCCAGCCTTCCCTATCAGGTGGCATTGGTGGGGGCCCAGGGGAAAGAGCTGACACTGCTTGGACACAGTCAGAAAAGTGGAGGAGAAGCCCACTGAATTCCCGCAGCAGAAGTGGGTTTGGGGACAAGGGAGAGCCCCCATGCAAACGTCCTACGAAAGACACAGGAAGCTCAAGAGGAGCTGTCCGTGATTCTTGAGAAGGGACGTTCTGGGCAGGAGAACAGACAAGGCCAGATTGTCAGGACCAGAAGAAGTCCAGAGGGAATGAGACAGGCGCTGGAGGGAGCCTGGGTTCTAATCCCACCCCTCACAAAACTGGTAAGTACAATATGCTGGGCATCATGGCTAAGGGCACTGCCATTAAACACCAGCATGAACATGAGGCATTTATTCAATGTGTTCTCTGAACTCCACCCCTTGCAGACCTAGTAGTTCATTTAGCTCTCATGGTATCTCCAGATGGTGCATTCATCAACCCATTTCAGAAAGACATAAACTGAGGCACAAAGAAATTACATAACTCACACAGCACCCTGCAGGGAAGGGCCATATGTTTCCATCTGTAAAATGTTCAAGAACAGGCAAGACTAACCGATGGGGATGGAAATCAGAATAATGGAACATTGTTTGAAAGGGAATGAGGGAAACTGCTACAGCAGCAGTTTTCAATGGGGGTGTGGGGCAATTCTGCCCCCCCAGGAAACATCTGGCAATGCCTGGAGACATTTTTGGCTGTCAGAAATGACAAGTGCTCCCAAAGACATACAAATGGCAAACAAGCATAAGAAAAAGTACTCAGCATCACTAGTTGTCAGGGAAATGCAAATCAAAACCACAATGAGGGGCAGCAGGATGGCTCAGTTGGTTATAGCATGAGCTCTGAACAACAGGGTTGCCAGTTCGATTCCCACATGGGATGGTGGGCTGCGCCCCCTGCAACAAACGATCGAAAATGGCAACTGGACTTGGAGCTCAGCTGCGCCCTCCACAACTAGACTGAAGAACGACTTGGGGCTTATGGGTTCTGGAAAAAACACACTGTTCCCCAATATTCCCCAATAAAATTTAAACACACACACACACACACACACACACACACACACACACACACACAATGAGATATCTGCCAGAATGGCTGTCATCAACAAATTAACAAACAACAAGTGTTTGCGAAGATGCAGAGAAAAGGGAACCCTCAGTACTGTTGGTAAGACCCAAATTGGTGCAGCCACTATGGAAAACAGTATGGAGGTTCCTCAAAAAAACTTAAAAATAGAACTACTTTGTGATTCAGTAATCCCACTGCTGGGCATTTATTTAAAGAAAACAAAGTCACTATCTCAATGAGATCCCTGCACCTCCGTGTTCATTGCCACTTTATTTACAGCCGCAAACACATGGAGACAACCTAAGTGTCCACCAACAGATGAGTGGATAAAGAAAGTGTGAGGTATACCATTGGTGCCAAAAAAATGTACACAAGTGGATACTTTGGTCAACATTGCTCAAGCAGTAGTTCACCGTAATCAGAAGTGTCTGGACGCTGATGGTAACCACTTTGAGCACCTCTTGTAATTGCAGAAGTCAAACGTGACTTGCATTCATCTTTTGTTATGGGTATAAATTGAATATTACAATTTTAATACAGTTTTCCTTTTTTAAAATGTGTATACATTTTTTAGGCACCCTCTGTATATATGTATCCACAATGGAATATTATTCAGCCACGAAAAGGAAGGAAACCTTGCCATTCACGACAAGGATAGCCCTGAGGGCATTACGCTCAGTGAAATAAGTCAGACAAAAACAAAAGACAAATACTGTGTGATCTCACTTATACATGGAATCTTAAAAAAAAAAAAAACTCAATAACACAGAGAACACACTGGTGTTTGCCAGAAGTGGGGGATAGGGGGAGGGGAAAAGGGGGATGGTGGTCAAAAGATAAAAACTTCCAGAAAGAAGAAACCAAGCCCTGGGAGGTGTGGGTGCTGCTGGCATCTAGCGGGTGGCAGCCAGGGCCCATGCTCAGCATCCTGCACAGACAGCCCCTCACAACAAAGAATTGCCCCCCCGCCCCAAATATCCGCACTACGGAGGCTGGGAAACCCTGTCCCAGAGGGAAGGAATGTTCCATACTCTGAGCCAAGGGAAGGTAACACGTATGTAACAATTCACTGAGTCATACACTAACAATGAGGACATTTTGTACACTGTACTGGGTGGGCGTTACACCTCAACAAAAATTTTTTAAGAATTAACTTAAAATTGTACCAATGCATTTGGCAGAGGGTGCTGTTGAACCGAGGCCTGTCTGAATGATGTGTTTTCACCTGAACAATGACAATGCCCTGCTCACAGGCCTCCCTGCATCCCTTCTTGCTCTGGTCCAAGTCATTCTCTATAGCTCACCTGTTCAAACCCTCCAATGCCCTCCTCATGCAGAACTTTGAGTACAATCAAAATTCCTCGCTGTGAATTCTTCACAGCCCTTGGGTCTGGCTCCAGCCACCTCTTGGTCTTTTCTTCCCTTTACTCTCCCCTCTCTGCTCTGCTGCACTGTCTCCCTGCTGGAAGCACACATGAAGACTTTGCCCACCTCAGGGCCTTTGCACATGCTCGTCCCTCTGCCTGCAATTCTATACAACTGGCTCTTTCCCATCTCCCAGGCCTCCAACCAAATGTCACTTCCTCAAGAGGTCTGCTCTCACCAACCCCCAGCTTGGCCGGCTTTCTCCACCTCTTTACACCTCATTATCCTCTTTATTTCCTCTCTAGCACAGGCTAGATATAGAAAATATAGAAATTTTCTATATTTCTAATTATTTTAGGATCCATATGTTCACTTGTCTATTGTCTCCATCTTCCAGGTGGGCAGGGGCTGGGTCTATCTTAGTCATGGGAATATGCCCATGGATGGCACACTCTAGGCCCTCACATATTTGTTGAATAAAACATAAATACGTCCCTAGGGGTCCCTCGATGGGGTTGAGAAGGAAACCCTGTTGTATTTAATTTAGCCATTTGAGGGCCTAGCAGCTCTAGGAGCCAGCCTTCTGGGGGCCTGCCCTGTGAAACTCTATCCAGGACTTCCTTCCCATCCTCGGAAGCTTCCAGGTAATTCTTGACCCCCTGCCACCCACACGACCTTAGTTCTGGCTCTCACCTCATCTTCTGACGTTTCAAACAGCCTCTTTATTCATCCTCTATCTCCAGCCCCACCCTGAGATCCCCTCCACCCAGCCAACGAGTGACCTTTCAAAAATGCAGAACCGGCCATGCCCTGCCCCTGGTCTGAATTCTTCAGTGCCTTCTCATCCCCCTCAGGATCAAGTTCACTCTCCAACCTGACTCTTAAGGCCCACCTTGATCTGGGACCTGCTTCCCCATTCACCTCATCACTATTTCCCCCACAAACTAGAGCTTCAGCCATGTCAGAGTAGCCAGCCTTCCCCGCAATGTTTGACAGGGCTTCTCCCCTCCCGGCCTTGCCGGCTGTTCCCTCTGCCAGGACTGTCCTCCCTCTCCTCATTCATTCCTTCAAAGGCTTTGCTGCTGCATCCCAGGAAGCTCCACGGCCTCACACAGACAGAATGTGTAACTCCCTGCCCCGTTTCCAGAGCCCTCTGTCACTGTCTAGTGAAAGAATTTGACCACACGCTCACATACCTGTGTTTTGATTTCTTGCACACCTTAGATTCGTGAATACTGCACAGGGTACCTGACACACAGTAGGTGTGCAAAAATACAGAGGGTGCCAAAAAAATGTATACACATTTTAGGAAAGGAAAAGACTGTATTAAAATTGTAATCCTCAATACACACCAATAACAAGATGAACACAAGTCACGTTTGACTTCTGCAATTATAAGAGGTGCTCTAAGCGGTTACCATCCGTGTAATTTTAATATAGTGTTTTTTTCTTTCTTAAAATGTCTATACATATTTTTGGCACTCTCTATATATAGTTTGCTGACTGACTCATTTACTTATTGACCAATCACCAGGCCCCAAGCACTGGGAACAAAGAAATGAAGGAGACAAACGTGGCTGAAAAAGCAAATAGGTTGCTACTGTCTGTGTTTTCTATTCCCCTCTGGTGCTTCACCCTCCTTCTGACCACGGTGGTTCTTTGTACTCATATATGGTACACAGGACCCCGGGATGGAGCCTAAACCGACTTGTCTCAAATCCAGACCCATCTGGTAATTCTAGAGGATTTAAGGTCTACTGAGGATGGATAATCCTTAGCTGTGCACGACAGATGACAGATGGGGTGTTTAGCAGCACCCTTAACCTCTACCCACAAGATGCCAGTAGTACCTCCACCTGCCCCCCTCCCCGCCATACACAGTGGTGACAACTAGAATGTCTCCAGATATTGCCAGCGGTCCTGTGGGGGCAAAATCACTCCTAACTGAGAACCACTGAATTATATCCATACCAGAATCTGGCCCAAAGACAAGATCCAGTTATTAAGAAGGGAAGTGCTTGCAAGTACAGCCAAGTAGTTAAAATCTTACGGTTCTCATAAAAAGTCATTGACCTATACACATAGACTTTACTGGATCTAAATTACAGTTTCATATAAAAGGGAAAAAAAAGCATAGAAATAGAGATCAAACTGATGGTTGCCAGAGAGGAGGGGAGTGGGGGATGGGTGGGAAAGGTGAAGGGGAACGCTGTCAATAACACTGTGATAAGTTTGCGGGGTGACAGATGGTAACTGAACAGCGTGGTGAGCACATTGTAAGGTATGTAAATGTTGGATCCCTATATTGTGCACCTGAAATGAATATAACACTGTATATGAACTATACTTAAATTTTAAAAACTTATAGAAAGCAGAAAAGGAAGGGGCAATATTCTATATCTCTCTGGGGTGATGCTGACGAACTTCTATATCCTGATGGGGGTTTGGGTTACACCAATGTGTGCATTGTCCAAAGTTAGCAAATTACACAATATCTGTGCATTTTGTGGAATGTAAACTTGATCTCAAAAGATAAACATCTATGTACAGATATTGGGTTCTGGTTAATGCACGGTGAACTACTTGGGGGGGATGGTACTCATAACGCAACTTCTTTGGAATACATAAAAAATAAGATGATTAGATATGGTGGATAAAAGGATAGAGGGAGGGAGGGAGGGAGGGAAGGAGGGAGGGAGGGAGGGAGGGAGGGAGGGAGCAAGAGAGGGAAGGAAGGAAGGAAGCAAGGAAGGAAGGAAGGAAGGAAGGAAGGAAGGAAGGAAGGAAGGAACTGTGGATGGATGGTTGGAAGGATAGAAGGATGGATGAGTTGATGGATGGGTAGATGATGGATGGATGGAGAGATGTGTGATAAAGTAAGTATGGCAAAATGTGAATTTAGAATCTTGGTGCTGGGTATATGAGACTTCATTGCAACATTCTTTCAATTTGGTGTATGTTTGAAATTTTTCATAATAAGCTGTTGGAAAACGTATACACTTAAAATTGTGCATGTCATTGGGCCTAAGTTCTAGTTCCTTGAAAAGGGGCAAAAATATAGTCTATATAGCTTTGGGATCAGATTGACCTCTGACCCAGCTGTGCCTTCTTTTCCCCTGAACCTGCTTTCTCTCTTTTATCGGGTCAGGGTTACAGGCACAAGCTCTGGAGTCAGATGCACAGGGTTCAAATCAAATCTCCACTATGTCAGGTGTGCAGCTTTGGACAATAACCTCACTTTCTTTGCATCTCAAATGGGGCAATGCCAGCACCTACTTTGCAATATTGCTATTGAGCCTGAAATGAGAAGACTCATAGTCGTGTAGCAAAGCAAGTGAAGACGAGAGGTGGCACTAAGCCTGTTTCTCTGGGAGCGTGTGTGAGATGAGACACCCCCTGCATGAGACGCCTCCAGGTATGAGACACCTTCAATCACCCTGGAGGAGCCTTTGAGAGAGACTTTAGAAAAGCAGAACGTGGGAGGGGGCAGGGCCAAGGAAACGGGGCTCGTCTAATCATTTGCAAGTACTAAATCTATTCATTTTCATCCCCGCCCCCATGATGCAGCCTGAGAAATAGGCACATTCCAAAGCCACATCAGCTTTTCCTCATTTGCAAATCTTAAAAGAAGGATTAAGCTTGCAGCATGGCCGCTGCCTTAGCGTTCCTGAGTCAGGAGAGAGCCGAGCCAGGACCCAGGGCATTGGGGGGCCTGAGGGGCCAGCTCCAGTCACTATGGAGTTTTGTCTTCTGCTGTGAGTTCTTGGGCTCCACTCGCTCTTTCACCTTCAACGTAGAGGAAGAGGATGGTGCAGAGGCCGTGCTGGCGTGGACCAGGCTCTGCCTCAGGGAACCAGGACCACCAGGAGACTGCCGTCCCTGTGGCCAACCTCAAGTTGTCCTGCATGGGTGCAGCCCACGCTCAGCTTGGATGACGTCCAGCTCCAACCACCTGAAGTCAGGTTCTGGCCCTGCCCGGATCACCGGGCGGCACCAGATGGTGACCGTAAGCAATGACATTTCGGAGGAAGAGGAGAGAGGAGAAGAGGGGTGTGAGGAGGAGGAAGCTGAGTTGTGCCCCATCCTGCCTGCCGAGAAGCAGCGGGGCAGGCCCTAGCACTCCTTGGTGAGTGAGAGGGAGGGGTGCCCAGCAGGGTCTGGGAGGTTGGAGGAACAGGTGCTGACCCCTCATTTGCTCTCCTGCCTGCCACACATGCCGGGCACCATGTTGCTGTACAATTATCAAGAATTTTAAATGTCTTCTCTGTTGAAGAGGAGGGGTGGGTTGGGGCATCTTGGACTGGTGCTAGGAGAGCGGGGGTCCCATTCTCCACAGGGCCCTCGTCCGCTCATCTTGTACCATGCCTGGGGCTTCCCTTTTCTCCAGCAGGGAGAAGAATTCTGAGCTTCTGTTGTGACCCTCTCTCCCCACTTGCCTGTAAGGTTGGCGGGCAGCATCTGAAGCCCAGGATTACACATTTTTAATGCTTTTTACATTTTTGGATAAAGGTTGCAATAAAGTGGTGTCGTGTTTTTTTTTGAAAAACAAAAAAAAAAGGATTAAGATGTCTTCTAGAACTTGCCACGGGGTCTCCAGCCTTCAGCTCAACAGTCTATTATACGTAATAAGTCCCTCTATCCATATTTTCTGAATTACGCAAAAGCTACTGAGGTGTCAAGTGCAGATGATTCTGAGGGCAGAAGCCTCATGTTATGGGTTGAATTCTGTCCCCCCAAAGATGTTCAAATCCTAACCCCCAGTATGTGTGCATGGGACCTTATTTTGGAAATAGGGTCTTTGCAGATGATTCGGTTAAAATGAGGTCATTAGGGTGGGCCCTAACCTAATCTGTGTCCTTGTAAAAGGGAACCTTGGACGCAGAGACAGACATGCACAGGGAGAACGGCTTGTGAACACGGAGGCAGAGATCCGGGTGACACATCTACAGGCCAAGGAACCCCGAAGATCGCCAGCCAGCCACCAGAAGCTAGGGGGGAGGCCTGGCAGGGATACTTTCTCCCTGACAGCTCTCAGAAGAAATCAACCCTGCCATCACATAGACTTCTGGCCTCCAAAACTGTGAAATAACACATTTCCGCTGTGGGAGACACCCAGTTTGTGGTAGTTTGTTACAGCCGCCCTAGAAATACACCTGCAAATAGCAACAAGGAAACTAATAGTAAGTAGGGCGGGTGGGGAGGGGGCAGCCACTCAATTCAAACTGACAGGTTTTCGTCAGGAGCTGCCAAGTGCCAGGCATGAGGATGTAGCAGTAAAAGGACAACAATTTGACTTGGGAAAGTCCCAGAAGTACACACTGTTCCCCAATAACGTCCTGTTCCCCTTCCCAAAAAAAATCTTTAAAAAAAAAAACTCCCTGCCCTTAGGGGGCTCTGAGTGACAGAAGGAGGCGGGCAAAAATAAGGAAGGGCACACACCTTACTTCTGTGGTGGCAGGTGACTTACAAGGTGGGGATTTAATCGAACCCGGGGACTTGATGAAACCTGGGGGTGGGGTGGAGACCTGAGAGGTGAGTAATATCAGACAAAGGGAGGGCAGAAGAACATCTGAGGCGGGAGTTTCATTCAAGGGATGGAGAGTATCTGGAGAGATAGGTGCAGGGTCCGGAAGGTGGTGGACCCAGGTATGGTTAGCAGAACAATGGCCTCCCAAGTTGTCTATGTCCTAACCCCCCGAACCTGTGAATGTGACTTTCCATGGCAGATGTGATGGAGTTAAGGACCTGGAGATGGGGAGGTGACCCTGGGTTATCCAGATGGGCCCAGTGTCATCACAGGGTGCTTATGAGAGGGAGGCGGGAGGGTCTGGGTCGGAGAAGGAGAAGTGATGATGGAAGCAGAGGTCAGAGAGACAGAGAAAAATCTGAAAATGCTACACTGCTGGTTTTGAAGAGAGAGATAGGGCCATGAGCCTTGAAATGTGGATAACTTCCTAGAAGCTAGAAAAGGCAAGGAACAGATTCTCCCCTAGCACTAAGTTTGTGGTGTTTGTTACAGCACCAGAGGAAACTCCTACCCCACAGGGCACCCATCAGGAGGGACTTCACAAGGGGCGCTCAACTCCACACAGACACCCAGCTGGTGAACGCCCGGGCTCCAAGAAATGTTTGCTGAACAACAATGTGAATAGATAAATCAACAAACAACCCGCGGTCCTCATGACCATCGTGGTCGCTGACTCTTTTGTGAGACCTTTGAGCACATTAAGGCATTGACCGGCAGGCTTTTGCTTTATTTCTTTAAGCCTCACAACAAACCCTAAGAGTTACACACTATTTTTCCCATTTTCAGAGATGTGGAAACTACAGCTCAGAGAAACTCCGACTTGCTCAGTCAGTGAAGGAGAGGTAAAGGCAAAGGACTTGACCCCAGGCAGGGCCACGCTGAAAGCCTGTGTATGTGTACTGCACTCGTTAAACAGATGAATGTACTAACAACAGCACCCATAACCCTGCAGCTGAGACATCCTTCCCGGGGGACCCTCGTCCAAGGAGCAGCAGTGACATCTCTGGGAAGGAATCTTTGAGGAGTCCTTGAGTTTAGGCACTCAAGGGTGGGAACAAGGGGTTCACATCCCTGGTTGGGGCCTCTCAGGTTATCACTGAGGGATTCAGGACTATCTTATTTTGTTTTGTTTTTTCAAGGAGGATCTTCCCTAGAGTGGTCTTTTCAATTGTGCCATGGGGCAGGTTTTAATTGCATAAAAATGCTCCGGTCTTGCCCAACCTGTAAGGTCCTGCTACAGCATTCCTCATGTGGTGTCTTTCAGGCTCTACTTGTATGCCTCCAGTGACAGGGAGCTTACTACCTCAGTCAACACTCATGATTAATCAGGATAACAGCCCTCTCTATTGGTTCAAATTCTGATCTCTATAGCTCCTTTCTTCCAGTGTGAGAACCCTTGGCTTTATTTTCTGCTGGAGGTAGAGTGACAAAATAACATGTGTAAGACCCACTCAGTTCTTACTGCACTCAGTAAGACCTACTCAGTAAGACTGCACTCAGGTTAAGAGTCAAACACCACCCCTAGCTGAGGAATCTATGGTCCTTGGTGATCGCACCTAGAGGAATCCCCTCCACTGGGGTATAGGCTGGACTCAGTGAACCAGTTAAAATGAGTAAAATATGGCAAGAGTGGTGGGGTGTCATTTTCACAATCAGGTTACAAACGACTGTGGCTTCTATCTTGTGGGATTGTCTGTCACCTGCCTGGTTTGAATGCTTTGATACAGCAAACAGCTAGGGAAGGGGTCATGTGGCAAGAAGCTGAGGTGGTCTCCCACCAAAAGCCAGCAAGACACGGGAGACCGTTAGCCCCACAGCCACTAAGAGCTGCATCCTGCCAAAAGTGAACTTGGAAGCACGTCCTTCCTCACTGGAGCCTTGAGATGCTGCAGCCACGGCTGACACCTTGATTACAGCCTGTGGGAGACCTTGAGGCAGAGGAGCCAGCTGAGCTGCACCCACATTCCTGAGCCACGGACACCCACCGTGAGGTAGCAAAGGTTGTTTCCAGCCTTTACGCTTTGGGGAAATTTGTTAAGCAGCGATGACTGGACACAAATGCTCCACACAAGCCAGGTCCTGCCCATCTCGTTGACCTCGTCTCATATGGACCCTCTCCTTCTTGTTCACAAGCCTCCAGCCACTCTGATCTTAAAGCTCCCAGACACGCCACATGCTTTCTCTCCTTAGAGCTTCCCCCCGCCGGAAATGCCTTTCCCGCTGCAGGATCCCTTTCCCCATTCCAGTCTCGGCTCACGTGGTACCTCCTCAGAGAGGCCTTCCCTGACCACCATGTCTGAAGTTGACTCAGCCCTTTGCTCACTTTTTAACAACCTCCTAGATTTTCTGCCTCGTTGAGACAGAGGCCTCGCTCTTATTGCCGGCTCTGCATCCTTCGCACTCAGCACACACATGGCCCTGAAGCAGGTGCTCCACCAGTGTCTGGAAAACAAGCGGGTGAGTACATGAAGCCGGGACCAACAAGACGCAGCCGCTTGACGTCTGAACTGGAAAGCAAAGCATGGCAGAGCTGGTGCCACATCCATCCCCAGAGCCCAGCACCTGAAGGAAGCTCTTGAAGGAAGGTGAGGCGGGGCCAGCCTGACCTTCCTCTGTCCCTAGCAGAGGCTGTGTGGCATTTCCCAGCTGCCAGGAGGACTCGCAGTGACCGTCATGCTCTACTGGTCTTCGTGGTCTCCCAGCCACACCTGTGGGTGCCAGCCAGCTCAGGTAACATCACCATGGGCTTCTAATCCTGTGTCTGTGGGAGCAGCTGGGAAGGGCTGCCAGGGAGTGTCCCGGTGGGGCCAGGCCAGGAGAGCCCCTGCCAAGGTACACATTGCGTCCCACGGGGATGGTGACTTGCAGGGTCCCTGGCCAATGGTTTTAAGGAGCCATCTTCCTCCTAATGATTCCCACGAGCCAGGCACTGTGCTAAGTGTTTGCCACATGTCATCTCATTAAATGCTCACAGAAATCCAGAGGACAGGTATGGCTCTTTAAGTAGTGTTCGAAGACCCAATTCCAGCATGGGGACAACAGGGTTCCCCCAACACCAACAAATCATTCTCAGACATTGGCAGGGTGTCCAGTAATTCAACTCAGTTCTATCTACCCAGAGATAGCATCAGATCCCCCAGGATAAGGGCTCAAGACCACCCCCACCACAAACATAGGCACACTTCAGACACCAGTCGCAAGCCTTGCCTCTTACCTGTGCTTCTGACCAACCGACTATAGATTGGAGGTCCCAACGACTCCCTCCAACTCAGGATGCCCATCGCAAGTCCAGCTTGTTACCCATCCTTCTGACCCACTGGCTATAGATCAGAGGTTCCCATGACCCCCTCCTTGGATTCAATTAATTTGCTAGGGTGGCTCCCAGAACTCGGAGAAACATGTTACGTACTAGCTCACCAGTTTACTAGAGAAGGGTACAGCTCAGGGACAGCCAGATGGCAGAGATGTGTGGGGCAAGGCAAGGGGCAGGGGGCACAGTGTCCACGCCCTCTCCAGGCACCACCTCCCAGCAGCTCCACGTGTTCACCAACCCGGAAGCTCTCCGAACCTGTTTCAACCCGGGAACTGTGGATGAAGACTGACTGTCTTATAAATCACAACGTTGCACTCTTAGGTCCACGTCTTATAATCAGGACGTTGAGGGTCAACGGGAGAAGCAGTGTGTCCACAGCCAGGATGCAGAAGAGCTGGGACTCGAACCCACAGTAGATGCCGGAGACCCACGAGAATAACCACTGTCTCCCCTGCCCCTTCCCACCATGACCTTTGTTCACAGGACAGCACTGAGGGGTAGAGATGAAAAAGAACTGAGGGGGACGTGTGCCCCGTCTGGGACAGACACTGGCGACCCCCTCCAGCAGTTCTTTCAGCAGAAGTACAAACTGATTTAAAATACAATGTAGTTTATATTTTTCCAGCAGCCACACGCAACACAAAGTGAAAAAGAAACCGGTGAAAATAATATAAGTCATATATTCCAGGCTCAGCAAGCTTTTTCTGTAAAAGGCAGAGTAAGCATTTTTGGTTTCATGGGCTATATGGTCTCTGCTACATATTCCTCTGTTTGGGGAGGGTTTTATTTTGTTTTTGTATTTTTGTTTTTATTTTATTTTATTTTATTTATTCCTGTGTGTTTGGTTTTGCCCCAGCCCTTTAAACACATAAAAACCATTCTGAACATGAGTTCTCCACAGAAAAACAGGGGCCCGGGTCCTTTGCCCATGACCTGAATGACTCAAGAAATGAATGGTAATCTATTTCAAAATAATTGAAGGAGGAAGAGAAGAGGAAAGAAGAAGAGGGCAAACAGAGTGGAGACGGTAGAGAGAGTTGTGGAAAAAGAGAAACCGAAGAAGGAGCAGGGAGAATGAGGGGAGGGGAGTAGAAGAAAGAGAGAGAGAGAAGGAGAGAAGGAAGGAGGGAAGGAGGCTGGGAGGAAGGAAAAGAAGGAATGGGAGGAAAGGAAGGAAAAGAAACATCCATTAAGCCCTTGCATTTTTTCCACATACCCTTACTGGTGAATTCTTTCCCATTGTGGCTTCAATTTCAGGTTCTAATGGAAAAACCCATATCTCCAACCCCAGGTTAGGCCCCCCTGACTGTACCCTCTGTCCTTCTCCCCTCCTTTGGACCATCACAGTTCATTGTGACAATTTGTTCAAACTGTGCCTCTGAGCCATATGAAGCCTGAACCAATTTGGCTGCAGTGACCTTTGACCCTCAGCATCAGGCACAGCCTCGACATCCGTGAAACCAATGAGTATAGAAACAAAGACGATAAAACACTTGTACGACCACCAGAATGCCTAGTTGGAAGATTAAAATGCAAGGACTTACTATCTCTGGTCCTAGACGGGGAGGGCATGGGGGCCTCTGCCCTGAGTGTGGCGGGGGTGGTTGGGCAGGGGGCACTGGAGCCGGCTGGGCCCCATCCTGGCCTCTGGGAACTCACGGGACCCCTGGCTTCACTGATGGCCCTGAGAAGACAGATGCTGCCCTTCTGATCAGCTTTCTGTTGTCCGCTGCCTCTTGGCATCCACAGAAAACCCATTCGTGTTCCTGACTCTGGATAGCAAGCGTGTCCCTGGGGGTGTCCCAGGGGAGCTGGGCACACCTGTGCACGGCCCCTCTGGAGAAGGCTAAAACGTGGGCACATGATGCTCAACCAGAATTCCTGCAGTTACACCCAGCCCCAGCCAAGCTCTGCTGTCCAGCTGAGTGACTCCCCAGGAGAGAAGCGAGAGAGGAGAGAGGGCCAGCATCACCTCTTTGGTAACTTAGAAAACTCGGAACCACAGATGAATTGGAGAAGTGGCATCCCTCCATAAAAAGTCCCCGAATAACAAACACCCATGACTATAAATGATCCTTGCAAACGAACAGCTACCCCTGAATTGGTCCAGTTAAGGAAGCTACAATAATGCAAATGGAAAATGGCAACACTGCCACTGCCACTTACTCAGTCACCAGCGGAGGCCAGGTACTGGCCATGCTTGCTCTCACTGTTTATGACGACTCTGTCAGTATCGGTAATATGAACAGTAGGGCTCCTTGACATTTACCCACACAGAATTCACTTGCTTAAATGCAGATTCTGACACAGTAAGTCCCACTGACAGTCTTCATGTCTGGGAAGACCCCAGAGGATGGTGCTGCTCCACAGACCTTGCAGAGATTTAAAGCATAACTATTTGGGCAAAACTGGCAATCAGTGCCTGTTTGCTGGATGGGTTGGCGGATGGACGGACTGACGGACAAATGCATGGATGGACAGATAGATGGATGGAAGCCAAAGCAATCTTCAACTCTCCCCTGAAGAACGGTCCCCACTCTTGCCCTCTGCAGTGCATCCTCTTCACAACGTAAAATGTTCCTTGACTTTCCATCTCCAGACCTGAGATCAAAGCCTCGCTACAGCCTCCTTGGCCCAGGCTGCACGGTCTGACTGCCATCTCTTTCCTCAGCTTTCTGCACTACTTACATTCACACTCTCAGGGCCACCCCAAATCATTGCCTGCCAATGATTCTTTCAAAACACAGTGTTCCTTCTCACCCCAGGGTCTTTGCACAGGCTGTTCTCTCTGCCTAGCAACCTCTTCTCTGCCTCTGTACCTAAGAAACTCCTTCTTTTCCCTCATAGCTAGTAATTCTACATCATGTAGCTTATTTAGTGTCTTCCCACTGGTATACAGGCTTCAAAGAAGGCTGGAACTGTAACCATTTCACTCACTGCTTGTCCCCAGAGACTAAGGCAGCGCCTGACAAAGGACAGGCAGGCAGTAAATACTTGTTGAATGAACAAGAGGCCCAGTATCTAGAAATTAAAATCATATTTCTTGCTCAAGAGAGTCCAAGGTTTGGCTGGGGCTGAGTTCTGAAAGAAATGTCTCAGGTGGCTCATTACAATAGGTCCAAATGGGGAGAGGAGCAAAGCCCAACAGAGCATTTGCACGGACGCACTGGACTATAAATGCAATGTTGGCTTTCCACCCATTAGTTCCCGTAACAACCTGGCCACAAGCCAGGACTGAGATTTCAACAGACAATTTAGTTGGATCTGAGTTTCTCATCCTTGCACTATTGATTATTTTGAGCTTACTGCTTAGTTCTTTGTCCTGGGCATTGTAGGATGTTTAGCAGCAACCTGCCCTCTTCCCACTAGACCCCAGGGCATCGTCCCCTCTCCCCAGGTGTGACAACCAGATATTGCCATATGTCCCCTGGGGGTCAAAATCACCCCAGTTTGGACCCATTGGATGAAAGCTTGCTGACAGTGGGCCACACGGGTGGGGACACAAGCTTCGTTCTGATGCTCTGGCCGGATCCAGGAATTACATTTAGACCATCTAGATCAGAGGGTCATAATATGTGGGGGGTCATGGATCCATCTGAGAGTCTGATAAAATCTCTCTATTTTCTGGAGGTAGGGAAGGGATGCACAGATACTCAACCCCACTTCCTAAATATTTAGGAAGATCACTGCTCATCTGAAATCCATTTATGTCTCTCCCAGGAGTTTACGGCCTTAGGCCCAAAAGCAACAAATCCATAAAAATGTATGCACTGTGTATCTTTTGGGTATTTTTTATTAATATAATATTTATGCATGATTAGCCCTCCTCACTCAAAGTAAAAAAAAAAAGGAATATAGAGTTACACACAACAAGCTAAAAATTAAGTGAGGAAATCAGAGAAAATAAAAAAAATGAAGCAATGAATGTGAAAAGGTAAGTGCCTATTTTTCATGTTATAAAATGCTTTATATTAAGTGAAGTTTGGGTGTGAGTTTGGCTATCATGTAAAATTGAAGGAGAAATATAGAGCTTCCCAGACAAGGGAAAGCGAAAGGAAGTCATGACCACCAGGCCAGTATTACAAGAAATGTTAAAGAGACTGCTTTAAGAAGAAAAGTGGGGGGGAACATAAATATAAATAATAAAATGGCATAACTACATACCTATCAATAATCATTTTAAATCTAAATGGATTAAATGCTCTAATCAAAAGACATAGGGCAGTTGAATGGATAAGAAAACAAGACCCTTACACATACTGTCTACAAAAGACATGCTTCAGATCAAAAGACACAGAGACTAAAAGTAAAGGGATGGGAAAAGATATTTCATGCAAATAGAAACAAACATACAAAAAAAAAGCTGGGGTAGAAATTGTTATATCAAACAAAATTACTTTAAAACAAAGGCTATAATAAGAGATAAAGGACATTTCATAATGATAAAAATACCAATCCCACAAGAGGATATAACCTTTGTAAACTTTTATGCACCCAACATAGGAACACCTAAATATATAAAGCAAATATTGATGGACAAAAAGTGAGAGATCGACAGTAATACAGCAAAGTAGGGAATCTTAACACCTCATTGACATCAATGGCTAGATCTTCTTGACAGCAACTCAACCAGGAAAGAGTGATCTTAAATGATACTTTCCACCAGATGGATTTAATTGGTATTTGAAGAGCATTTCACCCCAAAGAAGCAGAATATACATCCTGTTCAAATGCGCATGGAACATATCCCAAGATAGATCACATGTTAGGCCACAAAACAAGTCTCAATAAATTTAAGAAGATTTAGGAAATCCTATTAAGTGCCTTCTCTGACCAAAATGGTATGTAACAAGAAATCAATTACAAGAAAAAAATTGAAAACATACAAACACATGGAGGCTAAATAACATGCTTATAAACAATGAATGGGTTAACAATGAGGTCAAAGAAGAGTCAGAAGGTATTTTGAGACAAATGAAAATGAAAACACAATGACCCCAAATCAGTGGGACACAGAAAAAGCAGTCCTAAGAGGAAAATCCATAGCAATGCAGGCCTACCTCAAGAAACAAGAAAAATCTCAAATAAACAATCTAACCTTATACCTAAGGAAACTAGAAAAAGAACAGCAACCAAAGCCCAAAGTGAGTAGAAGGAAGAAAATTATAAAGAACAGAGCAGAAATAAACAAAACAGTTCCTAAAAAACAATACAATGAAAAAAAAAATCAAAAAGATTAAAAAAAAAAAGATGAATGAAACGAGGAGGTGGTTCCATGAAAAGATAAACAAAATCGATAAACTTTTAACCAGATTCATCAAGGAAAAAATAGAGAGGACCCAAACAAATAAAATCAGAAATGAAAGAAAAGTGACAACTGACACCACAGAAATACAAACGATTACAAGAAAATATTATGAACAATTATGTGTGAACAAATTTAAAAATCTGGAGAAATAGATAATGTCCTAGAAACATACAGTCTTCCAAGACTGAATAAAAAAGAAACAGAAAATCTGAACTGACCGATTACTACTAATTAAATCGAATTGGTAATCAAAAAACTCCCAACAAACAAAAGTCCAAGACCAGATAGCTTCAAGGTGAATTTTACTAAACATTCAAAAAAGAATTAACACCTATCCTTCTCAAACTATTCCAAAAAATTCAAGAGGAGCGACTGCTCCCAACCTCATTTTATGAGGTCAGCATTACCCTGATTCCAATACCAAACAAAGACATCACACAAAAAAAAAAGAAAGAAAATTATAGACTGATATCTCTGATGAACGTAAATGCAAAAGTCCTCAACAAAATATTAGCAAACTGAACGTAACGTGCAACAATACATTTAAAAGATCATACACCATCGTCAAGTGGGTTTTATCCCTGGGATGCAAGCCTGTTTCAATATCTGCAAATCAAATTTTGTGATACATCCCATAAACAAAATGAAGGATAAAAATCATGTGATCATTTCAATAGATGCAGAAAAAGCATTTGACAAAATCCAACATCTATTTATGTAAAAAAAAATCTAATCAAAGTGGGAACAAATGAAACATATCTCAACATAATTAAGACCATATATGACAAACCAACAGCTAACATCATACTCAATGGTGAAAAGCAAAATGCATTTTCCTCCAAGATCAGGAACGCAACAAGGATGTCCACTTTCACCACTTTTTTTTTTTTTTATAGTTTCAGGTGTACAGAACAATGTAATAGTTAGACATTTATCATTTATATCCCTCCCACAGTGATTTTATTTTATTTTATTATTAACTTTCACCACTATTATTCAACATAGTATTGGAAGTCCTAGCCACAGCTTTCGGAAAAGAAAAATAAGTAAAAGACATCCAAATTGGAAAGGAAGGAGTAAAACTGCCATTATTTGCAGATGACATGATATTAAACTATATACAGAACCCTAAAATTCCAACAAAAAAAACTATATTAGAATTAATAAATGAATTCTGTAATGTAGCAGGATACAAAATTAATATTCAGAAATCAGTTACATTTTTATACACATAATGAACTATCAGAAAGAGAAATTAAGAAAATGATTCCATTTACACTTGCATCAAAAAAAATAAAATAAAATATCTAGGAATAAATTTAACCAAGGAGGTAAAAGACCTGTACTCAGAAAATTATAAGACATTAAAGAAAGAAACTGAAGAAGATACAAATAAATGGAAGCATATGCTGTATTCATGGATAGCAAGAATCAGCATCATTAAAATGCACATACTACCTAAGGCAATCTATAGATTCAATGCAATCTTTATCAAAATTCCAATGGCATTTTTCATAGAACGGGAACAAATAATCCTAAAATTGACATAAAACCAGAAAAGTTCCCAAATAGCCACAGCAATCTTGAGAAAGAAGAACAAATTTGGAGGTATCAACATATCTCATATCAAACTATACCTATCTGATATCAAACTATACTACAAGGCCATAATAATCAAAACAGCATGGTACCAGCATAAAAACAGATACATAGAACAACAGAACAGAATAGAGAGCCCAGAAATAAACCCACTCCTATATAGTCAACTAATCTATGACAGAGGAAGCAAGAATAGACAGTAGGGTAAAGACAGTCTATGCAATAAATAGGGTTGGGAAAACTGGACAGATACATGCAGAAAAAATGGCACTAGACCACCTTCTTACTCCATATACAAGAATAAACTCAAATAGATTAAAGACTTAAATGTAAGACCCGAAGCCATTAAATTCCTAGAAGAAAACATAGGCAGCAAACTCTCTGACATTGCTCTTAGTAATATTTTTTCTGCTATATCTCCTCAGGTAAGGGAAACAAAAGAAAAAAATAAATAAATGGGAGTACATCAAACTAGAAAGTTTTTCCACAGTGAAGGAAACCATCAACAAAACGAAAAGACAGCCTACTGAATGGGAGAAGATACATCTAAGGGGTTAATATCCAAAAGTTATAGAGAACTCATACAACTCAACACCAAAAAAATAAACAATTCAATTAAAAAATGGACAGAGGACCTGAATAGACATTTCTCCAAAGAGGACAGACAGATAGCCAACAGACATATGAAAAAATGTTCAACGTCACTAATCATCAGAAAAAGCAAATTCAAACTACAATGAGATATCACCTCACACCTGTTAGAATGGCCATCATCAATAAATCAACAAACCACAAGTGCTGAAGAGGATGTGGAGAAAAGGGAACCCTCACGCACTGTTGGTGGGATTACAAATTGGTGGAGCCACAATGCAAAACAGTACAGAGTTTCTTCAAAAAATTAAAAATTGAACTACCTTGTGACCCACCAATTTCATTTCAGGGCACTTATCCGAATAAATCCAAAATTCTAATTTGAAAAGCTCTATGCACCCTTATGTTCATTGCAGTGTTATTTACAATAGCCAAGATATGGAAACGACCTAGGTGTCCATCTATGGATTACTGGATAAAGAAGATGTGGTACCTATACACAATGGATTATTATTCAGCCATAAGAAAGAATGAAATCTTGCCCTTTGCGACAACATGGAAGGACCTAGAGGGTATTATGCTAAGTGAAATAAGTCAGAGAAAGACAAATACCATATGATCTCACTTATATGTGGAACCTAGAGAACAAAATAAACCAACACCCAAAATGGAAACAGACTCATAGATACAGAGAACAAACTGTGTATCTATGGAGAAGAGGGAGTTGGAGGGGCTGGGGGGAAAAGATGAAGGGATTAAGAAATACAAATTGGTAGTTAGAAAATAGTCATGAGGATGTAAAGTGCACACACACACACACACACACACACACACTGTTTCTTTGCTTTCTTCACTTAGGAAATTCTAAGGGTTTTAGGAGCACTGTACCAGAAAGGAGACGAAAAACAAATATGTATTTATTATTGTAAATCACAATATCACAGAAGGCTAGCTGGGTGGGTGGCTGACTGGTGACAAAGATTGTTTGCTTGACCAAACTTTAGTCACCGATTGTTTTGTTCCCTAACCCCACCTCCACCTCGTGTCCCTCCCCTAATTCCTTCTCCCCTGCTTGTCCACTCTGCTTCAGCCACTTTGATTTCTCTGCTGTTTCTCCAACTCACTTCTGCCGCAGGACCCTTGCACTTGCTGTTCCCACTGCCTGAAACATCCTTTTGCCAAATATCTACATGGCTCCATTCTCACCTCAGATGTCACCTCTTCAAGGACCACCCCTACCCCACACCAGCCGTGTCACCACTCTCTCTCTCTCCTATTTTTCCCACAGCACTTATTACCACCAGAGATAATACCTTCCCTCATTTGCTTGTTGGCTCCTTCTCCACGGGAACGTCAACTCCAAGAAGGCAAAAGCAATGTCCTTTCTGTTCAGCACTGCACACCCAGTGTGCAGCACGCAGTAGGTGCTCAAAAATGTTTATGGGATGAATAAATAATAAAAAAGAGCTTCTGCTCAAATCTTTTTCTCCTGTCCTCTCTCTCCCCCTCCCTTTACCCACCTCCAAATGTTCTCCCCTTCTCCTCTCTCCTTCCTTTGCAAAATCTCCATCAGCCTGCTGAAGAGAGGGATGGACCCCCCCCAACCTAAATCCCCAAACCTCACCTCTGGCCATGTTCCCTCGGGCAAGTTGTTTAATCCTTCTGAGCCTCAATTTCCTTAACTACGAAACATACACAAATAGAAATTCACAGCTCACATGGCTGCTGAGAGGATTAAGTGGGATTATTAATGTAAAATTCTCAGCACAGTGATATTACAGTGTAAACATCAAGTAAATAGTGGAATGAGCTGTTATCATAATAATTCTTATCTAAATATGACTAGTAATTATAATGCTTTACTTAATCATTATTAATAATAGCTATATCACCTCTTATATTGGCCTCCAGGTCAATCCTTACCATATTGTAGATAAGCAGCAGACATTGAATAGGATGGAATGAATGAATGGTTATTGCACACTTTGGGGAGCAATCATGGACCCCTCCGATAACTATAAAAACAATGGTTCCTTTCCCTGACAAAATGCAGGCATACACCTGACATTACACACAATTCAGAAGACTGAAAGTTTCTTTCATAATTCCTCTAACCCACAACCCTTTGTCCTAATGGTTTTTCCCACCACAGGAAGTTATTTCCACTTCCTCAAATGTTACAAGGATTTCTTAGGCACCAGGGTCCATACCTCTCTCAAAAGTTTCATGTCATGGCTGCTTCATAACCTAAGGAAGCTTTTAGGACTCTCTCCTCACCTAGTGCCCTGAAATTGGAGCTGGTCTCGTTACCTCTGTGAGGACAGTGATAATAATAATCACAATGTCATTATTATCAGCAACAGCAGCTTTAATGAGCACATACTATGTGACAGCTCCTATTCTGAGCACTTCTACACATAGTAACACAGTTAATCTTCAAAACCCACCTCAGGATTTCCCTAAGTGAATGCTCAGGAGAAGCAGGAAGAAGAGGAGGAGGAGGGAGGCTGAGGGAGAGCAGGAGGAGCCCTCCCTGGGGAGAGCCACCAGTCTACCTAGGGCCCTGGTCTGACTTTGGTGATGACACTCACCTTCGAAGCTCTCATAGGCCAAAGACAGCTCAACATCCTTGTTATGCAAATTCTTCTAAAGAAAAGCCACCCACCATGGGGCCGTCTTCCCAAGACAACAGATTAAGTGGTTCCCTGGCCCAGCAGCTGCAGCCAGGCCAGGAGTGAGACACTGAGATGCAACCTGATTCCCCCACTGGCCAGCTGTGCGGACTTCCCTGAGCCTCAGTTTTCTTATCTGTCAAGTGGGAATGACAATAACAAAAGTCTTGTAAGGTCTCCCTGAGAAAGACCATGGGCGATGGTCCCAGCAAATAGTTTGTACTCAGTAGGCAGGGGCTGTTCTTTTCACTGGCATGAGCTTAGGAGCAGCCTGTCTCAGATCACATGCTTTTCAGACGCCCTCCCTAAATGAGGCCCAAAATCCTCAGGCTGTTGCTCAATGTCTGGCTGGCCCCCACCCACACTTATAGCTTCATTTTTCACCTCTCCCTTCCACATACTCTGCATTCCAACAAAACTGGCCAACGCATCACAGGCCAGACACACCTGGTGATGTGAACCCCAGGACTTTGCTGATGTTTCCACCTCAAGAGAGCGCATGGTAGAGTGAACAGCCATGGGCATCAAATCTCACAACCTGGACCCTCCGAGTTTCACCTGCTGAATGCTGTTGTCCTTTAGCAAATGATGAAACCTCTCTGAGCTTCGCTTCTCCACGTGTAGTATGGAGTGGGTAATGTGTGCTTCATAGGTAATGAATGAGGACTGAAAGGGGATGAGCGATGCATCTGGACCAGGGAGGTATAGTAATAATAGTAACAAGTATTACTATTATTGTTGTTATAGTAAATTAACAGTAATATTAATAATAGATGTCAATGTTATTTTATATTAGAAATACAATTATTACAGTAAAATAAATCATAGTAATGTTAATAGATGTTAATTAATGTAATTATATATAGTATATCATGTAATTATAATTGTAAGTATAATTGTATAACTATATAAAATAATGTATATATAATAAGTATGTATAATATTCATAACAGCAATAAATGTAATTATGTTATATTTATGACATACATTATATATTTAATTAAATAGTATACATAATATATCATAGAATTATAAAATACACAATAATATATTATATAATCATGCATAACGTAAGTATTATACTTATATATTATATTATATACATATGTAATATAATGTTAATAATATATTCTATATAAATTTCATATTACATTATATTACAAATATATAATGGTATTAATATTATATAAATTATTAAATGCTTATTACAGTAATAAGCATTTAGTATTTGCTGGGCATTGTTCCCAAAGCTCTACATATATTAAGCCGTCAAATTCTCACATTTCTGCAGCAATGCACATGTTTTGTACCATCCAATATGGTAATCAGTAGCCCCACACAGCTATTGAACTCTCAAAATGTGGCTAATATGACCGAGGAACTTCAATTTTATTTTAATCTAACTTCTATTAATTTACATTTAGTCACATTGACTAGAGGTTACTGTGTTGAGAAGCACAGCTTTGGGGCCCTTTTTCTTCACCACCACACTTCACCTCCTGACATATAAAGGCCGTGATCGAACAGGCTGGCTGTCAGAAAAGCAGTCTTGGTATAATAAATTCAGAGGAATAACCTTGACTTCCATAAAGAAACACTTCTTCCTGTGTTCCTGGGGCTATGAGGCTCCCATTTCCCCCTTGACCTGGAGATGCTAACTCCAGGTGGACATTTCACCTTCCTCTAACTTTATTCCAAAAAAAAAAAAACAGCAGCCCCATTGTGAGGAGGAGGGGAACTGGGTGCTCTGACTCAGCGTCCAGGAGGCAGCAGGGAGTGGTGGGGGCCGTAGCAAATTGCAAAGCTCTTCTGGTTCCCTCGAAAGGGACAGCTATTGCTCTGCTTCTGAGGGGAGGTGCACCTCGGGTGGCTGAAACTCCAAACTTTTTAAAAGAAATTGGAAACCTGGAAACTTTATGAACTTCAAGTTCTGAAGTATTGGCGAGGAATGCAAATATAGGTTGGTGCAAAAGTAATTGCAGTTTAAAAGGTTTTTTAAGGGGGGGGGCAAAAACCGCAATTACTTTTGCACCAAAGCGGGGGGGAAAAAACACATCCTTGGTCCTGAATGAAGCCCTAGGCCATTATTTGAAAACTTTTACTTAGAGCAATGGTTCTCAGTCCTGGCTGTGCATTAAAATGTCCTGCAGAAGCTTTTTTTTTTTAAAGAAAAATACCAATTTGGCATAGGATTGCTTTCAAAGCTTCCAGGGCATTCAGCTTTGCAGTCAGGTTTGAGAACCACTGATTGAGATATTTTGGACCCTTCACTCAATAAACATTTGTTACATGTCCATGTGCCATATTTTGTGACAAGGATCAAATGGGCGCTTGATAAATGAGATAGAAGTGCAGGCAAGTAAGCACTTCATGTTATCCCTCCCTATCTGCCCCCTTTCTCCCTCTCCTCTCCATCTCCCCTTCTCTTTTCTCTTTCTCTCTCTCCCTCCTTTCTTGCCCTCTTTTCCTTCTCTCTTTCTCCTCCCATCTGGTCTGTTTTTCCTGACTTCCTCTTCTTCTCTCTCACCACTCATTACTCTTCCCCCTCCCTCTCTCCCCCTCTCTTTCTCTCCATCTCTCTCCTTTTAAATCGTTTACTTCTCACCCCTGTCACCCTAAAGGGTAAGGAGGCAAGAGGAGAAAGACAAGCCCTTATTTACTCCCATCTGTTCTTTTCCTGTTCACTGACATTTGAGCCCTGAAAAGGTGTATGGGCTGGGTGACGCATATCAGAGACTTCTTGGCAGGCCTTGTGAAGGCCTGAGCTGAGCAGTGCTGACACTCTTGAATCCTAACCAAACAGGACTGGTCAGGAGGCTTACAGCACTGGAGGAAGCCTCCCGAGAATTTCCTGCTGTGAGACCACAGAAGCAGCCCTGAGGAAAAACAATAAAACTATGTTGACGGGTGGGGAATGGGAAGGAGGGCGGTTGCATGGCAGGGAGCATTATTTTTTCCTTCAAAAATTGGAGGGGAACAAAAATGTAGATTGGAACAAACAGAAACTTGAAGATGGTTATTTTCTGGCTTTGCGCCAAGAGCTGTGCTCTCACCAGGCTGCTGTGAGTGTCCTCAACTGGAGCACCTTTCCAATGAAACGTGGTTTTCAAGATTCCAACACCTCAAAGATGGACAAGACCACATTTGCTTACCTCATTATTCTCCCATTTGTTTTATCGGACATCTGATCTCTGAAGTGGGGGGGCTTGGAGGCTGAGAGCATAACTGGGAAGCCCTCTGCACCCCACCCTCCAGCCAGGCTCTCTGGTTTTGATACAAGCTATATCTCGGGCTCAGAAGGGCTTGGTACTGTCCTTCTCTGCTCAAAAACCAACCATCCCTCTGTCCATCCAGCCAATAGATATATACTGAGTGTCTAATACAGGCTGCATTGTATGGTAGTGAAAGCCGAAGCCAAATGAGGCGAGGCCAGGGACATTGCAAAGCCTCTTTTGTGGGGGGGGGTTCCCAACCAGGCCCTGCTTCAGTAGAAGCTACGGATTGTACTATTTGTGTCACTATCATAATGACAAAATCAGCAAACACTTATAGATTGCCTGTTGTGTGTCCCTTACATATTCTAGAACTTGTTATTTAATCTTTCTTGAAACCTTTCTATTGCCCCCTTCTTATAGAGGAAGAAACAGAGGCTTGGAGGGGCCCCAGCTTACACAGCTGACCGGGGAGGTGCCTCGGGGTGTCTGGCCCCCCATCGGTGCTCTGCACACCTTGTGTCTCTCCACCCTTACCGAGCAGTCTAGTGGGGGAAACATAATCATTCAACAAACAGGGTAATTTCAGATCTGGAAATAGTCTGAAGATTCTAAGACAGGGTATTTCCTATATTATTTTTCTGAGAGGTCACAGCAGCCTCAGGGGGAGCTGCAGAGAGAACACTCAGGCAGAACAAAGAGCCAGTGCAAAGACCCTGGCCCAAACCTCTTCCAAACAGCAGAGGCCAGTTAGAAAGCCCCTAGTTGCTGCTCCTCCTTGGATCAAGACCCCTTGCAGCTGCCCAGCAGGACTCCAGGCTTACACATACCCCAAAGGGATGTTTACACACGCCCCTACATCAAAGGGATATGTTTATTCATGCCCCTAAATCAAAGAAATGCATTGCTAAATGCCAGAGGACTAGGCACCTCAGAGGAAGAAAGAGAGATAAGAGAAGGGACAGGGGGAGGCAATTCTACCCATGGAAATAAAAGCCTTCACGCGATGTAAAGTGATGCTGCTTCCCTCTCTTGGGTCAGTCTGATCCACATCTTGGAGTGTACTCACATTTTCTAATAAATTTCTTGCAGACTTATTGCTGCACAGAATTTTGACTCTTGATTGAATTCATTCCTTCAAGAAGACGAAGAGCCAAGGTTCCACGTGATTTCCCAGTAACTAACCTCTTTGTGCCTGAGTTTCCCCTTGAGCAGATGACAGCACCAATTTCAGAGGCTAATGGGGTGAGGGGCTTGGCACAAATCGCAACACAAAGCAAGCAATTTTAATTAATAAAATGACCACCATGCTTTTAGGGTGACTCAAGCTCACTAGGTTAGCAGATTCCTGCGCCCCACTCTAGACTTACTGTACCTGAAACTGTTTTAATAAGTCCTATCAAACCCCAATATTAATAACAACAGAATGATGTCCACATTCCCAATGAGAGCTGACATTTAGTTCTGAATGTGTGGTAGGCACTGGGCTAATTCCTTTTTATCTTTTTTAATTGTGATAAAATACACCTAACAGAAAATTTACCAACTTAACCATATGTAACTGTCCAGCTCAGTGGCATTAAGTGCACTCACATTGTTGTGCAACCATCCCCACCATCCATCTCCAGAACTTTCTCATCTTCCCAAACTGACACTCTGTCCCCATTAAACACTCACTCCCCTCCCCACCCCAGCCCCTGGCACCACCATCTACTTCCTGTCTCTATGACTCTGACTCCTCTGGAGACCTCCTATTTCCAGAGTCACACAGTATTTGTCTGGCTTATTTAACTGATCCAGTTTCATCCATCTGTAGCAGGTGTCAAAATTCCCTTCCTTTTTAAGGCTGAATAATCTTCCATTTTATACACACACACACACACACACACATACACACAAGGTAGGACAATTAAGTTCACGAACTCATCCTAGAAAAAGTGCTACATACCTCATGGCTGAATATCACTACAGTCACCTTGGAAGTACTCCCCTTGGGAAGCTATGCACCAGTGTCAGCACCTAGTCCACTCTTCAAAGCAATTTTGGAACCGTTTTTCTGGAATGGCCATCAGAGCTGTCATCATGTGACACTTGATGTCCTGAATGTCATCAAAATGTCTTTCTTTCAATATTTCCTTTGTCTTTGGGTAAAGAAAGAAGTCTTTGGGGGCCAGATCAGGTGAGTAGGGAGGGTATTCCAATACAGTTATTTGTTTACTGCCTAAAAACTCCCTCACAGACAGTGCTGTGTGAGCTGGTGCACTGTCGTGATGCAAGAGCCATGAATTGTTGGCGAAAAGTTCAGGTCGTCTAACTTTTTCATGCAGCTTTTTCAGTACTTCCAAATAGTAACCTTCATTAACTGTTTGTCTAGTTGGTACATATTCATAATGAATAATCCTTCTGATATCAAAAAAAAGGTTAGCAACATCGTTGCAACAAAGTTTGTGAACTTAATTGTCAGACTGTGCACGCGCGCGCGCGCGCGCGCGCGTGTGTGTGTGTGTGTGTGTGTGTGTGTGTGTGTGTGTGTGTGTGTGTGTATGGAAGATTATATCTCATCTGTTGATGGACACTTGACTTGCTTTCACCTTTTGGCTATTATAAATAATGCTGCTATGAACATGGGTGTGCAAATATCTGTTCATGACCCTGCTTTCAATATTTTCGTGTATACATCCAGAAGTAGAATTGCACGATCACATGGTAACTTGTTAGAAATGCAGATTCGTGGGCCCCACTCCAGACTTACTGTCCCCGAAACTGTTTTAATAAGTCCTGTAGTCGGGATGCTGATGTGCCCTCACGTCTGAGAACCACTGGAGCAAAGGTTCCTTAGTCCCTCACTTCACCTCCCTCTGCAAATGTGGGGCATGAGGGTGGTGGGCCGGTGACCCCTACTCACTCAGGTGTTTCTTAAACTTCGCCACGTGGGGCTGGGACCCCCACCCCCTGCCTCAGGCTGGGACAGTGCAAGACACCTCCTTCAGGGCTCCCCGTAACCCCCCCTCCTGGGGGAGGCTTCCCCGACCTCACACACAAGGTATCTTGACTTCTCCAACACCTCTTATGGGTTGAATTATCCCCCACCCCCGAATCCATATGTTGAAGTCCTAACCCCCCAGTACGTCTCAGAATGTGACCTTATTTGGAAGTAGAGTTGGTGCAGATGTAATTAGTTCAGTTACGATGAGGTCACACTGGAGTAGGATGTGCCTCTAATCCAATATGACTGGGGCCTTATAAAAAGGAGAAATTTGGATACAGACGCGCACACACAGCAAACCATGTGAAGATGAGGCAGAGGCCGGAGGGAGGCTGCCAGAAGCGAGGGGACGCCAAAGATTGCCAGCAAACCGTCAGAAGCTGGGAGAGTGGCCTGGGACAGAGTTCCCCTCACACCCTCAGAAGGAATCAGCCCTGCTGACACCACGATCTCAGACTTCTGGCCCTCACAACTTGTAGATGATAAATTTCTGTTGTGTAAGACTCTCACTCTGTGGTACTTGGTTACAGCAGCCCCAGGAAACTAATCCAACTTACAAACCCCTCATCTCTCCTACTGTGCTTCTATTTTCCCACCCGCCCTCCCTGTAAGTGGCACGGGCTTGCTCTGTCCTCAAAGCCTGCAGGTCTGCATGGCAGGGACTCAACAAAGAAATGCCCCTTGAGGAAGTGACAATTCTAGGGGAGGCAGAAAGAGGGTAGGACTGTGTTAGAAAGAGGAGCCTGGGACCTGACTACAGCCCTCTGGCTGCGTGCTCCTGGATAAATCCTGAACCTCTCTAAACCTCAGTTGTCTCTTCAGTAAAATGGGGCCATCATATAAGCTGGTATCTCTACGCTGCCTGTGTTCTCATGAACCCTACATGCCATCCTTCCAAGCCTGCATGGAAAATACGGTTTCTTCCAGGCACTGCGCACACCGAGAAGGTCCCATTCATGCCCCTCACCCCACCCATATGCTCTTCCCACTTCCTAACAGTAACGGTCCCTGCTCATTGGCCTTTCGTGCCAGGCAAATCTCCATGATGCCCTGCAAGCTAAGTGCCCCTATCGTTACGTCCATCTTGCAGATGGGAAAAACAGAAAGGCCAAGTGGCCTCAATAGTCACACCACTGAGTGATGAATGGGGGATTCAACCCCCAAACTCCAGCCTTCGCCACTGTTCTTCCTAACCGCAGCCAGACAGGATCTAGGTGATAAGATAAATATTTACAGAGGGCCTACTGTGTGCCAGGTATGGTTCCAGGCACTGGGGACATATCAGTGAATAAAACAGTGTCACTGCCCTCATGGGGCTCCCAGGCTAGGGGGTGAGACAGACAAACAAGTAAATAAGTCACAATGGAATGGAATGCCAGGTGGAGAGAAGGAGAGTAAGGGGAGGAGGGGAGGGAGGTGGTCTCCTTTAGTGACATATTTGGAAACATGGAAGAGGAAACAGCTGGGTGGAGACCAAGCTAGAAAGGGAGACCCGGAGTTGACACTCCAGGCTCTCCTAGAAAGCGCCGGCGCCCTTGTGCATTCGTGTCCCCTCCTCCTCAGAGAACCAGGACCAGCAGAAAGCCCTTACCTGTGGGCAGTAGGTATCTCAGTGCCAGCAACACCAGGAGCCACTGCCGGCCTCCAGGGGGGCCCTGCCACGGACCGGCCATTCAAGGCATCAGGGAGATGTGAGGGTCACTCCTTGCCCTTGGTGCAGTCCCACCACCGAGCCCACAGACATGTCCAGCACCCTCTCCCCAGGGCCAGGCGGCCAGGTGGTTGAGATCCACCAGTATCAAATGTGCCCCGGCAGCTTAATCCCTTGAGCCCAGGCGGGGCAGGGAAGGGCCCTCTCCTGTTCCCAGGCTCCGACTGGCTCCCAGTGCCCCTGGTTCAGCCCAAGTCACAGCCACGTTGAACGCAGGTCGATAAGACATATACTTACTTCATCACCACTGGTTTCCTGCTGGGACAGAGCAGAAATGTGTCAGGTCCTGTGTGATCGCAGGCAGCTCAACCTTTGTAAACTTCAGTCTCCTCACCAATAAAATGGGGATAATAATAATACCTCCTAGAGCTGCAGTGAGGCTCTTTCTAAAACTTTTAGAATAACTCATGCTGCTAATAACAAGCACTCTGGAGAAGTCGTTGTGAAACACTGAGATGAATTGTTCAGAAATGTGTGTTAAGAAATGTGACTACAGAGGACCCTTGAACAACACAGACGTTAAGGGCACCGACCCCCCCACACCCCCACAATTGAAAATCCATGTATAACTTCTGACTCCCCCAAACTTAACTTCTTATAGCGTCCTGTTGACCGGAACTTCCAATAACAAACAGTCGATGAGCACATATTTTGTATGTTCTATGTATTACACACTGTATTCTTACAATACAGTCAGCTAGGGAGAGGAAATGTTGTTGAGAAATTCATGAGAAAATGCATTTACAGTACTGTATGAGGATGGACAGTTAAGTTCGCGAACTCATCCTAGAAAAAGCACTACATACCTCATTGCTGAATATCACTATGGTCACCTTTGAAGTACTCCCCTTGGGAAGCTATGTACTGATGCCAGCGCCTAGTCCACCCTTCAAAGCAATTTTGGAACTGTTTTTCTGGAATGGCCATCAGAGCTCTCATAATTCCATTGATGTCCTGAATGTCATCAAAATGTCTTCCTTTCAATATTTCGTTTATCTTCAAGTAAAGAAAGAAGTCACTGGGGGCCAGGTCAGGTGAGTAGGGAGGGTGTTCCAATACAGTTATTTGTTTACTGGCTAAAAACTCCCTCACAGACAGTGCCGTGTGAGCTGGTGCGTTGTCGTGATGCAAGAGCCATGAATTGGTGAGAAGTTCAGGTCGTTTTTGTCTAACTTTTTCGTGCAGCCTTTTCAGCACTTCCAAATAGTCAATTTGGTTAACTGTTTGTCCAGTTGGTACAAATGCATAATGAGTAATCCCTCTGATATCAAAAAAGGTTAGCAACATGGGTGAAAACAAGTTTGCAAACATAATTGTCACAACTTTGTACGTACTCATTGGGGAAAATTCGCATATAATTGAACCCACGCAGTGCAAACTGCCTGTGCAAGGGTCACTGTAGTCCTGTATTGTGAAGAGGCTGGAGAAGCATGGAGAAAGGTGCTACAATTACAGGCACACTTCCTTTTACTGCACTTCACTTTGTCGCGCTCCACAGGTACTGTGTTTTTTACAAGCGGAAGGCAAGACCCTCCACCAGCAAAAAAGATTACACCTCACTTTATTGCAATATCACCGTATTATGGTGGCCTGGAATGGAACCTGCAATACCTGTAAGGTCTGCCTGTAGTTACTGAGTGTTGGCTGTGTACCAGGCTCAGGCAATGTCTATCGTATGGTGCCCTCCTTCAACCCTCACCGCATCCTGTGGTGTAGACCAGGGCTTCTCAGATTTTACGTGCCCATGAGTCACCAGATCTCAGAATCTGCATTTCTGACTAGCTCGTGGGTGATAATGCTACACTCGGAGTAGCCCAAGGTGTCTCCATTTTTCAGAGGAGGCAAACTGAGGCTCAGGGAAGTGAAATGGCTTGCCCCAGCTCACACAGCCAGCAAGAGTCAGGGCTGGAATGGCACCAGGATCTGACTGCAGAGTCTCTTGACAGCTGGGGTCTGCAGAATTCCCACCTGGAGTCATTGGAAAGGGCCTGGGCACCAAGCACAACTGCATCTTGTCCCAAAGGCCTGGGACAGATGCTGAGGTGTTTATAGCAGGGTGAGGTTGGACTTCTAGAAAAAGCTTCTGGTGGCCTTAGGAAGAAAAGCTTGGGAGGAGAGTTCCTGGAGGCAGTGAGTGGGGGCAAATCAAGGAGGGCCACCTAGAAGAGGCACTTGATTCCTTAGGGTTACAAATAACTAGTCTCCTCTTTTCAAATGCAGCACCCTGGGGCAGGCATGACAGGTATCCCTTAACATGGGTGAGTTTTTTAGCCACACCAGACCCAGAGCCCAGAGGATCTGAGCAGAGATTTTGGCTCCTGGGTCCTCCAGCTCCCTTGATCCCACTGGAAAGCTGTAGCTCTCTGCCCTGCTGGGGAAAGCAGGAACCTGCCCAGAAGTGGCATTAGTAACTGAGATGTCCCATTGTCCTTAAGCTTTGGCTCCATTGTCTCCTCCCACATGACCAAGGGAAATGCCTAGGAGGATGGGAGAGGGGTGCTCAGCCTGCTCAGCTCCTTGTGAAGTAAATGCCAGGTCTGGGTCCAACAGAGCCCAAGGTCAGGCTAAGGGAGAATGGGTTCCCAGGGTTTGGGTCTATCTCCCCAAATTCTGATGTATTTGCTACACATATCAGCCCCCAAATAAGCACAGTGGTTAAGAGTATGGGTTCTGGAGCCCAATGCCAGAGTTTAAATCATGAACTTGCACCATGCTAGCTGTGTGACTTTGGACAAGTTATTCAACCTCTCTGAGCCTCCATCTCCTACTCTGCCCAATGAGAAAGAAACTGCCTCACAGGAGCTGTGTAAAGTGGTTATGATGCCTGGCACATGGTAGGTCTACTCGGAGTATGTTTTAATAAACACAAGTGGGAATAAATGAGAAACCTTGAACCCTGCCCTTCCTGTCCTTATTCCTGGGAATACAATTAGATTCTCGTCACACCTGAGGGAAGACAGAGCCTCGTGCAAGTTCATTCTGCACAGAAGAAAACAGAAGCTCAGAGCTCCTTGGCTCATGGCCAGTGAGTGCTGGAGCCTTGGAGGGTCAGGCCGGGTGCCCAGAGGAGAGTGTGGTATGTGACGCTCTCTCTGGAGAGCTGCTCTAGACAAAGCCCAGTGGCATGCAGTGCCCAGGGCAGTGGACCAGGAGTGGAAAGACCTGGATTTCAATCCTGCTGTGTGACCTTGGGCAAGTCACTTAACCTCTCTGGGACTCAGTTTTTTTATCTGCGAGATAATTAATAGAGATATTAATAATTCCTACCAGAGAAGTCAAGAGTTTAATGAGATAAGGCTCTCTGCTTAGCCTAAAACAATATTTGTTAATAGCATGCATGCATATGTGTGCATGTGTGTGTGTGTGTGTGTGTGTGTGTGCACGCTTGTGTGTGATTTTTGGCAATGTGTGGAAACATCCAGCAATGTCTGGAGACATTTCTGGCTGTCACAACTGGAGAAGAGAGTATTACTGGCATCCACCTAGAGGGTGGAGGCCAGGGAGGCAGCCCAGCTCCTATATTGCACAGATGGCCCCACGACAGAGAATTATCCAGGCTCAAATGTCAAGAGTGTGAGGTAGAGAAGCCCTGGGTTAGAACGTAATAATTGCTTACTCAGTACAGTCTTATTACTATTATTAGTAAATAAAAGGATTTATCCCGGAGTCTGGTATATTTTCTATGCACAAACTAATGCCTGTCTTTCCAGAACACACCCCTCTTCGCCATGCAGATCAGATATATCTAACCCAGTGCCATCCACGAGAAATATAACGTAAACCCCATAACCAATTACTGATTTTCTAGTAGCCACACTTTGCAAAGTAAAAAGAAGCAGGTAAAATTAATTTTAGTAATGTACTTTGTTGAACTCAACATATCAAAAAATATTTAAACAATAATCAACATAACAAATTATTTATGAGATATTTTATAATTTTTACAAAGTTTTCCACTGGCCCCAACCCTAAAACATAAACAGGTCCATGGACCCCTAGAAAGCCGACATATGGGGTTCATCAGTAATAACAATGATAACTGAGCATTTACTATTTGCCATGCCCTGCCCTACGCCCTCCACGTGCTTATCATGTTTAAGCCTCCAATAATCCAGTGAGGAGGATAGGATTATTATTATTATTGCCCCCGGGTTACAGAGAGAAAACTGAGGTACAGAGGAGGTAAGGCCTTTGCCCAAGGTGACCCAGCTAGCCAGTGGTGGGGCCAGGATTTCAGTCCAGGCAAACTAACCCCAGAGTCGGTGCTACGAGCCACTGAGATTGTTGGTTACAAGACTGTCCATATACAGGCATTTCTCCAGGGAGGAGGCTCCCGGGGGCCTGATTCTCAGTAGGGGCTGGGGACCCCCTGGAGGGCGTGGGCAACTGCTTGAGGATGTCTTCTTTCTCCAAAGAACTTTCCACCATTCTTCTGTCTCAAAGATGGAGGAGAGGGTCACACATCTTATTGCTAAACAGCTCAGCTGGCACCGTCCACACTGTGCCCTAGGGAACCCCCACTCCATTCTGAAGGAAAATGCTTCTTCCCTTTCCTCTCCCCGTTGTGGGTATTCCCTGGAGGATATTCCTTAAATTTACTGATACTTGACTCTCTTCTGATAGTTCATACTTGTTCATGGACCGTCTGGGGAAACCATCCCCTTCCCTGACCCCAAGGCCCTGAGAGAGAAGTCCTGTCCACAATGAACGCTGACCCTTCTCTAGGTTTTGTGGGCACTGGGGACAAAGAAATGAGCAGGATAGACCCTGGGTTCCCTCCCTCAAAGAGGGCAGGCCTAGCAGGGATATCTGATATCATTCAACCAATCCTTACCTGGTTCCTTAATGACACCTGAGACCTGCATCCTGCCAGGGAAGCTGGCCTTTTCAGCTGAGAACTAAGCTGCTACAGAAGACTTTGAGGAGGAGACTGAGGGGCGATTTAACGCCCCACAGGGAGTCCCAGGGCACTGCAGCACCAATTTTACTTTCTAAAGCCCAGGTCTGCTCCCATTACTGGTGACACAATCCCCACCGGCTGGATCTGACCCAGGATAACACCTCTACCCTGCCACTCACACTCACACTGCTGATGACTCAGCCTCCCGTGCTTCCATTGTTCTTCACCCCTCTGCTCCCCCACCCTCCCACAGCTTCATGGTTCTCATGGTTCTCTCTGTGAGGCCTTCATCATCATTTCTGGGAACAGTTCCAAGTGTCTTACGATGGTAAGAAAACTGCTCATTATTTAGCTCTGCTAAATATGGTCCAGTCTCAATTCTCAGAGCGCTTTCTTGGACATGCCAACCTGCTCTCACCTCAGGGCCTTTGCACTGGCTGTCCCCTGTGCCTATCCATATGGCTCCCTCCTTCACCTTCTTAAGGTCTTTAATGAAATGCAATCTTCTCAGAAAGGCCTTCCCTAACTACTTAATTTAAAACTACAGTCCTATTACAGCATGCTGACTATTGTTAATAATACTGTACTGTGTATTTTAAAGATGCTAAGAGAGTAGATGTTAAAAGTTCTCGTCACAAGAAAAAATACCCTGTAATTATGAATGCTGACGGATGTTAACTAGACTGATTGTAATGATCATTTCATAACATATACAAGTATCAATTCATTATGCTGGACATCTGAAACTAGTATAATATTATAAGCAGTTATACCTCAATAAAAATAATAATTAAAAAGAAAACCCTACAGTCCTGTCTATATAAAAGTTTGTACATGAATGTTCATAGCAGCATTATTCATAACAGTCAAAATGTGGAAACAGGAAGAAGGTTTAAGATGGCAAAATAGATACATACTATATCTGCCACATCCCCGGATCTCATCTAAATTTCAACTAAATTATACAACAATCAACCTAGAGAACCATCTGAAAACCAGCTGAACAGAACCCCTATAACTAAGGATATAGAGAAGAGGCCACATCGAGACTGGTAGGAGGGGTGGAGACATGAAATGGGCTGACCCCAAACCTATGGGTAGTGGTTGAGCTCCTGGAGAGACAACTCAACAGCAGAGGTCCCTGCTAAAGAGTAAGGGGTCCCAGCTCCACACCAGGCTCCCCATCCAAGGGGTCCTGTGCTGGGAAGAGGAATCCCCACAGCATCTGGCAGTGAAAATCAGCAAGGATTCCAACTGTCCCCATGAGACAGAAGACGACAGGAAACCCAGATGTCCTCTTAAAGGGCCTGCACGCAGACTCACTCGCTCACAAGCACTCACGCTGGGCTCTGGTGGAGAGGAGGCAACTCGAGAGGCGCCAGAGACATACAGAGAAAGTCTCAGTTGTGTGGCTTCAGGTCAAGGGCTAGAGGGACAGCTACGGTTATCCCTGTGTGGAGTCTTCCTCACATGCAGCCAACAGGAGGACGCCATCTAACCTGTGTTGAACCTACTGCCAAAGTGCCAAGTCAGAGACTCCATTGGTCTGGTGAAATCCACATGTGCACACACTACATTAGTAACTTAGACTCTGCCCTGCCCAGCTAGTGCAGCTTCGCCTGGGGTATTCTTAGCTCCGGGGCAGCCAGCCCTACCTCACAAGCTGTGGAAGGCTTGTATAGCAGCGGACAGCCCACAGCGGCCTGGGAAACTTTCTGTGGGGGGCGATCAGCCCTAGCTCGCACTGAAGCCCTTTTTGTGCAGCTCTTTCAGGGATCTGTGGGCCCGAGGCAAACGCTGACTGGCTGCAGTGGTCTCAGGGTGTTTTTCAGAGTGCCCACAGGCTCAGCTCCGGCACAAGAACTGAAACTGCATTAACTTCATGAAAACCACTGGCCACAACCCATGACTCCCTAGGACCCCACCCCACCCAACTCAAGTGGCATCGCTGGAGGCACTGTCAACACTGGGTCAACCAGCCTGGCCCAAACACCTAAACAGGCTCTTTCAGTGGCTGAGCATAATGCGCAGATGGCAGGTGACAACAGGCATAGGGGGCCCTGAGCCTTTTGTTAAGCTGCCCGAGGTTCAATACTGGTGGAAACCAGCCTCGGCTCACAGCGAGGCCACTCCCACATGCCTCCTGATCCTGCACAGGCAGCAACCAGCTGCATATAGCTTTGTACCACTCAGGTAGCTCTGAGTGGGTCACAGGCAAGGCTGAAATTGGCCTGCAGTGGAGCCCCTCCAAAGAGGCTGTTGCGTCCAGCATGACGTGGGTTGTGGGGTGGGAGAAGGGTGGCGCAGGGCTAAGAAAAGATAGTAGCCAAGATTATAATACACGTGGGGCCAAGGGGCTGCAGCCTCAAGGACTGGCTCCGAATCGGGCCAACACGTAGTTTTTGTTGGTAAAAGACTGTTAATCTCAAGATCTCTGTGTTAGTAGCCTGCTGGCTGTCTTTCCGGAAGGTCCCATTGTGTTCCAGCTTGTACTTTGCCTTCACACACACGCACATCTCCAAGGAATCTACTGAAGGGGAGGGACCGATATGATTCCATTGGGTCTCAGTTTGCTGAGACTTCCCCTCAAAGGAGCTTTTCCGATATCTCTCCATCGGGCCTCAGTTTGCTGAGGTACTCACTCCCTTGTGAAATCCTGGGAAGAGCGTGGGGAAACAAACGGATTGGCAGCTGTAAGGCAACAAGAGGCAACAGAAACAACACACACAGAAGCCGGCTTCAGACCAAACCAGAGCCATATTAGCCGTACAAGCGGCACACCCAAAGAGTGATCTCAAAAGGCACAAGAGCCTATAAATCCCCCTTAGAGGAGTCAGCATACCCTGTGGTTGTTGCCCATCAGCCTGAGAGTCGATCCCACCTTCTGACATGCCAAAAGCAATCAAGGCTCAACTCCAATACACAAGGAACACTCCTGGAACAAATGCACAGGCGATCAGACAGACTGCACCACTTGACCACACAGGACACCTACTACATAAGGCCACCCAGCAAAGACTGAAAGACCTAGAAGATCTACCTAAACCACAGAAGCAAACACGGAAAGGCAGCCAGAATGAGGAAACAAAGAAATACATCCCAAATGAAAGAATAGGAGAAAACTCCAGAAAAAGAACTAAACAAAATGGAGGCAAGCAACCTACAACATACAGAGTTCAAAACACTGGTTATAAGGATGCTCAAGGAGCTTAGTGAGAACTTCAACAAAGAGATAACAAGCATAAAAAAGGACAAAAGAACCATAGAAAACAATGAGTCAGAAGTGAAGAATAAAATAACTGAAATGAAGAATGCATTAGAATGAATCACCAGCAAACTAGATGAAGTAGAGGAATGAATCATTGATTTGAAAGACAAGGTAGCAGAAAACACCCAATCAGAACAGCAAAAAGAAAAAAGAATCAAAAAAAATGAGGATAGTTTAAGAGGCCTCTGGGACAACATCAAGCATAACAACATTTGCATCATAGGGTGCCAGAAGGAGAAGAGAGAAAGCAAGGGATTGAGAATCTATTTGAAGAAATAATGACTGAAAACTTTCCTAACTTGGCAAAGGAAATAGACATACAAGCCCAGGAAGCACAGAGAGTCCCAAACAAGATGAACCCAAACAGGCCCACACCAAGACACATTATAACTAAAATGCCAAACGTTAAAGACAAAGAGAGAATCCTGAAAGCAGTTAGTTACCTACAAGTGAACTCCCATCAGACTGTTAGCTGATTTCTCAACAGAAACTTTGCAGGTCAGAAGGAATTGGCACAAAACATTCAAAGTGATGAAAAACAAGAACCTACAACCAAGGGTACCCTACCCAGCAAGGCTATCATTTAAAATCGAAGGACAGATAAAGAGCTTCCCAGACAAAAAAAAAAAATCAGGACTTCATTACTACCAAACCAGTCCTACAAGGAATGTTAGAGGGACTTCTTTAAAATGTAAAAACGAAAAACCAAAAAAAATCAAAGATATGAATAATGACATGGTAATAACTACACATCTATCAACAATTGCTTTCAATGTAACTGGATTAAATGCTCCAATCAAAAATATAGGGTGGCTGATGGAAAAGGAAACAAAGCCCGTACATGTGCTGCCTATAAGAGACTCACTTCATATTGAAAGACACACAGAGACTGAAAGTAAAGGGATAGAAAACAATTATTTCATGGAAATTGAAAAAAAAAAAAGCTGGGATAGCAGTACTCATACAAAATAGACTTTAAAACAAAGTCTATAACAAGAGACAAAGAAGGACCCCATAATCCCACTTCTTGGTATTGAGCCAAGGAAACCTAACATGCTACTTCAGGGAAACGTGTGCATCCATATGTTCATTGCAGCAGTGTTTACAATGGCCAAGGTGTGGAGGCAGCCTGGGTGTCCATCAATGGAAGAATGGATAAAGAGGTGGTACATATACACAATGGAATATTGCTCAGCCAGGGAAAGGAATGGGTTCTTGCCATCTGCGGTGGCATGGATGGATGTGGAGGGAATTGTGCTGAGTGCAGTATGTTAGACAGAGACAGACAGATGCAATGTGATTTCGCATATGTGTGGAATCTAAAGAACAAAATAAACAAACAAAACAGAAATAAACTCATAGATACAGAGAACATTTTGATGGTTGCCAGGTGAGAGGGGGATTGGGAATGAGTGGAAAAGGAAAAAGGATTAAAAAGTACAAATTGGTTGTTACACAATAGTCATGGGGATGGAGGGTACAGCATAAGGGATATAGTCAATAATATTGTAATAACTATGTATGGGGTCAGATGGGTACTAGATCTATCGGGGTGATAGATGGGAGGGGGGTTGAGAGGCAGGGTGAAAAATATGAAGGGATTAAGAAGTACAAATTGACAGTTACAAAATAGTCATGGGGATGTAAAGCAAAGCATAGAGAATATAGTCAATAATATGGTAATAACTAGACTAGTTGGGGGATCACTTCTTTATTACCAAAATGTCTAACTATATGCTTTATACCTGAAATTAATATAATATTGAATGTCAACTGTTACTGAAAAACTAAAAAGATGGGGGAAAGGTAAAGGGCAGTAAGTAGTCCAAATTCCCAGGTATAAAATAAATACATCATAGGGATGGGGAATATAGTCAATAATATTGTGATAACGTGGTACAGTGACAGATGGTTGCTGGACTTACAGTGGTGATCACTTCTTTAGGTATAAAAATGTTGAATAACTATTGTTTACACCTGAAACATAATATTGTATGCTAATCATATTTTTAATAAAATCTTAAAAAATAAATAAAACAGAAAGAAAAAGGGGCAGGATGGAAGTGAGACCAGCAACTTGCCCTCCAATACTGTCCTCTCCTGGAAAGAGTAGGTATTAGTCTATAAAGAAAATTGTCAAGTGAAAGACAGGAATTACTCTCCAATTCGAACTTCACTGGGTACTGATAAGGACTAAAGAACATAATAGAAAATGTTTGGCAGAGCACCAGTAATATAAAGACAGCTCAGTCTATTATAAGTTGTTGTTACTGTGTTGTTGTTATAATAAAGTCTGACATGTCTGGGAAAAAAATGTCATGTTTTCCAAATATTTGCAACTATCTTTCTGTGATTGATTTCTAGGTTACTATCGCTGTGGAAGGAGATGGTGCAGTGACCCCAGAGATTCCAGCTGTGTGTCCTGGCACCTGATGAAGATGCCCCACTGAGCAGCTCTCAAGAATCATCACCCACAAGAGGTGGCCTCACTCTCCAGGACCTCAAGGCTGAAAAGAGAGTCTGGTTATCTTGGGGGTCCTCCCCCAGAATCACAGCGCACCTCCCCAGCCACACTGCATACTGTGAGATTCTGTAGGTCACTTAAATGAGCACAAACGTGAAAGAACCACACCACAACTCCCAGGCTGTGAGAGAAATTGAACTTTAATATAATATACTCTTCTGACATTTACTATGGGCAGCAATAACTATTGCCCTCCACAGTAGGAAAATTGGTGCTGAAGCAGGGAGGTCTCAGAGTTCGAGCGGGGTCGTCCCCTCCCTCTTGGCCTTCAGGAGACCTTAGAAAGGCTGCAATATTCTTCCATTAGGTGGCAGCTGGCCCAGTGAACTGCTAGGGTTTCAGCTGTGTCCCCAAAGGTGATGAAGGGCCCCATTTCAGTTGTTCTTAGGACTGTCCTCTATTGATTTCTGAATAGAAGAGTCTGGTTATCTTGGGCGTCCTCCCCCAGAATCACATCCCATCTCCCCACCCACACTGCACTCTGTCACCAGGCCCTGTGCTGACTGCTCTGTCAATCAACAGCGTCCCATGTGTCCCTGCCCTGGGAGTGCTCATTACCATCACCCATTTCACCCAGGAGGAAACCGAGCCCTGAAAGGTGAGGACAGTGGCCTCATCACAGGCCTGCTCAGTAGTGGAGCTGGGATCCCAGCGCCGGCTGTCCAACTCCCCAGGCCCACGCCCAGCCTGAAGCTCTGCTGAACCCCTGGATCCAGCCACTGCCAGAAGGACACTCACTTGGCCCTGCTCCTCACGATGACTGATTCTCTTGTCCTGGAATATTCCCATGTTTGTGGCTCAAGGGTTTGGTGACTCCAGCTGTAGCTACAGTACAGGGGGGCACCTATGAACTCCCATGTGCCGCACCTCTGGCACCCACCCAGCATCTGCCAGCAGCTGGTATCCAGAGGTCACCATACAACAAGGTCTGGGACTGACCAGGGAGCCACATCTGCAGGCTCTCTGGAGCTGCCCATCGGAGAGAGTGGGCCCTGCCCTCACCTGACTCCTCCCGCCTCACCTCCATCCTCGCTGTGAGGCTCTATGGCCTAGAACCAGGCTCTAACCTGCTTCTCGGGCTCCAGGTTGTACATAGAGGCAGCCTCCTGGAGCAGCTGCATCGCCTTCATGGAGAAATTCTGGCCCTAACGAAGGACAGGGTGCAGACAGGGCCAGGATGGGGGACGCCTCAGGGGCCTTGTAGGGGTGAGGATTGGGGCAGGGGCCGTTCCTGGGACCTTGCTCGCAGGCCTGATCAGTAGTGGTACTGGGAGAACCTTCCTTCCCTCCAATTCCACCCAGGCCCTGCCTGTTCTCACAGTTGGGTGTAATAGCTCCTCTTGCAGGAAGTTGTCCTTGATGCCGGCCCCTTCCCCACCCGTCTGTTCCATGGGTTTCCCGTTCTGTGAATCAGTCTCCAATTAAATGCATTAAATGTAAGACCTGAAGGATAGGACCACAGAGGTCCAGCCATGAAGCGGGACTGTCTCCAGCACTGAGGCCACAGCTACTCACCTCACTCCTTTTCTGGATCTTCTCCATTTCCCCCTGGGAGGGAGCCAGCCAAAGTCCATCAGAAACAGCCCCCTTAGCCCCATCACTGGCCCACATCCCTTCTTCTTTCATTGCACTACCTCCAGGGCCCACCAGGGGGCAGGCGCTCCCAGGAACAGGACTTGGACCTGGGTCAGGCTTTGAGCTCCAGAGAAGCCCGGACAAGGGAGCTGAGGCCAGCGACCTTACAGCTCAGCCCTCTCCGACGACAGATGGAGAGACTGAGGCTGAGGTGTGCCCAGTACCGAGAGCTCAGGGCTCAGTGCGGGGCTCTCCTCCCAAAGCTCAGGACCCTGGCCGCCCTGCCAAACTCCAGCCACGCTTACTTTCCAATTACCCTCCGTGTCACGGGGCAGCACTTGCAGGTACCTGAGGAAGGTGGTCTGACAGGGGGCGACACCCTGTGCTGTCGGTGCAGGGTGATGAACCGACTCTCTCAGGTGCCCCACGGACCTCTCCTGACACTCCTGCCTCAGCATCCTTGCCCTGACCAAGGCTCCACATGGAGCAGGCTGGGACCCTTAGCAGCAGCCCCCCATTCCTCCCTCCCATCCCCTCCAGGACACCAGCCTCTCCAGTCACTTCCCAGGGCCAGCTCTGGGCAAATCTGAGGTTAAGTGTCCCTGCCCCTAGACCCCCCAAATCCATCCTGCACCCAGTTTCAAGGCCTCCCGGTGAGGTCCAATGCTGGATTCCAGGCTCTATGGCACCAGGAGCAGGACAGGAAGAGGAAGGCCCCCTCTCTGTGAGGCCTCCAGCTGGGAGGAAGGAGCCCCCTCTCCTCTGCCTCCTGGGCCCCTCCCCCACAGGCACCTGTATCTTCTATTGCCGCCTCACTGTACTTCCTGTGGGTCCATCCTCAGGGTGGTCAATAAGGACGATGCCTCCTGCAGGATCAAGGACAGGTCAGTGAGGCCACAGTTCCCTCCCACGTGTCCCCCCAGTACTCCTGATCTCACATCCTGGACATCTCGTCCAAGTCACCTGGTACCTGAGCAGCTCCCAAGTCAGCGTGCTCTGACTTCAGGTCAATCCCAGCTCTACCACACACTGGTGTGTGTGACCTTGGCCTGCCCTGGACTCCCTGAGCCCCTTTTTCATTTGGAAAGTGTGAGGAGAACTCCCCTGCCTGCCAGGGTCTCCTGAGGACTCTATCATCTGACTGTCATCACGGCTCCCCCCTTATCCTGTGGGAGGAGCCGGCACAAAGCTCAGCACATCTCTCCTCACTTGAACCTCATCAACCTGCAAGGACGGAGCTCAGGATCATCTCCCTCCACTTCTCGGGTGAGGAACCGAGGCCCAGAGGGGCAGGGAGTGGCTCAGGGGCCACAGAGCAGGGGCCGCCCTCCCTCCCAGCCAGAGTCCCTGTCCCCACTGCCGTCACCCACCCTCAGCCCCACCACTGACCAGGGTCATGTCCTCTGGGCTCTCAGTGGGTATCCAGCAGGCTGAACCATGGAGGGAGAGGGACAGGGTGACTCAGGGGCCTGGCCAAGTGGCTCCCGCCTGACCCAGCCCCAGGGAGTCTCTTCCCCAGGCTGGGCCCAGGGCCATGGCAGAGACCGCATCTCCCTGGAACTCTCAGATGTCCCCCTGCACACAGCTCTTCCTTCATTCACTCAGGAAGGGGACCCTCTGAGTGTCATCTCTGACTGACAGGTAGGGCACCAGATGGTGACATCTGCTTCCTCTTTTATGTATAAGCTCAGTCAGGAAGGATCTATTAGGCATCCTGCAGGTCCCCAGAAACTTCTCACCGCCGTCAGGGCCTTATGTTATTGTCTACTGGGCACCAAGTGCGAATCCCACCAGGACTGATTAGCAATGACCGCAATAGGGCCAGAGTGGGGGAGTCACAGAGAGCACACTTCTCTGTCCCAGGCTCGCATTTTGGACCCCCGGCAGGGCAGCCCTGTGTCCCCCTGGCCTGTGGGACCCTGCAGTGCCCATCCCTGGTGCAGGCACCGTGCCCTCCCCTGGGAGGTGCAGTGAAGACACAAGGAGCAGTGGGGACCTGGCGTCCTGAGGGCAGACTCGGCGGGTTTAGGAAGAAAGGACGCCCACCCACCCCACCTACTACCCGCTGGAGGAACCTGAGCACCGGCTAATGGACCAGCACAGAGCAGAGACCTGCTGGTTCTCCAGCTCCTCAGCGTCCTGGGACAGTCCTGCCATCCCCACTGCATCCCATGACTGGGTTTCCTGTCCCCAGACTGCCACCACCTGCCCACAGCCACCCACGTCCCTCTTCCTCTCAATCAGGACAAGGCAGACAGATTTTTCAGAGGCCTCTGAGTGACAAACTAACCAAGCCACGTCCTGCCTGTCCCATCTCTCCTCTTCTGTTTCCCTCCTTCCAGCTCTCCAGCCTCCATGTTACTGCCATGAGCACATTGCAGCTCATCCTCCTGTCTGTGGAGCACAGCTTCTTCAATTTTGGGGAGCTCTTCCTGAGGGTTGGGAAGAAGGAGGAAAACACTTGGGAATCATGTGGAGGGGCTTGAGGGCAAATCCCTTTTGTTTGCAAACCATGAACATCCAAACGGCCAGGATGAGGGTTGTCACAGGTTCTCTGAGCCCTGAGGTCTCATGGGACAGAAGGAGGGGCTTCTCCTGTTGTCATCTGGGGTCTCCATTCCCATTTCTACTCAGCAGATCTGTTTGGACCAATGTTGGTTTCAGTTTGACATAGAGCTCTCTTGCTGCAAAGGAAACACTTGAAAATCTCCAGTTTATCTCAACCCAAGGTCTGAAACAGATGCCTGAAGCAGAACCGCTGACCTAAGTTCCCAGGGAGACTCAGAAACCCCACCAAGCGGGTCAGTCCCTGTCCCCAGAATCGCTGCCTCCCAGGAGGTCCCAGCTCACTGAGGGGCACTGCCAGCCACATGGGGGGTCCCTGGTGCCCTGATGGGGAAAGGCCTACCCACCAGGACACCCGTCCTTGTGTCTCCTTCATTCTGATGATGGGAGATGTCTGCAGTGCACTGCTATTGTGCGGAGGGAGTAGTTCCGAAGGCCTCGGCAATGCTGGGAAAGGAAGAGAATGAGCTGAGGGGGAGAACTGTAACCCCTCTTCCTCTGGCATCAGCCCCTCATTGACTCTCCTATCCTGGATGAGGCAGGTGCATGGGGGCCCAGGGCGGGCTCACCTGGGACCCACGTAGTAACACTCCCAGGGAGGTGAATGTCGCTCAACCCAAGGGAGGAGCCAGGCTGGAGTGAGCCTTGCACCACTGGAACCAGGAGTCAAGGTCAGCGTGACCCTGGCAGGAGGGCCCCTTGGGACTGTGCAGGTTCAGACCGCAAACTTCAGTCCTGAGAGCTGAGGAAGTAGAGGGCAGTTCCTGCGACCCCAGAGAGGATCCCTGGGCCCTCCCATGACACACCTGTGCCACCTGGATCCAGAGCTCCACCACTCTGCCCCTGTCCCGGCTGCCAGGCTCAAGCCCCCAAGACAGTGATCACAGAGTTTGCATGTTAGTAAACTGCGTGACAGTGTCATATACAGTACGCGCCCATTGTTTGTTGCTCTTGTCCCACGTGGACAAGATGGAGCCCAGGTATTGGGAGGAAGTCACTTTCTTGAATACCCCTGGGGAGGACAGGGAGTGTCACCTGGCCTACCATACCCAGCTCAGGGTCCACAGCCCCCACAGTCCTAGGCAGCTCACATCAGCCCATCCCGAGTGGCGTCTCTCTCCCATTCTGGTCACTCCTCTGGTCTGACTCCCTGTTGAGCGTTGAGAAGGACATTCCCCAGCAGCAGCTACAACCTGGGGTTTGTTTGTTTGTCTCCCACGTAGACAAGTACACATCAGGTGCCCAAGAAGTGCTCAGGCTGTTGAGACCTCCTGGGCAAATGGGTGAGCGACCCAAGGACCTGGCAGCCCCCAGGGAGCTGCCCTCCCTCCCCGGCAGGCTGGGCCCCGCCCCCTTCCTGTCTGTCCCACCTCATTGTTCCGCACAGCCCCTCTGCCCAGCAGGTCCTCCGAGTGTCCAGCTCTATGGTCCACGTGTGGATACCGAAGGCTTGCAGGTTAAGGAAGTTGCCGAGGTCCCAAGGTAAGTAAGTGGGGAATGGGATTTGGGCAAGATCATGGATTCCGGCTGAGGCGTTGCAGGTCTGGGGCAGCTGATGACAGAGAGAAGACCCACCCCACCCACCAAGAGCCCCACTGCTCACTGCATCCATCAGTGTCAACTGCTTGGCCACCATCTGGGGAGGGAACCACAAGAAGTTAGGTTTTTCCTCCTGGAGCCGTGTCTTGGTGGTCACTGCCCCAGGGTGGGTAGGCTCTGGTATGGGAGTTGGTGTGGAGCAGGATAGAGACATTTCACCCCCATGCCTGACTTTCCCTGTGCCTTTCCAATGTCAGGAAAGACGTGACCACTTAGAAGGAAACACCAGCCCATGACCCCACCCCACATCGTCTTCCCAGGCCCCTCACCTCCCTGTTCTACCCCAGTGGGCTCTAGATGCTCCAACTGGATGAGGGGGCAGCTGGGTAGGACCCACCAGGCCTGAGCCAGGGAAGTTGACTGGAGGGTTAACAGAGCTGACTGCTCCCCGGGAAACCTGGGGCAAGTAGTTCAGACAATCAAAATAGTAGCAAAATGAATGTTGCTAAGGCCTAGTGTGAGGTCAAACATACAGTTATCTCTAATATTCCTACAGATATGCGAGGACTCTCTCCCCTCCCACATAGCTAGTGGTAGGGGAGTGGAGGTCCCTTTTACTTTGGGGGTGGGACTGTGGGACACTCTGATGGGAAAGTCCTGGCAGGGCCTCGAGGAGTCACCCGATTTGAGTCTGGGTTCTGGGCAGCCCAGTCATCTTGGGGTCTTACGGGTACAGACACCTCTGCACCCACTCTCACCTCATACCTCTGGTCCTTGGTGGCCTGGTGCACCTGCTCCCTGTCCAGGGACATGGAGAAGTTGTACCACCCACCAGCTCCTCCCCTGTCTCCTGGGTAGAGCTCTGCAAAGGCGGTGCCCAGTATCCAGGCCAGGTGATGTCAGGGGCCGGCCTGGGCATCACCACAGGGGGAAACCCCACCACAAATTCTGCTCCTCAGATTAGGCCCAGCCCAGAGGGACATCTGCATAGACCTCCAGCCAGAGAGGGAACACAATGACATCTGGAGGGCCCAGGATGAACCAGTGGGTAGGTGAGCTGGGACCCCAGCACTCAGCCATTACCTGGAGATACACCTGACAGACCCACCAGGCTCCCCACAGCTAACCACTTGCTCCACCCAAGAATCCCCTCACCACCTGTCTCTCCCCTGTCCTACCACACATATGAGAAGGGATGGGGGCAGGGGCTGCCCATCTGGTGTCACCACTGTGGTCCAACTGCCCCGGGCAGCCTGTCTCACCTGAGGGCACACCTTGCTGAAGGACCTGCGGGGTGAAAGGTAAAGCCAGAGCCACTGTCTACGCATGTGAAAACACTTTCACTGCTGGCTCCCGTTAGAGAACGTAGCAGCTACGTTCTCTAAAACTCACGAGACCACTGGAAAACATCCTCCTATCTTGGCTGTCTCCAGTCAAGTGAGCTGGAGAGAAGGCTGTCTCCAGAATGTGGGTGCTGGTCACCAGAGTGACATGTTTTGTTCTGTCACAGTGGCAGTGAGGTCACTTTGTCAAGGTTCCATGACCTCGGCAGCATCCTTCAATCAGACCCACCCTAAGGCCCAACGGGGCTGGTGAGTGCTCACCTCCTGGCCCATGTCACCTCCCCAACTATACACAGATGTCCAACACTGCCCTCCCCACAGCTCCCTGGGAATGAAACCGGGGCCCCAGCTTTGAGGAGACAGAATTCAACTCAGATCTGTTTTTTTCTGACCAGTTTGGAGTCCCGCAAAAGCCATTGCATCTCTCTGGGCCACCTCAGTCTCTCGACCTGCACAGGGAGGGTGATGACAAGAACTACTTTGTAAGGACATCACCACGTGTGTGTGACATAAAGCCTACAACACCGTGGGCTGGTGTCACATGTGTCTGATGCAACAGCTCAGAGATGGAAGAATTACAAGCAGGGGTGCGAGGTAGTACGGAACACCACTAAATGGAATACCCAAAATAATACCGTGTGTTCTTGGGAAAGTCAGACCCCCTGAGCCACGCTGCAAGGTCTGCACATTTAAGGGGTTGAAGTTAAGGAAATTCAGGTGCTGTCTCCCACTGCCATAAACGCTGCTATGGTCCCGTTGTACTGGACCAGGCCCTGGGCCTCCCGTGGGTCTCCGTGGTCTGCAGCCCCCACAGCGGTTCCCACTGACCCCTGCCTCCTGGGCTACACACCCATGTGTCACCACTAAGTGGTTAGGAACTGGCTTCTGAACGCACATACAGTCAAAGTGATGGGATGTCACATGCAAGTTTTATTTACAAATAGTCTGTCACTTCCCTCTTACTCGCTTTCTTGACTTCCCTGCCTTTCTCTCTCCATGTTCTCTCTCTCTCTCTCCCCCTCCCTCTTTCCCTCCCTCCCTCCCGCCCTCCCTCTCACCATCTCACATTTCTCTGGAACAGGGAGAACAAGCTCCTATGTTTTGAGCGCCATGCAGAGGCCTCATCGGAGGGAACCGAGGGAGTGCCCAGCCCACAGACAGAATGGAATTCGGACTCTCAGTCCAATCTCAGACCTGACCACATGCATGTGAGTGGGAGTGAACCTGCCCCCAGTCCAGCCTCAGCTGAGACCTGAGCCCCAGCCCATGACACACTTTGAGGCAGAAGCACCCAAGGAAGCCTGCCTGGGTCCCTGGCCCACAGAGAGTGGAGATGTTAAATATTTGTACATTTAGGTGCAAGGTTTTGAAGCAATGCTGCCAGACAGGAACCAGGAACTAAGGCGGGTACCAGGCCCCAGGGTGTGGGCCTGACCCCCACCCTCCCCGCTCCCCTCCCCTTTTCCCAGGCTCCTTCCAGCCACCTGGCTGCCTTGTAAGCACCTTTAGTCAAACTCACTTTTCCCTCTGAGTCTGCCTCAGTGGGGCCTTCCTTTGGACAGACATGCATGGGGGATGGCACATGTCACCTCAGTGTGTTCTTTCAGAATCTCTGAGGCAATCTCTAGCCTCAAGGATCTCACCTATGGGAAAGCATGACATTATGGCGTCTGTCTTGGCCCCACTGAGATGAAGTGAGTGCCTGACGGTGGCCTGTGCACTTCGTCTAAAGCAGACACAGCTCCCTGCGGTCACACTAGACACACAACTGTGTCTCCCAGGCGGAAACTTTCCCACCACAAGTCCACTGGGAAAGGAATCTCCATTCCCTCTCTTTCCTGAGTCTGGCTTCCCTCTCTCCCTGTTCTGCAGCTCCAGCCTTAAACCCACAGCCAGAAAATTAGCACCCAAGTTGAAACATCACCAGGTCCTGGATTCAGTAGCTGCTGAGACCCTCTCATCCATTTTGTAATTCAATATCATTCCTGAGGTCAGCCTTTCCCTTCAGACCCCATTCCTAACCTGCCCTGAGCTCCTGAGTGTGACATTGGCTTTCCTCAGAGCCCATCCAGCCTGGGGAGAAAGCTCTGGAACATTCTCTGTATTCATTTTCGGGGACAGAGGACACTGGTAGAAGTCATTTGGGTGTGTCTGTGCAATGATTTCTACACAGGTGTTGTTTTGCAGATGCAGAGAAAGTAGGTTGGTGATTGGATGGATCTAGAAAACGAATAAGTTGATCAAATTTGTCATGGTGTGACGTCTTTGGAGAACAAATATCATGGTAAGCAGCACAGAATATGGAGCTGACATTTTATGTTCAAATTCCAGCTCCAACCTTTACTAGATATTTGTATCGGGCAAGTTACTTACCTTGTCGGTGCCCCAGTTTCCCCACCTGTCAGTTGGTCATCATAATGAGCGTACCTACTCTGTAAGGTTATGGAGAATATAAAAGGAATTGATGTTTGAAAAATGCTTGGAAACACCTGGCATATCAGAAGCACTACAGTTACGTAGTTTAAAAACAAAATTGAAAATTGTTCTGACATCGTAAGTAAGCTCCGGATGGTGGGAACTAGCTCCTGGATGTCTGCAGAAAGCTCTCCATTACACGCCATGAATAAACGAATGCATTGCATCATTGCATGCATTACCAATGTCATGTCCATCACTCTGCAGCCTTCCCAAGCAGATTCACACCCAAACATGCCTGTCCTGCCCAGCAGCCTCTTCTTCGATTCTGTTCAGGAAGCTCTGGTGCTTCTTGGACCCTGGTAGCCATGCACACTGTGAAAAACAATAACATAAATGGAGCCACTTTAAAATGGAGTCCGAGCTGCCGTCCCAGAGAAACTGCCTTGTACGTCTGGTACCTCAAGTCTTTGGAATGTTAAAACAGGGCGAAGTATCTTTTAGACTGGGCCTACATCAATATTGTGTCCCAAACAACTGTTTACAAGGATAACTAGTGTCAACTGATGGTCGTTGGTGCCAATTCAATGCCAAGAGGAATCCCAAACTTCCAGTGCAGTGAAGAGGGAACGTTTATTCAGTGTAAACGGCTCAATTGTGATACAGCACAGTTGTGAGAACAGCAGGGCTGAGGGAGAGCTCCATAGTTTACAGCTCACTTTGGAATTAGGATTTTCTGCTACTTTGGTCCGTCTTTCCAAAGGCTAACAACAAAGAAACCTCAAGAGTGTCCTTATTTTTAATTCCCAAATAGGCCCTGAAGATGGCAGTTTCACCCTAAAGCCACAAACCAACATGTTTCCTTTTCTTTTAGAACCAAGGTGAGCAGCCAATGAAGCAGCACTCTCTGTTTTGCAACCTGCAGACACTGACTCTTCTGTACAAATTGCCTGACTCACCCAGCCATACGTGTCAGCTGACCAGAGGACCTGACCCCAGGGCAACAAAATGCCAAATAAAATTCCCACCCCCACATCACCCTGTACACCAAAATGATGTACCAGGATACTCGTTTTGACTTTTACAAAATTGCAAGAAAACAAACAGGCAAAAACTGGGAATGCTTTATAGAATCAACAGTGCGCGCATGTGGATTTGTCCTGGTAACGGGGTCCTCATGGATGTGAAGCCCAAAAAGGAACCATGGATCGCTTGAGCCAGGCCCTGTTCACATGCCTTATACCCACAAACTCATGTCTCCCACAACAGCCCTAAGAAGCAGGGACCATTCTCACGTCCACCTTCCAGATGAGGCATCGGAACAGAGGGAAGTTCATATTGCTCATCATGGAAGAGCAGGGATTCAAAACCAGGCAGAGGGTTTCCAGAGAGGATGCCTGAGCCATGGAGACAAATCAAATCTTCCCGGTGGCAGGCGGAGCCAGCCAGGTCCACTGGCCAGGGTCGGGGAAGGTCATTAAAAGGTGGGGCCCCAGGTCCTCACTGAGGGGGCCTGGGTGTGAAGCTTCAGGAAGCCATGAGCAAACTGACATCTGCCACTTCAGGCTAGGGCTTATGGACCCTGCTAAGCTGCACTGATGTCCCTCAGCCAGGAGACTGAGGAGGCTGAGCGGCCCCTCTGGGCAAAAGACTCCCCGCCCATCTCCTCACCCTCAGACTCAAACACCCCTTGAGACTCTTTCCTGGGGGAAAAGCATTTTCTATTTTCCAAAAGACTTCTGTTGAATTTCACCAACCCAGGTAGACACAGTTCAGGATGTCAGTTCCTCTACGAGTGGCATTGATTTCTAGAACAAGGAACCTGGAAGGGTTTGGGGGGCGTAGGAAGGACATTCTGGGGGGAGCATGAGGAATAATCCTTACCTCAATTGATCCTCATTATGGTCATACGAACTAGGGTGTATCATCTTCAATCATAGAAGGATAAAGTGAGAAGTACAGGTGATTTTTGCAGGATTAACTCTCAGTTGCTTCCTGAGCAAACCCTCGTGTGGCCCCTCCCTTCCCACACCCCATGCTGACTCTGGGCTCATCGGTGTCACTTCCTTTGGGCAACGGGACAGTAGCAAACGCCATTCAAGCAGATGTTTGGAAAGTGCTCGCATATTTGGGACACACTGTCTTATCCAGGGGTATGCCGCAAACCCCACGTATGAACAAGCCCCAGCTAGCCTCCTGGAAGATGAGCTCATCCAGCTCCAGAGGCCTCAGACACAGCAGGGACACTTTGACCAGAACTCTAAGAAATAAATGCATGTGGTTTTAAGCAAGTAAGTTTGCGGACTGTTTGTTACACAGCAACAACTAACATGAAGGCACACAGGGTGCTGAAGGCCAGGGGTCTGTCTCCTTATACTACACTCTGTATTCAGCTCAAGGAAGGCCATTCCAAACCCTCCTGCAATCTGTGGTCCCCCGCTGACTGCCCACCCTGGGGAGAGGTCCATGCTCCTAGGATGACATTAAAAATATTTAGCATTTACGTCTCTGGCATATTGAAATGGAGCAAGGTCTCCTGGCATTCTTGGAATGAACCCCTTAATGCTTGGCTCATGGGAGGTCTGGGGTCCTTGAGGTGACAGTTATGTACCAACTGGTATGGAAACAGGTCATTTAAACCTATACAGGTAGGTACCAGCGGATCATCAGCCCTGTTGGTGACAATATTTAACCTCCTGCTTCGTTGCTTTGAAGAACCTAGGGGTTTGTCCCCTCTTGAGACAGGTACTCACAACTTCCCGGGAGATTTCCCTTAACACAGTCGCCCCCACCCCCCGCCATAGCCCCACACAATTCACAGGTACTTGCTTGGACACCACACAAAAACAAGAGTATTCTCAGATAATTTATTCACAATTTTCATATAAACAGGTAATTATCCCGTATTTTACATGCAGAGCAATTTCGATATTCCCCTCCCCACCCCAACCCCACAAAGGCATATTCTGTACATGGCGCTACTTGGCTCTTGTAGGAAAACATTGAAAAAAATAACAATTGAGCTTTTGGTGGGTTTTGTGTTTCTGAGTTGTTTTCCGCATAAGGCGAGGCACATTTGATCCTGCAAGGCTGACGGCAGACAGGAGGTGTCTACTGCTGACACGCAGGGCTGATACCTCCCCAGGCATACAAAGCAGGATGACTACAGAAGCCATTTATCAACGTGTCGTGAACACACACTCCTGTTGGGGGCTACTCCTTCCTTCTCAGATGTGACCAAGAGGCTCTGACTCATGATCTGGTTTTAAACAAGGACTTTTAGGGCGACACCCAAATAAAAATCTGGCTGGAGGTTGGTTCTGGGCGTTGACTGCTATCGGAAGGTGACAGTGAGCTCAAAAAGTCATTGTTTCCCTCTGTTTTTTCCCTCTGTTTCTGGGGGACCTTAAGGAAACATTTGCCTTCAGTTGCAGCCCCTGAACGCACATCACATTCTCTTGTGTGTTTGAAAAGAACACATGCCGATCTGCTCCTTCCATTCCCAACCTCACCTCTGGTGTAAATCAATACTCTGAAGAACATTCTGGAAGGTTTTCTAAAGGGACACCATTCTATGTGCACCATTTATACACAATCACCATGTCCTCATTTCCCACCCCCAACAAAACCATAATTTCTGAATAGCCTGAGGAGTCAAGGACCCACCAAGTGGCATCTGAAAAATTTTAACCCCAAACTTCCATCAAAGTAGAAAAAGTTTTGTCATTGGGACTACAGCACATCCAGTCACTTACCCGGGTGGCTAGCATGGACCACGCTCTGACGGCATTCCTGCCCATGGACCAAAGTTATGACGGCTGCAAATAAACACCTCCCAACCCAACAAACACCTTTCATGGCAGCCTGCCTGCTCTTGTGGGAGGCAGTCAGAGATCCGTCCACCAGGTGGCAGCAGTCTCCAGTAGTCACGGGCTGGGTGTGCAGACCCTTGCATCAATTCCACATTTTCTCTCAGCTGTGCTCAACATCTAGCATGAGAACCAGCAGCATTTCTCCCTTTCTACCAACTCAAAATGACAGCAAAGCACCCAGGACAGCTCCCAGAAATGAGCATTTCCAGACGTGTGTTTGATATCACTGGTCCAGGATGTGTTTGGTCTTCTCCTCCCGGAAGAAGAAACTACTCCGCGGATGTCACCACATGACTGAAAGGGTTTTCATAATAGTGAGACATCTTTAAAAACAAACAACAAAAAGGGTCCACCTAAGCCGGCTTTGTTGCTTTTTTCTGCAAGTCATCACGACAACCTTCCAGGACAACCATGATTTTCTAGGACCCAATCCTATTGTTACAGAGTCAACATTATCTCACACAAAAGGAGGTATGTGACCCAATGACTCCTCATTCTTCTCACTGCAACAGCAGAGACAGCTAAATAAAGTCTGTGACATCCTGTTTACACGGGGGACCCAGCACTCTACCCTACCTCTCCAGGACAAGCGGAGAGAGGTGAGTCTCCAGGGCATTGCCTAAAAGTATGACAAGGGCGGTGAGGTTTGGCAAGAGTGACGGTGGCCCTGCTGGCCCTTCCCAGATTTACACACAGGTTCTCGTAAACCCCACAGATCTAACAGTATTGGCTCGAGGTGAACCAAACGACAACCTGGGGGCCCAACGTTTCGTTGCTAAAAAAGTGTGTTCAGCACGCTGGTGGGTTTCGGGTTGGGATTTCTCAAGACGCCCCCTTCCCACTCGGAGAATAAAATGAGACACTGCAGTGGGTGCTTATGTGTGAGGTGCCCATGAGTGTGATTTGATCCACACACACCCCCCACCAAACAGCATTTCAGCCTGAAAAGAGTGGGACTGAGCCATGGGGCGGGCAGGGTAAGTTGGTGTTCACTTGGCGGGGATGCAGGCAGACAGGGTTGGGGGGCGGTGGGGGTGGGCGGGTGGTGCTGGTTCTGTACCGAGGCCTGCTGTACCTGGCAGGAGATGGATGGAGCGACCACTCCTCACCAAAGGAGGGCAGCTCGTGCCTGGGTGCCCCACACATCAGACACACCACCATGGACTGAAACCAAGTGTCAATGGAGGGAGAATTAAAAAAAAAAAAAAAAAAAAAAAAAAAACGAAGATTACAATCAGAGAAGAATATTATCTGCCAGAAAAAGGATCTATGCTCACAGAAGGCCACACTTTATCCCAAATCCCTCCCTCAAAATTCTTTCTGGTCCCTGGCATTCGGAATCAGCTGATATGGATTTTCCCTGATTCGGATCGGATCCAGGCAGAATTCTGAAGTCTCGGAGGTGTCCATTGAACCACATCCTAACAATACACTGAGGTAGACTGTGCTGGAAAAAAAAATTGTTGCCCCACATTCACCTGTTTATTTTTCTTTGATAAAAATTTACATGCGCTCCATTTTTTACGAAAGTGATTTTTACAGTGATTTTATATATTAAAATAAATACTTTTCCCCCTAATATAAGAAAACCTTTCTGAATTAGAAAAATGTGAAAATTGCTGCTAGTGCAGTCTACGACCACTACAAATTTACTATGAAAAGAACTAAATACCTAGACCTACATGTTCTTTTAATTTACGTACAGACCCTCTTCTATGTACAAAGTAAATTTGGCGAAAATAATTTCGGAACTCTTACTCCTTGTACCCAATCACGGAGGCTCCCAAGAAATATTTCACACGCTGTAATTTCTCAAATCATATAAATAAGAGAGCAATAGGCAATTGGGATTTGTGTCTACCTGTGTTTTCAATCAGGGACTGAGAAGGTTCGGAGGTCGCCACTGTGTTTCTCTACCCGTTCTTAAGCCCACAACTCTTAAGAGAAGAAGAGGAGGAGGAAACCATCAAAAACCTTGAGGAAATGCACTCAGGGAGAATCAGGGTGATGGTTTTGATGAACCAAAGTAAGGGGTTCACTGTGTTTCTTAATTGAGCAGCCGGGGTTCTTTCCCTCCAAAGGAAAAAACTGTGAATTCAGCCAGTTCGGAAGTTCTGGGGAGCGTGGAGGTCCTTAGCAGTGTCTCCTCCAGGCTCTACTCTCTTAGGGATTGCAACGTCGTAAGCACCTGAGAATTCGGCTCAGGCCCCACACCTGGCCCAGCTGAGGTCACGGCACAGAGCAGCTTCTGGGAGGTCAGTTCTGAGGACAGTCGGATGCTCTGAGGACAGAGGGGCCCGACAGGTGCATCTCACTTCACACTGTTCAGTGTTCTCCAAGTCCATTCGTGCTGTCACACTTGGGGATCTGATTTTGTCATGTCTGCACAATAACTGTAAGATGTGCACACCCAGTTGAGGAAGAGCGAGAGGTACACACAGGGAACCAGGGGATCCCAGAGCCACAAGTGTGTTCGAAGGCGGGGCTCAGCTCCAGGTGGCTGCCAGCTTACCTAAGCATCCATCAAACCCAACTGTCCACATCCTCAGGGTGGCCTCGCGATGTCCAAAAGGGTTAGCAGCGAATGTGGCTTTATTCCCAGAAAAATGGATGCCTCGAAGACCAAGCAAAGAGGCCAGGGGTGCCTTGTCCCCCATCCCCACACAGGCAGACCGACCCACCAGCCCTCCCCCCACCCTGGGAAATAGTGAATAACTTATTAGGCTGATTGGAGATTTTTAAAAAATTAAATATGTTACAAATATATTCTCAAAACTCTTTAAAATCTCGGTTCTTTTTTTTTTTTTTTTTCTTTTTTTTTCCTTTTTTATGTCCTGGCTTTGTTTGGTCTTGAAAAGATCCATTATCACTCCAAACCACTCCCTTGGCTCCCGGAAAACCATTTTTCACCAAAGTTAAGGAAGAGAAGACTCCTGAGGCTAGATTGGGGCACAAGAAGAATCAGTGAGGGCACAGTCTCCCAGAGAAGAAGAAGGAAGGAGCTGGGGACCCGGGCGCTCACACACTCGAGAGAAGCAGAACCTTCATGAGCCAATCCCCAAGTATCAACTCAGCGTGAGTGCTTTGCACACACGCACACACACACACGCACACACACACACCAACTGTGTCTACCGTGGACAGACACACGCACACTGGGACTGCAGATCCTTATCAAAAGTACAAAAGCAGCAGCTATTGGTCAATTTGAGGAACTGATTTTGTGAAGGAAAAAAAAAAAAATTCTTCAGCCTGGATGAGGAAAACCTTCCGAAAGCCCACGTCCTAAAGCTTGGAATTCTACTGGAACAGGGTTTGTTTCTTCTTTCTTTCAAACTTTTGTTCCACAAACAAGTTTTATGTTTTATACTGTAGCTCAGACACCAGCCAAAAAAAAAAGAAAAAAGAAAAGAAAAAATTGTAAAAACAGGTGCTTTCTTTCAACCGACTACAAAAAGAAGTCACACCCTGGCTTAACCCTGCGGCTGCCCGCAAGGACAGCGGCCGTGGACAGCCCTTCCCTCTATGTTCACAGTTACATCCTCTGAGGACTAGTCTAACTGGCAATCAATCAGATGTGTTTTAAGTCATACTACAAACAGAAATGGAGAGTAATGATCTCTGAGCTCCGCTGGACACTGGCAGAGTCGTGGGAAAATCCTGAGTTTTCTGGAGGCCTTCAAACCAGAGGAGAGTGAAGTCGGGACCCTTACCCCAAACAGGTGCTGTTAGGAAGGATTGGACCGTGGCAGAGTCAGGATGCGTCCGTTTTTCTTGCCCCCATTCATGTGGGTGTAGGGGATGTGTTCCTCGTAATTCCGCTTCAGCCCCAACGAGGACCCTCCGTCCTCCTCCCTCTGAGAGTGTGAGGACCGGTCCAGGGGGACGCTCTCCATGTCCTCAAACTCCATTTCCAATTCCTCGCTCTCGGGTGCCTTGTTCTCCTCACTGTGGAAGAAGGAAACTTCCGGAAAGCTTGGGTGCAGGTCGTCCTTGAGCAGGTCGACGATCTCCAGGAAGGTCGGCCGCATCTTGGGGTTGAACTGCCAGCACATGCGCATGAGTTCAGTGCTATGGGACAGGGGGACATGGGGGGGATCAGTCAGGTGCCCAGCCAAGCAGCCCCCACCTCACCCCGGGGACCCACACACACTGATGGCAAGTGTTCATTTCAGACAGCGGCACATGTGCAGGTAACAGTCAAGCAGAAGCAGCAATTGTGTAGGAGCTGAAAGATGGTTTTGAGAAGAGATCCAAAGGGGCTGCCTCTTCCTAAAACCTGATCAAGAAGGGCCCCTCCTGATGACACATGTTGCAGACCACAGCTCCTCATTTTATCCATCCCTGCACCTGACAGCTGCAACTGTGTGGATGGAACCCAGTGGGCCAGCTCTGAGTGGCCGTCCTGCCCTCACTCTCTCGAGGATGGTGTGAGAGTGACATGACCTTACTGAGCCAACAGCACGCAGCATAGGCTCCAAGGGCTTGGCATTTCCATGTTACCTCTTTCTTTCCCCACCATAACTCCTTCCAGGGCAGGGGATGGCAAAATTCAGCCCCTAGACCAAACCGGGCCCCCTGAGTGTTTTTATAAATAAAGTTTTATTGGCACACCATTACACCATTCATTTATGGATTGCCTGTGGCTTCCTTCCAGCTACAGCAGAAGAGTTGAGGAGCTGTGACAGAGCCACGTGGCCCACAAAGTTAACAATACTTACCATATGGCCCTTTACAGAAGTTTGCACACCCCTGGCCTAGGACCTACTGAGTTTCCTGGTCCAGAACCACCGCTGGCTGCTAATTGGCTAGGAAATGGCCTCCATGAGTCAATGTTGAGCAATATTTTGCTCAGAGATTCTAAATAACTCTGCGTTGTACTTTTTTTTTCATATGAGGTCTCTTTAGACTAGGTTTTCTAAGTTGATGTCTTATTCTTTTGGGGATGAAGCCTAAAAATGCCTATGGATTTTTCAAGAGGTCAAACTTTTTTCTTAAGAAATACTGATAAAGGACTCTAGATGTAATAAATGTTCGTTGTAAAAAAAATTTAAAAACACCCAAAAATATAGAGAAAATGCAGCTCGCACACCATTCTCTGGTCTTTTCTATCTTGAGATATTTGGAAATGTAATATTCACCTGCTTTTTCCACTTAATATTTTAACATAGGCTTATCCACCAAGCTATAAAATATTTTAAGCATCATTGGAAATTTCAATTGCTACGTCATATTAATGTATCGATTTACTTGGTAATTCTCATATTGTTGGATGTTTAGATCATCTCCATTTTTGTGAGACTTTAAATAACATTGCTCTGAGTAGCTCTTACAACAGGGTGATAGGAATGGTTATCTAGCCATACCATTGCTAACACTGAATGTTAAAACTCACCCTCTCTTCCTTCCTTCCTTCCTTCCTTCCTTCCTTCCTTCCTTCCTTCCTTCCTTCCTTCTTTCCCGTCTCTTTCCCTCCATTATTCCCTCCCTTCCTCCCTTCCTTCCTTCATTTGCTAATTTAGGAAGATGGCACTTCCCTTTATTTTACTTTATAATTATTGGACTATTAGTACAGCTAAATGATTTTGCAAGTGTTTAATGGTGTGCGCAGGTGTGTTGTCCATTTGGTCCCATAACAAATATTTAAAATGAAAATTTGGGGGGGAGTCTGTAATACATATCCCTAATAAAGTTTTCTTAATGTGTGTGCTTAGTGACTTATTTTTTTCTAATATTAATGAGACATAACTGAATATAACATGGTAGTAGTTTCTTGACAAAATTTTAAGTGTATAAAGAATAGACAGTTAAATATAAGTTTTCCACCCCAGTTCCTCAGTTCCCTTCTCCCAAAGTAACCAGTACTGTGGGGTTTCTGGTACAACCTTCCAAAGACATGATATGTAGAAAAGCATACATGTAAAGATATAATATGCAAGTACAAGCATGCATGTAGACATGAGATGCACACACAGTGTGTGAGCAAAGATATGATGTGCAAACAATAAGCACACATGCAGACATGATATGCAGACACAAGTGTGCATGCAAAGATACAACAGGCAAACAAGCATGCATGAAAAAGGCAACACCTGTTTAACCCCTTTCTGCACTTACAGTCTATCTGGACAGTTGTCAGGTTGATCCAAATACCCTCCATCCATGACAAATTTCAACACCTGCTCATTAGACAGGCCTTGGTAAGGCTGTTCTGCCAAGCTGGTGATTTCCCAAAGGACCACACCAAAGGACCTGCCAACAGTTGAGAGGAGTAACAAAGAAGCTATTAAAACACACACACACACACACACACACACACCTTCTAGGTTTACTAGAACCTAGCTGTCAGTGAATTAAACAATTCATGCTGTGTTCAGAAACACCTATAAGATTAGTCTCAACTGGAATGGAATAGCTGCCATCTAGGAATCCTCACAAATGACATCCCCTTCATTTTCTTGACGGAGAGGCCATGAGAAGGCAGGTTTTGACTGCCCCTCTTACTCATAGAAGTGGAGCAACCTGGAATTCAAGCCCCGCATTCTGTCGCCAACCCACGCACGACTCACCACATGTCGGAAGAAGTGGTGAAGACCCCGTCCTTCAGGGATTCGGGTGCCATCCACCGCACGGGGAGTAGACCCTTGCCCCCTTTCCGGTAGTAATCCGTTTCGTAGATGTCTCTGGTCATTCCAAAGTCTGACAACAAACAGTTCACACGCTCTTACCCTTCAGCCTGTGGCCCAGGTGTCTGCCATTTTCACTGCCCCACCCCTTGTAGAGCCCTCAGATGGGCTCACCTGCCCCAGGTGTGTGCTCCCTGGGTGGATATTAAATTCAGGAATGGATTCTGAGGATGCTCATGGGAATGTGGGGGGAAATGATGGGCCACCATTTAAAGGGAAGGAAAAAGAACCACCAAGTGGCAAGGCAGTGATGTTCTGGCCCAGAGCTTGGAAATCCCTTTCTCAGAAACGTTTCCTTACCACGTACGACTCACAGGCAATCTAAACCGAACTTCTGACTCTCTGCAGCCAACCTACTATTCCCCATTGGACGTGGCCCCACCTAACAGCCAACTGCCCCACCAGGAACCCAGGGTTGGGTCCTCCTGTGACCACCCCCTTTCCTCATACCCCACATCCAATACAGCGACAAGTCCTGCCCCCTCTCCCTCCACATCCCTCTCTAATGATCTATTCCTCTCCACCACCCTGGCCCCACTCAGACCCACTATCCTCTCACCTGCAGGCCCCTCTCTCCATCTAGACCTGGACAGCCCAGTGCCCAGGAGAAGCTACATAAACAGGATGACATCACTGCTTCTCTTGCTGACGTAGGATAATGTGTTTGGGAGTTATAAATAGGATAACATCACTTCTTGCTTCCCACTGACCGCTAATGTAGGGTAATGTCTTTTTGGATCATAAATAGAATTACATCACTTCCTGCTTCGCGCTGGCTGTGTAGCATAACGTCTAGATGACTTACTGTGACTTGTAACCCTTCTGGGTCTGGTTCCTGCCTCACTTCTCATGCTGCTCTGTCCCCTCTGCATTCATTTTATTCACACCACACTGGCCATCCTTCCAGCCTCATGGCCTTTGCATGTGCTGAAACTCCCCCGGGGTGCTGTCACTCAGCTCACCTTCGCGTCCTGTGTGTCTTTGGGGAAACAGTGCCTCCTTGCAGGCAGAGGCCCTTCCTCTCTATCATGGAACCCCATTTCCTTCAGTGCTTTTCCCAGTCCTCATGACCGTGCTCATGTGAGCGTGAACTATTTTATTGTTCACATGGAACAGCTCTGTCCAGAACTTTCTGTGATAATGAACATGGTCTACGTCCACATTATCCAGTATGGCAGCCTCTGGGCGCCAAGTGGCTACTGGACACCTGAAACGTGGCTGCGTGACCAACGGACTGACCTTTTAATCTTACTTAGTGTGAATTAATTTAAATGTAGATGGCCACACGTGGCCGGCCAGTGGCAACTGTGATGGATGGTGCAGATAAAGACTGCACGAGGGCGGAGAAACCATGGGGACACATTCATCACTGCACCCCCAACACCTCCATCAGGTGACTTGCAATGAATATTATTTAAAGAGGTGAATGAGTGACTTCATGAACAAATGCAATTAAATTATACGGTGTGAGGTTCGGGCTTCATCCAAATGTACTGGAAAAGATTGAACAACTCATGACAGACAACTCCTTCTGAAATTAAACGTGGCCAGGGCCATACATTCCAACACAGAAAGCCAGACAAACCTCCGATTTTGACGGTAAAATCATGCGCGACCATGCAGTTTCGAGCTGCAAGGTCCCGGTGCACAAACTTCTTGGCGTTCAGGTATGCCATCCCGTCGGCGATCTCTGCTGCCATCTGAATCATCTCTTGCAAAGTCGGGGGAGGGCGGCCGGGGTTATTCTAAAGTCAAAAAGAGGGTCATGTTCAGCGACACTGGGCCACGGGGCCAAAAGAGGGTGCCCTGCAGGGTACCCAGGGGTCGCTCACCTCAGCTTCAGGCCGCAGGGAACGGAGGTAGCTCTTCAGGTCTCCGTGAGCCATCAGCTCCATTACCACCAACGTTGGCTGCCCTTTGGACACCACCCCTAGGAGGCGGACCTGCAGAGCAAGCATGGGGGTGATTCTTTGATGAGGGTCTGTTGACTCCCCGAGGGCTCCCTGTATGGTCACATACAGCACCCTGCTTCTTGATGGTGTGTGGGAAACCCTGGTCTGTCTGGCTCAAATGCCAAGGTCAACACCCTGGGAAAGGGAGGCATGGCGACCAAGGCAGGAGAATTCAGGACACAGTCTGGTGGGTGAGGGAGCAGACAGACCTGTCCACACACAGCACCATCCAAGGCAAATCGTGGCTATCTCCTGATGTCTCTGAGCACATATGGCACGCTCCCACTTCCAGGCCTTTGCATTAGCTGTCCCCTCTGCCTGACTGTCACGTGGCCACATGGCTCAGTCCCTACATCCTTTACGTCTTTGCTCAAATACTCCTTCCCCACACCTGAATTCCCAATCCCCCGACCCTGCTCTCCTTTCCCACTCTGCCATAGCATCATCTGCTAATAACAAGCCTCCTGGGGTTACAGCGTCTCCACTCGCTGTGTTGGGAGCTCCAGGAGGGTAGGAATGTGCTGCATCACAGAGACAAGGACAGGGCTTAGCATTGAGCAGGTGCTCTGTTAGTGTGTGTGCGTGGGGGGGGGGGGGGCAAAGATGAAGGACACGAGGCTCAAGGAAAACTAGGGGACACTGGGAGCAGAAGGCCAGGAAGTCTATGCTGACTTGAGGGGGTGGGGAAGAGATGCACCACCGTGTGTGTAAGGCTTACAACGGAGCCGGGAAGAGGATGAGATGGAAGATTCCGGAAAGCACTGGGGCGACAAGGATGGGATTGGAGGAGGGAGACGGGAGACCCTCCTCCCACCTTTAGGATGCTTAGCAGGTTGGGGGCTGGGCAGGGAGCCCACACCCACTTCCCTTACACTCTGTGCAGTAGGAAGAGGAAGAACAGGTGTGGGACAAGGGAACCCACGGGAAAGTGATAATGGAAAAAAATAAAAGGGAACAAGCATTGCTAAGAGACCCACTTAAAATACAGCTGGGAGGCTATTCTGGAAGTGGGGCCTCTGCACGTCTTGAGCCTCAGGTCTCAGAGCTGCTCTTATCCTGGCAAAACCACTGCTGGACTTGACCTTCTCCTTGTAGTGTTCACCTCCCTCATTTGCGTATTGGAACTAGCCAAGCCCTGTTAGCCCAGCCAGCAATCCTTCATTGGCAGCAAAGAATCACACTCTGTGGGTTTTGCCTTTACAGACCTGCCTTTCTTTGTCCTCTCTGGAGCGCAGGGTCGTTGCTACCTGAATCAGAGCCGTACCTTTTTGCTCCCATCAATGCCTTCTGTTCTTTAGTACAGCCTGAACCTCAGCTTTGCTTAGCAAACGCAGCCTTTGACTGCTCCCGGGGCAAACGCGGGACTCACCACGTGATGGCAGGTGAAGCCCTTCATGACGGAGGCCTCGTTGAGAAACTCGATCCGCTCACGCAGACTGGCCGCCTCGTTGACCGTCTTCACCGCCACGCGGGTCTCCGCCTCCCCCTTGATGATGTCCTTGGCGTTGCCCTCGTACACCATGCCGAAGGAGCCCTGGCCCAGCTCTCGCAGGAGGCTGATCTTCTCGCGAGGCACCTCCCACTCGTCCGGCACGTACACAGAACATGGGAACACTACTCCTCACTTATCCACACAGCACCCTCCGTGGACCCCCGGCCCCTCCCACCCAAGCCCCCCACAAATGTTCATTAAGTGACTTCTGGGACCCAGGACCTGTGCCACGCACGTAGCCGAGAACAGGACAAGCGTGGGTCCCTGCCCTCACGGCCTTCGAGCTGAACCCGCACCCCATCCTTCCTGTCTGACTCAGAGCCCCGCTGCCTAACAACGCTGCTTCCCATCAAAGGCTATTGTTTCTGCAAAGTGCCAAGGGAATGGGGGACCTCCCAGCCTGTGAACCACTGCACATGTGAGTGAGCCCATCCAGGAGCACCTAGCGTCAGCTGACCCACCGGCGGACGCAGCCACGTGGGTGAGACCAGAACTGCCCAGCTGAGCACAGCCCAGGGAGTGGACCCACCAAACTGTGAACCAATTAGTGGCGGTTGTTTTAAGCCACTTAGTTTGGGGTGTTTTTTTATGCAGCAAATGACTCAAATGTCCAAAAAAAAAGCCAAAATGGTTCCTGCTTTCTTTCCTCTGTGCCGTCACTGTTATGAGCCAAATTGTGCCTCCCCCACCCCAATTCATATGTTGAAGTCCTAACCGTGGTACCTCAGAACTGTATTTGGAGACAGGGCCTTTAAAGAGACAATTAAGTTAAAACGAGGTCATTAGGGTGGGCCCTAATCCAATATGACTGGTGTCCTTACAAGAAGAGGGGATGAGGACACCGACACACACAGAGGGACGACCATGTGAGGACATGGGGAGAAGTCGGCCATCTGCAAGCCAGGGACAGAGGCTTCAGGAGAAACCAACTCTGCCAACACCTTGACCATGTAATTCCACCCTCCAAAACTATAAGAAAATAAATCTCTGTTTTCTAAGCCATGCAGTGGTGGTACATGGTTACAGCAGCCCTAGCCAGCTCATCAGTCACCGTGGCTTGTCCAAGGACCTGATCACAGAGCACTGCCCACAAATGAACTCACAGATGCTCAGTGGGGACACCCTGCCCCTGGGGCCCTGAGCCTGCATCTTCCCCTGTATACATCCCTTGGCTCAGGCCTTTCTGACCTTAAAGACCCTTGAGCTCCCATTTGCAGCTGTGACTGGGCACCCCTGTGCCCTCAGCCTTTGCTGCATCCCCAGAAGGAAGCAGAATGGTGGGAAGGAGAGACAGCCATGAGCAGCATCCCAGCCTTGCCCCAACTGGGGGACCGAACAACAGCCCTGAGGGTCAGCTTCCCCATCTCTGATGTCCAAACAGGGAAAGGAGGCTGGGTCAATGTTCATCCCCTCCACACATCCCACCTGCAGCAACCACCTTTTCTGGTTTCTCCATTCTGCGGGTCTGACATCTGGGGCCCCGCTTACCCTGCAAGGACTGACCCCTCGCCCCAGGAGTAGCCAGTTCCCAGAGACGGCAAGGACTCACCTACCAAAGCGCCTTTCATATGCAGACCATCCAATCCACAGCCAACACCCCAGCCACCTCCATTATCAGGCTCTCACACTCAGGCTGTCCCCCTGCCCTGATCAGGGCCAGGTCCCCGACACCTAGAGCCAGCCCCTATGTCCCCGAGCCTGCAGAAATTACTCAAACCAGCCAGTCCTAAGTCTTACCCCGCCCTGCCCTGCCCTGCCTTCCCTGTGGAAACCACAATAGAGGCTCTTGCCTGCATTCCCCCTCTCTGTCTCCTGACCAACCCTGGTGCTTCCGCCAGCAGCCCTATGTGGCATGTGCCTCCTGCTTCTAGGGAATCTGAGGATAAACGTCTTTTTTCATGACAGCCATTTCAGTGTCTGTGTGTCTTATCAGACCTGATTACAACAGATCCTGGGTGCCCTTAACACACCACCCCTATATGCCCAGCCAGCATTCTGCCAGGCAGTGGTGCTCATGCCTCGAAAGTTGCTTTTTGATTTTTACTGCATGAAGCACTTTAGAAAATTGTAATGCAACAGATGCCTTCCCCTTGGAAGGAACAAGCAAGCCTTACGACAGGGGTCACTCACTACCCTTTGGTACAATCAAGGGAAATGCGGGTGTCAGACCTACATTCCCACCAGCAGCAGCAGCGCCACATCCAGGGCCAGCTGCCACCAACAGCAGATGTGACCCTGGCACCCACGTAGCCTCGGCCTATCCCACCTTGTCTCTGCTTCTGGTCTCCCTCGCCCTACTCACAGTCCCCCATTTTGGCTTCCAATTCCCACCTCCCAGCTTGGGCAGCAAGTTCAGACACAGCTTTCTGGCTCTGACCCTCGGCACTCTCTCTGGCACGGGCCCCAGGCTCCACATTCCCCCAGCTGGGACACCAAGCTCTCAGCCTCCCAGCCCAGCCCACAGGTCCCAGACCAGCTAGATCAGCCCATCCAAACAGGTGCCAGACAGCAGGTGTCTTAAATGCTCCTTGTCGTGGGGTTTCTGCAGCAAGGGGCAGGTCCTCAGCTCCAATGAACAAGAGGGCTCATGTCAGCCCCTCAGGGTGTCAAACCTCGGCTCTCACTGGACGGTGATGGCAAAGAAAACCGGACAGCAGGATTCTGGCCACCCACAGGGAAAAGGACGGTACTCACCATCGCTGGCACTGAGGTACTCAGGGTTTGAAGAAGCATACAGTGGTCCCAGTGGCCCATCCGGCTGCCTGGAAGAGAAAAAGAGAGGCATTCCAGTTTGCGATTCTCACAGGAATTCATCGGTCACTACAGGTGGCTACAGGCGTCGCCCCTGCAAATGAGAACGCTTCTCAGCAGTAGCCACACACCGGTGCTGTTCTGGAGCCATCTACTCCCAGCTCGTGAGAAACAACTTTTTGGGAAACTTAGGAGCCAGTTGTTAAATACAACCATCACTCAAAAATAAATTGTATGGGCTTCCAATTAAATAAATTATATTAAAAGCAAAGGTAACACTATTCAAAACTCACCACTACCTAATTATTGTACTACAGCTTACTATAATGAGCGCTCTTGAGGTTATCTATGCCAGCACATTTATTATATTGTTGTACCCACGTGGTGGAAATACTACACGATGGTGAGCTGCTCTGTCTCAGTGGCATCACATCTGGAGCTTGACATTGGCCACAGTGGGAATATTTACACCACAGAAACAGGCAAACGCTACAAACCAACACTTGATTTATTGTTCCGTTGTTTGTCCAGGCTTGAGAAAGTGATGGAAAAAATGTTAATCATGCAGATGAAACTTAGCCACGTGTCATCTCTATAGCCATGGCATTGCAGATGGCACAAAACATTGAAAAAAATGGGAAGTATTTAAGAATTATTATCTGATTCCACAAAGCCACTCCTATGACTGATGAACACGGACGTCTTATTTCATTTTTGTCCTACTCTTTAACATAAACAAAATGCCAATCAACATTCATGAACTGTTCATCATCTGCAACCATAGGTCAGTTATAGACACAAAGGTTCAGGGGGAAAAACCGAGCAAAGCATTTAGTGACAATCCACTGGCTAGAGGGAATTTACGATAAAGAGAACTGTATGTTGTATTATGGTCATTATGTGGAAATTGCACGCTACACATCCTTTATATAAGTAAAGTTTATAATAAACTTAGAGATAGCTGCATCTATAGCTACATCTTTATGTAGGCATACTTCTTCCTAGAAAGCTGGTTGTTAACCTTTGCCAGCACGCCACCGCACTCACCTCTTTCTCAGGAATAGATAAATACTTCCAATCACAACACTGAAGAGGAAGACAAAGATGAGGGGACCAATGATAATTTTTGCAATGTTTGATGGGACGTCTACTGAAATAGAATAAGAAAATATATGTCTCAGATCAAAATGTGTTCACACCACAAATCACATCTACTGTGTTTCCCTGAAAATAAGACCTTAGCTGGACCATCAGCCCTAATGCGTCTTTTGGAGCAAAAATTAATATAAGACCCGGTATTATATATTATATTATATTATATTATATTATATTATATTATATTATATTATATTATATTATATTATATTATATAACCTGGTCTTATATTATTATATTAAAATAAGACTGGGTCTTATATTAATTTTTGCTCCAAAAGACGCATTAGAACTGATGGTCCCGCTAGGTCTTATTTTCAGGGAAACACGGTACGAATATAATGGTGGGCCACACACACTTACTTGGCCCGCATCTCTTGCCCCTGAGCCTCCCTCTGCTGGTCTCCTGGACCCTTATCTCCCAGCATTCCCGAAACACCATTTGGCTCCATGGGGGTGGGTGGCAGACTCAGAGGTCTGTATTCTGGAAGCACACCCCTGACCCCCAGACCACCGCCCGCTGCCAGCCTTCTCCCTTCCCCACTGGGGGCCAGCTTCACAGCCAGGCAACTCAGGCCATCACCTAGGGCCCCACACTCTGAAGGGTTTAATGTTCCACTGTCACCATCTTGAAAGTGAATTTTTAAACAAGGGCCCTGCATTTTCATTTCATACTGAGCCCTGCAAAGTAAATAGCCTATCTTAATTCCGAACAGCACCTCTGGCAGATGAAAAATTCATCAGGAAGAGCCCTGTGTGTCCTAGCGGGTCCTGCCCTCCTCATAGGATGGCAGGCCCATGAAACTTGCGGGTGTCCTGATTCCCAGGAAGAGTACCAGGCAAAATAAAGGAAAGTGCATTTCCCCCAAAAGAACCCTTTTTAAACTGGCTGAAGAAATGTGACACAACCTTTATTTTTTAAATTCACATGCATGGCTGAGTTGCCTGTAATTATCAACACGCCCATGTATTCAGATGCTTGCAAGCCAAGGAAGAAAATGGGTTCTGAGAGAGAGGTCAGAGAACAAATCTGGGCCTCTGGGTCTTTTAACAATAGTAGTACACCGAACACTTACTAAAAGCCAGGCACTATTTGAAGTGCTTTGGGCAAGTGATCTTACTTAATCGTCCCATAGGCCAAGGTAGGAGGCACTATGTCTGATGCCAGCTAACAGATTGGGAAACAGAGGCTCAAGGAGAGGGGCAGTCTTGCCCCAAGTCCTAGAACGTATCCACAGTGCAGCACGCCTTTGAAGCCAGGCCATCTGAGTAAGCTATGACCACTGGCCCCTGCTGCCTTGGGAGCCAGCTCTATCCTGAGACGTCTCGTCCTCCTCTACCGCCCTGACTAAGAGCAAGCTGTCAGTGCCATCTCCGATGGGGGACAGCCTGAGGGTGAGCACCTCCTTAAATGTTGCACCCTGGTGCCTTGCTTTCCTCTCTGTTATATAATTCTTTTTTTAAGTACAGTTGGCCCTTGAACAATGCAGGTTTGAACACTGTGGGTCAATGTACATGTGGATTGTTTTCAATAAATACATACAGTACTGTAAATATATCTTGTCTTCCTTATGATTTTCTTAACATTTTCTTCTCTATTGTGAGAACACAGTATATAACACATATAACGTACAAAATATGTGTTACTTGACTGCTTATGTTATTGGTAAGGCTTCCACTCAACAGTAGGCTATTGGTAGTTAAGTTTCGGGGTGTCAAAAGTTATGGGAGGATTTTCAATTGTGCAGGGGTCGGTGCCCTTAAGCTCTGTTGTTCAAGGGCCGACTGTAAACTAATGTGTCAAACATTTAATTCTCCAGATTTTTGGCTATTGTGCATAATGCTATGCCGGATTTCCTTGAACATGTATCTTATTTAGACATCTCTGATTGCTTCCTTATGATACATTTCTAGAACCAGAACTGTTGGCTTACATAAGATTTTGGATGCACATTATTAAAGTACTACATTTTAGCACTCACCAACCATGAAAAAGCAGGTCTGCCTGTCTGCACCCTTGGACCACACTAAGTACTGCGATTATTAAAAAAAAAAAAAAAAACCTTGCCAATTTGATAAGTTGAAAATTACATCTTGTTTTAATTTGCTTTTTTTTTTTTCTTTTTTGGTGTGGTTTTGAGTGAGGTTTGACATTTTTTTCGTATGTTTCCTATTTTTTTGTATTTCTTTTTACATGGACTATTTATGTTCTTTGCTTCTTTTTTGTGTTAGGACATATGTCTTTTACTCATTAATATATACAACTGACCCTTGAACAACACGGGGTTAGAGGCATCAACCCCTGCATAGTCAAAAATCTTCCTATAACTTTCGATTCCGCCAAAACTTAACTACTATTAGTAATCCACCTACTATGGATTGGAAGCATTACTGAAAACATAGACAGTCGAGTAACACATATTTTGCACATTCTATGTATTATATACTGTATTCTTACAATAAAGTAAGCAAGAGAAAAGAAAATGTTATTAAGAAAATCATAAAGAAGAGAAGATGCATTTACAGTATTTATTGGGGAAAAAATCTGCATATAAGTGGACCCATGCAGTTCAAACCCGTGTTTTTCATATATCCACTCTGTATTAAGGATATTAAATCTTTGTCGATGATGTTACAAATATTTATCCCACTTTGATAATTTCCTTTGAATTTCATTCATGGTGTCCCTGGTTCTTAAGCGAGAGAATCCAAATCTTTAGATATTCTGAGTACTAGCCGTGTCTTTGTTATGGATGACTCTCTTGGAACTCACTGAGTTTATGCTGACAGGTGAGATGACTCAGGATGGGGGCTGGTCACCAGAAGAGCAAGCATGTGATTGGAGGGGTGGGACTTTCAGCCACCCAACCTCCAAAGATTGGAGTGGGGCTGGAGATGGAGTTCAGGCACGTGGTCAATGATTCAACCAGTCACACCAAGGTGATGAAACCCCAATGAAAACTCTGACACCAAAGCTCAGAGGAGCTTCCTGGCTCATCAGTACATCCGTATGCTGGGAGGGTGACATGAGGTGTCCTGATTCAATGGGGAGAGGACACGGGGGCCCTCCTGGCACCTTGTCCTATGTATCTCTTCATTTGGGTTGTATCCTTTTAATATAACTGTCCTTGTAATTATGGCACTTTCCTGAGTTCTATGAGCTGAAAAGGAGACTTGCATCTGGCATCTAGCTGAGGGCAGTCTTGTTGGGAACTGTGCTCTTAACCTTATGGGGTTCTGTGCTAACTCCAGTGGGTAGCATCAGAATCATAGTGCGATACACCCAGATGGTGTCAGAACTCTCGTCCTAGTCCTGACCCTCCAGAACCATCCCTGCAAGAATCACTCCCACTTTCCACGCTCCCGTTGGGCCAGGTTTGTGAAAATCCAGCCAGCCAAGAAGAACCCCTACCTCCCCCATAACCTCCTGCTCCTCCAGGTCTAGAATCTCCCTCTGTCAAAGTCTTTGTTTGTTCACTCATTTTAGTATCTGGGCTCCTACCACATGCCAGATTAAGTGGCTATCCTCTTTTGCCCCCACTTGTATATTCTTCCAATTCTCAGCCAAGATGTTGCCACCTCCAGGAAGCACTCCCTGACCAGCTCGGCCTTCCCCTCCTCTCTACCTTCCCTATTGTCCACTGTTGTGTCCAGATGGCCCATTGGTGTCCAGCTGGCCCAAAACTTATTACCTGGACATCAAGAACATACCCATGGATGAGTAGGGAAGCTCCCACGTCGTCCATTGGAGGACATAGCCCATCTAACAACACAGATTGAAACACTAGTTCACAAGAACTGATGTGTTTACAGATTTGTCCTGTGCCAGTCACTTGAACTTCATAATGTCATTGAAACCTCCCTTCACCTCCAGAGGTGGTCGTATTATTACCCCCGTGGACAGATGAGGAAGTGCAAGCTCAGAGAGGGCAAGCACCTTGCCCCGATCACACAGCAGTGGCCAGTGGACCCAGAGGTCAAGTCCAGGGCCAGCACCTATAGCTTCCAGCTTTCTTGACCATCCTCTGAAATGTGCCATTCCCAGCACCGACCACAGACCCAACCAGCCCAAGTCACTGCACACTTACAATAGTCTGTCACATAGAAATAGGTGGCTTCCGTCCAGGAGCCGTTGCCCGCCAAGGAGGTGGCCCGGACTCGCACGCTGTAATTCCCCGGAGGCAGCCCACGCAACCTGCAGCCCCGCTCCAGAGCAAAATGCCTGCGGGAGACACAGAGGTGCAGCTCCTGGAAGACATGGGGAGGAGAGAGGGGAGTGGGGGTTGTGCCTCATACACTCGGAAGTGTCCATCCCAGGTGGGAATGTCAGACACAGGATTGGCTCAGAAACGACACACAGGGAGTAAGGCACAGAGTGTAACATGCAAGCAACTTTGAGACTTTCGGAACTTTAGAACCTTAGCTCTACGGACAAGGAAACAGAAGCAGAGGTTATCATGACTGAGAACAGGCAATCTTCCTACACCACAGGCCAAGTATTTGACCTGGATCATTTCGTTTAATTCTTACAACAACCCCATGTCTTAGTTTCTCCTTAGAGAGGAGGAAACTGAGTCTTAGGGCAGAGTCAGCAAACTTTTGCTGTAAAAAGCCAGATAATAAAGATTTTCAGCTTCAGGGGGCCAGACAGTCACTGTCACCAACACAACCCTGCCGTCAAAAGCAGCCAGAGACAAATCCCAATCGTAACATCTGTAAACGAACAGGCATGGCCGTGTGTCCACAAAATACTGTGGGGACACTGAAAGTTGAACTTCACATAATTTACACGTGTCATGTAATACTATTCCTCTTTTCATTTTTTTCCCAACCATTTTTAAGATGTGAAAGTGATTCTTAGCCCACAAGCTGCACAAAATCAGGCATACACAAACAGTGTGCCGACCCCTGGCTGAGAATGTGAAATGATTAGTGAGAGAGCCCATAGCTGGTGAGTGGCAGGGCCGGCCTTTGAACCTAGAACCGTCTGGCTCCAAAACTTCTTGCAACCACTGTGGCATATTTTCACCAGACCTCCAGAAAGTCCCAAAAAGGCAGGAAAGAAGGGAGCCCCGTCACCTAAATCACATTTCAGGCTTTCCTCCTACACCTCCGGGTTTCTGCCTTCTCAGAACCAGATATATGGGCTTAATTTCTTAAGGACAAATTTAAAATCTCCTTCCTTCCCATGGTGTCTTTTGGTTTCACTTTACTTCTTTCACCTCCATGAAAAGAGTTGGGATCTACCTAAATGTCTGATAAATGAGAGGAGGTAAACATCCACACCCCGGTGATAAACACATAAATAGAGATCAACCCAGAGTTTGTTAAGAAAGGCAGGAGGCTCACTGGGAAATAAAACCATGCAAGGCTTGGGCCCAATTGTGAAAACTTTCTGAAACAGCTCCAAGCTCATAGCGCATGCAGAGATCTGGCCTGGAAAATTTTAAAGGGAGAGCAAGAAATGTAAAAGCTCCCGTGCTTATCATGTGACAACAGCAGCCAGAAAACAAATCAGCTGGAGGCGGGGTTAGGGAGTTCTAGTCCAAAGGTTCTTCCAAGAAGGATGAGTCACCAAGTAGAAAGAGATAAATCAGCAAATATAGACACCAAAGGTAGCTGCTATCCAGGACAAAGGGGATACATATCCTCCAGTGTCCGTCATTTACCCCCAGACATCTCGGGGTGGGGACTGAGAAGGGAGCACGATGGAAGGAACTAGAACCAGATGCAGATACACAGACACCAAAAAAAAGAAAGGAAAAGAAAGAAAACAAGGAGCAAAACCTGATCAAGAGTGAAGAAGACAATTACGTAAAAGTTTGTATAAACAGGGAGGAAAAAAAGCTCAAAACTGCAAAAGATACTGAAGCAAAGGCTATGAGCTCATGAAAATGGATGCTCTTTCCAAAGAGGGGGGTAGTGCCTGGAGCTAGGGTCTCCCAGGGAGGAGAGGGGAAGTGGCGAGGGGACTTGAATGCAAGAGTTAAGGAAAGGGAGATTCAAGTGATACAGCTAAGCGGTGATTTGGGATGTTAACCAGCAAACAGGAACAAAAATGACCTCCACCAAATTCTGAGAGGATTTTGTAAAACCAACAAAGTCTTAATGGTTTAAAAACAACTTTACTTTTGACTTTATCAAAGCAATGCTAGACAACTAAGGAAATGTTGGAGATCATCGAGCAGTCTTGTCTACGAAAAGGTTTTTTAAAACGTTATTGCAACCTTTCACACTCTCTCCTAATTTCCTCCCATCTCTCTGTTCCCCTACAGGTTGACCAGGGCTGGTCTGCCTGGTATCGGGGTCAGGCCAGGCAGGGCAGACGCCGGTGGGGATTCATGGTGGGGATTCCCACTGGTGACCCTCGGGCTCCAGGAACAGGAGGGGCAGGCCAAGGCAGCTGGGAGAACGTGGGATGAGGTCCAATGCCAACAGGGAACCAGCTGTCCCAGTTTACCCGTAACCAAGGGTTCCCAGGATACAGGACTTCAATGCGCAAGCCTAGAAAATTCCCGTCAGATGGGGTAGAGTTGGTCACAGCAGCAAGAGTAAAATCAAGGAGGGTCTGCACGGAACCTATATTCTCCTCCTTGCCACCAACAACACCCCAAACTTCCTCTGGAAGCTGCGCCTCCCCCTTGAGTGGCTCCTGCCACCCTCCGCTCTACCCCAGTTCCAGGACTCACTCTGACTGCCTGAAGCTGAAAAGTCCTATTGGTTTGGGGAAGCGCACAAAACTCAGACCTAAATGAACCATCATGGAAATGCAAATCGAGACCACAATGAGATACCACTTTACACCCACTAGCATGGCAGTAATAAAAAAGATGGACCAAGCGTACGTTTCTATAATACGTCATCTATATAAGCTTACTAACTAATGTCACCCCAATAAATCTAATAAATAAAAATAAATAAATAAAAATCAAACTTGAATTCAAAAAAAAAGATGGACCGGAGCAAGGGTTGGTGAGGAACCTGGAACCCTCATACACTGTTGGTGGGACTATAAAATGGTGTAGCTGCTTTGGGAAAGAGCTTGGCATTTCCTTAAAAGTTCAATGTAGAGTTACCATATGACCCAGGAATTCCACTCCTAGGAATGCACTCGAGAGAACTGAAAACATACGCCCCAAAACTTCACAAATGTTCACAGCAGCGTGATCCGCAATAGCCAAAAGGTGAAAATAACCCAAACGTCCATCAAAGGAGGAACAAAATGTGGTCCATCCATACGATGGACTATTTTCCGTTATAAAATGGAGTGACATACTAACACAGGCTATAATGTAGATGAACCTGGAAAACATTATGCTAATGAAAGAAACCAGTAACAAAAGGTCACACACGTATTGCATGATCCATTTATATGAAATGTCTAGAACAGGCAAATCCATAGAGGCAGAAAATGGATTAGTGGTTGCCAGAAACTAGAGAGACAGGAGGCAGGGAAGATTTGGGAGTGATGGTTAAGAGGCGTTTCTTTGGTGTGTGATGAAAATATTCTGAAATTGACTCTGGTAATAGTTGCACAACTCTGTGAATGTACTAAAATCCATTGAATTCTATGTGTTAAATGGGTGCATTGTATGGTATGTGAATGTATCTCAATAAAGCTGTTATTAAAAAACTCTCATGCCTGAGCCAATCAGCACACAGCACTTCCCTGGTCAGATGATTGATTATTGGATGTCATGTGACCTCGGCCTGGCTGGGAATGCCAGGACACAGACTCCTTCTCTTCCTGTAGGCTTGGCGCTAAGAGGATACAAGGCTTGAAACCACAGGAGGACAGCCAGGAGCTGCTGGACTCTTGCAAGGACTTGTAAGATGCAACTGATCCAAAGGAATTCTGGATCCAGCCATGCCTGAACTCTTTGAACTGTTCAGTTATAGGGGCTAATGAGTTTCCTTTCTGTCTTAATCTATTTCAAGGGGAGGGTGTTCTCAACTGCTGGTAGAACACAAGGGATAAAAGCATAAAGGATCTAAAGCCCAGAGCCTGTATTCTCAACCTCTAGATTATACTGGACAAAGGTCTTCCCAAACGTCCTTGTAAAAGGCTGTATATCCTGCCATTTTTATGAATATACCATATTCCATGTACCCATTCTCCAATGGACAGACACCAAGTGGCTTGTGCTTTTTGCTAGTGATGAAAATCTTATGCATAGATTGAAAATCACCTGAAGTCTAGCTGAATTGAAACCCTACAACTAAAGACATACAGAAGCCACCTCAAGACTGATAGGAGGGGCAGAGACACGGAATGGGCTGGTCACACACCCATGTGTGACCATTAAAAATCGGGAGGGATATCTCGGCTGCAGTGGTCCCCCCTGAGAAGCAAGGGGTCCCAGCCCCAAACCAAACATCCCAGCCTGAGGTTCCAGTGCTAGGAAGAGAAGTCCCCATGCTTCTGGCTGTGAAAACCAGCAGAGATTGTGGCTGAGTGAGACAGAGGGTGGCTAGAGTCCGAAGTGTTCCTTTCAAAGGGCCTGCGTACGGACTTACTCGCTGATGGACTCAATCACTCTGAGCTCCAGCGCTGGAGCAGTAGCTGTTCGAAAGGTACCAGGAACATACAGGGAAAAATTGATTTATCTAGCTTCAGAGTGAGGGCTGGAGGGGCAGCTTTCTCCCTGGATGGAGGAGCTGGGGGAAGCCATTATTTCTTTGTTGAACCTCCCCCCTCCTGGTGGGCAGACCCAGGCTGCTGCCATATCTGAGTCTCCATGAAGCTGGTTTACACTCTTCGCCCTGCCCTGGTAATTACCTGAGACACCACCTCACCAAATTTCAGGCCCACCCAAGTTGCTTCCAGCGGCTCATCTTGGCTCAGGCTGCAGACTTTCCTAAAATCTCTCAAAGGTTCACAAACCCCCAACAAGAAGCATCTGGCTTCAGTATGTCCCATACCTCTTGCAGAGCAGCCTCAAACCCAGCACTGGTGGCAGTCAACCTTGGCTTGCTCGTGACTTGGCCTCTCAAGGCACCTCCAAGCCTAGCACGGGTGGATTGCTTTGTAACTCATGCCAGGTGGCCCTGGGCAGGGCACGGGCTGCAGCTGAACTTGGCCTGCAGGGGAGCCCCTCCCAGGAGGCCCTAGGGCTGGCACACCATGTGGCCAACTTCACTGGACCCAATCCAAAGCATCATTCAGTCACCTCCAAGAACAACACACCCAAAAGGCAAACTGGGCCGGAACCAGAGCCCTGCTAAAGCAAATCCTGCTCCATAGGGTCAGTCCCTACACAACAGCTCCTCCATTGTAGTCACAACTAGTCCTCAAAACCAGTCAGCCCAAAGGTCAATCCCTCCCACTATATGCACACAGCAACCAAGACTCAACTACAAAAGGAGGACACACACAAGCCACACAACAGACACACCTACAGCACCCAGCTCAGGTGATCAGGGAGAGTGCACCACTGGGCCCCACAACACCTACTACTTAAGGCCATTCTACTGACAAGGGGAGACATAGCAGCCCTACCTAATACATAGAAACAAACACAGGAAGGCAGCCAAATGGGCAGACAAAGAAACATGGTCCCAAATAAAAGAAAAGAACAAAGCTCCAGAAAAAGAACTAAACAAAATAGAGACAAGCAATCTACCAGATGCAGAGTTCCAAACACTGGTTATAAGGATGCTCAATGATATCAGGGAGAACTTCAACAAAGAGATAAAAACATAAAAATGGAGATAGAAAACATAAAAAAAGAATGAGTCAGAAATAAAGAATATAATAACTGAAAAGAAGAATGCACTAGAAGGAATTACCAGGAGACTAGATGAAACAGAGGACTGAATTCAGTGATGTGGAAGAAAAGGTAGCAGAAAACACCCAGTCAAAACAACAAAAAGAAAAAAGGAATAAAAAAAAAATGAGGATAGTTTAAGGGGCCTCCAGGTCAACATTCGCATCATATGGGGAACCAGAAGGAGGAGAGAGAAAGCAAGGGATTGAAAACCTATTTGAAAAAATAATGACAGAAAACTTCCCTAACCTGGCAAAGGAAATAGATATACAAGCCCAGGAAATGCAGAGTCCCAAACCAAATGAACCCAAAGAAGTCAGCACCAAGACACATCATAATTAAAATGCCAAAGGTTAAAGACAGAGAGAATCTTAAAAGCAGCAAGAGAAAAGCAGTTAGTTACCAACAAGGGAGCTCCTATAAGATTGTCCCCTTATTTCTCAACAGAACCTTTGCAGGCCAGAAGGCATTAACATGAAATATTCAAAGTGATGAGAAACGAGAACCTACAACCAAGGGTACTCTACCCAGCAAGGCTATCATTTAGAATGGAAGGAGAGATAAAGAGCTTCCAAGACAAGAAAAAGCTGAAGAAGTTCATCAACACCAAACCAGTATCACAAGAAATGTTAAGGGGACTTCTTTAAGAATAAAAAGGAAAACAAGACAAAAAATATGAATAATAAAATGGCAATTCAACATATCTGTCAACAATTATTTTCAATGTAAATGGATTAAATGTTCCAACACAAGACATAGGGTGGCTGAATGAATAAGAAAACAAACCCCTTACATATGCTGCCTATAAGAGACTTCAGATTGAAAGACACACAGAGACTGAAAGGAAAGGGATGGGAAAAAGACATTTCATGAAAATGGAAACAATAAAAACAAACAAAAGCTTGGGTAGCAATACTTATACCAGACAAAATAGACTTTAAAACAAAGGCTATAACAAGAGACAAAGAAGGACCCAGTAATCCCACTTCTGGGTATTTACCTCAAGAAACCCAAAATGCTACTTCAAGGGGATGTGTGCATCTACCAGTATATGTTCATTGAAGTATTGTTTACAATGGCCAAGATGTGGAGGCAGCCTGAGTGCCCATTGATGGAAGGATGGATAAAGAGGAGGTGGTACACGTATACAATGGAATATTGCTTGGCCAGGGATGGAAATGGGTTCTTGCCATCTGCGGTGGCATGGATGGACCTGGAGGGTATTATACTGAGTGGAGTATGTTAGACAGAGAAAGACAAATGCAATGTGATTTTGCGTATATATGGAATCTAAAGAACAAAATAAACAAAGAAAACAAAAACAGAGTCATAGATACAGAGAACATTTTGATGGTTGCCAGATGGAAGGGGGTTGGGGTGGTGAGTGAAACAGGAGAAGGGATTAAGAAGTACAAATTGGTTGTTACACAGTAGTCATGGGGATGTGGGGTGTAGCATAAGGGATATAGTCAACAATTGTAATAACTATGTATGGTGCCAGATGGGTACTAGATTTATTGGGGTGATAGATAGGAGGGGAGTTGGGGCACTGGGTAGAAAAGTAAAGGGATTAAGAAGTATAAACTGGTAGTTACAAAATAGTTATGGAGATGTAAATTAAAGCACAGGGAATATAGTTAACTATATGGTAATAACTATGCATAATGCCAGGTGGGTACTAAACTGGTTGGGGGATCACTTCTTAAATTACATAAATGTCTAACCACTATGCTGTACACCTGAAATTAATATAAAATAACATTGACTGTCAACTGTTTAATTGAAAATTTTAAAAAGGAGGGAAAAAAGATGAAGGGAAATAAGAGACTCAAATCTCCAGGTATAAAACAAATAAGGCATGGGGACATAATGTACAGCATAGGGAATATAGTCAATAATATTGTGATAGCTGGTACAGTGTCAGATGGTTGCTGGACTTATCATGGTGATCACTTCTTTCGGTATATAAATGTTGAGTAACTATGGTATATAACTGAAACTGACATAATATTTTATGTTAGTATATTTTAATAAAAATCTTTTAAAAAGGAAAGAAAAGGAAACCTTATGCATAAAGCTTTGCCACCCCCCCAAATTTGAATTATTTTCTTAGGATATTTGAGATTAATACATACAGGATAAGATATTAATCAGTCTCGCAATAATGGTCCCCAATGGGACATGGCTGCCTTTATGCACTCCTGAGAAGTCCCCTCCCATACTGATGCTTAGCTTGGCCACTGGACTCACTTTCATGCACATTCTTCTTTGTTTCTTTTTACAACTCTCTGCAGGCTGTATAAAAATAGGCCTCGGGCCAGATTTGGCCCACAGGCCGTACTTTGCTGATTTCAGTTCTAAATCATTGTCAGAGATGAATATTTGTGCATCAAGAGCAGATCTGGTCCCAGAAGGGGTAAACAGACGGAGACCCACCTGTCCTTCCTGGCTTAGGAAAGCCATGCTGTGCCCACCTGGTTACAGGATCACCAAAGTTCCAGGAAATCAGACAGTTTTGTTAGGTGCTGGCAAACTATGGTCCACAGGCTAAATCTGGCCCACTGCTTGTTTTTGTAAATAAAGTTTTGTTGGCATACAACCATACCCATTCATTTACATGTGATCTAGATAGTGGCTTTTGAACTACAAGGGCAGAGCTGCGTATTTGCAACAGTCTGTCTGGCTGCACCGCCAAACGTGGGTACTATCTGGCCCTTTTACTGCCAAATCCTGGACTAGAACATCAGATGGGCTTGGGTTTGAATCCTGACTCTATTCCTAGGACCTTGGACACAACTTAAATTCTGGACACCTCAATACCAAGGTCACTGGGTTATTCTGAGGAGTTATTGCACTTCATCAGCCCCAAGAGGCATAACATTTCACATTCTGACATTTCTAAAATTGGAACGCATCTTACAAGCAATGTCACCTTCCAGTTAGACGTGGCTGCATCTCTTTGTTTCTTAGTGGTCCATTAAAAAAATGCGGCCTCTCATCCCATCTTCGATGTGATCAAATACAATAAATGAGATATTGTGTGTAAAGCACTTAACATGCGCGGCACCAGCGAGCCCTGGGGATAAGCTTCACTTCCTTTCTGTTCTTAGATCCCCTGTCTTGTGCCTCTTGCTGTTCACCCTTCACCCAATAAAAAGTCACTTATTAAGGTTTTAGGTGATGTATTCCCAGATTCAGATAACTCTCTCTAAAGATGAGTCTCCTGTCATGTGAGGAAAGACACACATTCAGGCAGCCATCGCTCAAATCGTAGGACAGAGCCGGAAAGCAAAATAAGAAACTGCTGACAGAAATGTTTGTGGATTGGCATTTCTGACTCATCTCTCTGCAAAGTTATGTATCAAGGTTTTGAGTCCTGATAATGAAGCATCTACTGAGAAGCGTGTGGGCCAGAATTTAAGAAGAGGAAGGAGGTACCAACGACAGCCGTGAAGGCTCATGCCCAGGTGTCGAAGGTCTTACCTCATCGCCGTACCGCCGATAACTCACTTCGTACAGCACAATCAGACCATTGGGTTCCTTTGGCTCCTGCCACATCAAGTGAACAACGTTGTTCTCGAAGATTTCATGGGTCACGGGGCCCACAATGTCATCTGCCTTGGCTGTAAGGAGCAGTGGTTAGAGGTTAGAGGCAGGGACCTGACCCCTGGATCGAATCCCACTTCTACCATTTACCAGCTAGTGACATGGAGCTGGTTACACTGTCCTATGCTCCATTTCCCTCGTTGGAGAACGGACATGTAAGGATCACCATAGGGGACGGCCCACGTATCTGTCTGTCTGTCTATCTAGCTCACATTCTGTTGGTTCTGTTTCTCTGGACTAATACCCTACATATATGTATTTCTTAATTTTACTTATTTTTCTTGTGGCTTGTGTGTATTTTTCTAATGTTTATATAATGGCTGTGTACGTAAAAAATAATAAAGGCAACCTGGATGGACCTTGAGGGCATTACGCTCAGTGAAATAAGTCAGACAGAGAGACAAATACTGCCTGATCTCACTTAGATGTAGAATCTAAAAAAGATGAACTCAAAAACAGAGAGTAGAATGGTGGTTACCAAGGCTGGGTGGTGGGAGAAATGGGGAAATATTGTTCCAAAGGTACAAATTTCCAGTTACAAGGTGAACACTTTCTGGGCATCTAATGACGACATGGTGATTATAGCTAATAACACTGCATTGTACACGAGGGTAGGACTTAAATGTTCTCTCCACGAAAAAACAACTGGTCATGATGTGAGGCAATGGAGATGTTACCGACGCCATGGAGGTGTGTGCAGCATAATCAGACTGCAACATACAAGGGTATCAAGTCAATGTGTTGGACACCGTGTACAGGAACTTACACAATGTTCTATGTCAATTGTATCTCAGTAAAGCTGGGAAAAACTAAAGATAAATAAAAAATGATAAAGGCAAGTAAGTTAAAGAGGGTAAAGGACTTCTCCTGGGTGGGCGTGGGCCTCCCGGCCCGTGATGTGCCGACCCACCTTCGGGCATGGTCCTGGCGCTGACATAGGCAGCCACGCTGCACCTTTCCTCAGGGGAATCTTGGTTGCAAGCCTGCAGCTCAATGCGATAGCCAGTGAAGTGGCGAAGGCCGGAGATGACCAGCGACTCTTTGTTCATTACTTTCTCAAAGGGCCGGTGCTCCTCCGAGCTCGTGGGCGTGCTGGTCAAGGAGATATTGGGGAAATCCGCAACTGTGGGTACGACTGTCGTCCCATTTCCCACGTCGCCAAGGGCCCTGCGTTTCCTCGACGGCCTGTCACGACAGCAGGACATACATGGTCACGCACCTGCCATCTTTATATAAATGCTGCTGGTGAATCAGAGGCTTAAAATGAAAGACTAGTGCAGTGGGCTGCGAGAGGGCAGGTGGATTACAGTGCAGATTGCCAGGAATTACAACCCAGCACAGCTCTCAAGATGCCCTTGGCAGCATCGTAAGTCAGGGCAGGCCCATCCCGAGAGGGCTGGGACTCTGGGAGCATTGTCGTAGACACATACCCATATTGCTCTCAACATGCTTGATTTCAGATTTTCATTTTGCAGAGTCACAGGCCACCCAAGTTCAGTGTGAAAAATAAGATGCCAACAGCATGTAAGAGTCAAGTTTTTCAGGAAGCCCTGCCAAATGGTATTTTCCCAACAGCCCGAGCCACTGACCAACTCCATCAGTTTTAACAGGAGAAACGTATCTTCTAATGCTTAGCAACCGTTTAGAGCACCTGTGTAATTAGAGTGATTCAACTTCAATTATTACCACTCAGGTTGGTACGGATAACCCCAAAAACTGTCAATGCAGTTGGCTCACTTTCTTCCCCTTAAAAAGCTATATTAAGAAATAAACATTGGCCGGCCTGGTGGCTCAGGCGGTTAGAGCTACTTGCTCCTAACTCCGAAGGCTGCCGGTTCAATTCCCACATGGGCCAGTGGGCTCTCAACCACAAGGTTGCCAGTTCAATTCCTTGAGTCCCGCAAGGAATGGTGGGCTCTGCCCCCTGCAACTAAGATTGAACACGGCACCTTGAGCTGAGCTGCCTCTGGGATGGCTCAGTTGGTTGGAGCGCATCCTCTCAACCACAAGGTTGCCAGTTCAATTCCTCGACGCCCACAAGGGATGGTGGGCAGCGCCCCCTGCAACTAAAATTGAACACGGCACCTTGAGCTGAGCTGCTGCTGAGCTCCCAGATGGCTCAGTTGGTTGGAATGCGTCCTCTCTCAACCACAAGGTTGCCGGTTCGACTCCCGCAAGGGATGGTGGGCTGCACCCCCTGCAACTAGCAACAGCAACTGGACCTAGAGCTGAGCTACGCCATCCACAACTAGATTGAAGGAGAACGACTTGGAGCTGATGGCCCTGGAGAAACACACTGTTCCCCAATATTCCCCAATTAAAAAAAAAAAAATGAGTATAAGGTTTCTTTAAAAGAAGAAAAAGAAGAAGAGGAAGATAAAGAGGAAGAAGAAGAGAAAAAAGAAGAACAACAATACATGTTGATAGCCTTAAAGTTTAGAAATACCAAAAAAAAAAAAAAAAGTATAAAGAGAATTCAAATTACTCACCATTCCACTGCCCACTGTTTCCTGTGGGCAACTTTTTACTAGAAATATCCTGCATGACTATGATGAGGATCAAGCTAGTTTTATAACCCATTTCGTTCATTTGTATTAGAAGCACTCATCAAACATTTTCTTTAAAATATAATGTCTTAAGTAGGGCAGAATTTATGGGTTTTTTTTCTTTTTCAATGTGAGGCGAGGTTTCCCCTCCTCGTTTCTAAGAAGCTCATGCTCAATGCAGAAAACTTGGAAAACTGTAAAATACTCCAATTAATGCATGAGCACAATTTACTTGACCATCCTCCTATATTTTTAATATGAGTGCTTCCTGTTCTTTTTTTCTATTATAAATATTGCTTTGATCTTTTCTGATTGTCTTATTAGGTCCTGAAAGTAGACCCCCAGAAGAGAAATCACTAGGTTATGCCTCTTAACACAGACGGCTAAATTGTTCCCCAGAACTTTACGTTGACCTGTTCTCAGCAGGGGGCCATGACACTGCACCTCATCAACACTGAGTGATTAGCAGGGTTTCATTTTTCAGATTTTCAACTTGAGAGACTACTGCTTCATTGGTAGTTCTTTGTACTGGTCGGTGTGAACTTTTCTTTCCTGTATTAGTTCTTTTGTGTTTCTCTAGGCAATGGTCCACCCTTATCCTAGTTTTCCAGGAAGTTCTACTGCTTTCCTCATTCCTGCTCCTGTGCTGTCCATTCACTAAGGATATTAACTCTTTATCGATTGTGTTGCACAATTTACCCAGTTTGCTGTTCGCCAGTGAGCTTCCTTTAAAAGATCAAAAACCATCTTTCCTATTTATCTGTACAATTTTATATCTCAGCAAATTTTCAAATTTTTACTTTACAGGTAATTATAGATGTGGTAACTAAGGTTTTATGGGAATTATGAAAGAGATCTTTCCCAGTTGTGTATACCCATTATTGCCAGTATATCCATTGGCTTTTGTTTATTTATATTGTCCCTACTTCGCCAAACTCTCATTCTAAGAGTTCCATAGTTGATTTTCTTGGGTTTTCAAGGAACATGCCAAGAAAAAGGTCAAAAAACTTTTCCTGTTAAGTGCTAGACAGTAAATATTTTGGGTTTTGCAGAACATGTGGCTTTTGTCACAACTACTCAACCTTCAATGGCTTTCAAGCCACTGTAGCTAGAAAGCAGCCATAAACACAATGGAAACAAATGGGTGTGGTAGCATTCCAAAAAAAACGTCATTCACAAAACAGGCCACAGGCCAGTGTTTGTCCAGCCTTGCACTAGATTACCTGCAAATATCAATGATTTTATTTCCCACAATCCATTCTTTTAAATTCTAATTTCTGTTTTGTACCTAACTGCACTGGCTAGCTACCCACAGAAATGTTAATTAGGAATGATGACACTGGGCTCCTTCCAACTCTAACAGGAATAGTTTTTTAAATGATGTTAACCTGACTGTTGGTTTCATCTGGGTCATATTTGTCTTGTTGCCTTTTTCCTCCCTTTCTCTAAATTAGAATTTTTTTAATTAACATTATCAAATGAAATTATTATATGATTTTCCTTACTGGGTCTCTTGATGAATTCGATTACATTATCAGATCTCCAGATCTTAAACCATCTTTGTACTTCTGAGATAAACAATATTGCCAGTACAGTGCTTTAGTTGAGACATTTGGATCTAAAGTCCCATATTAGCTGATCTTCGGTTTTCTTTTCAGTGTTGCATTTTGTCAGGTTCTGCTAAGGGGTGTCATATTAGTTTCATAAAATGAACTGGGAAGATTTCCATAGATTTCTATGCTCTGGAAAAGTTTCTGTATTACAGGAAATAGTTGCTCTTTCAGAGTTCAAAAGAACTCATCTGTCACACTCTCTGGGCTCAGGGGCTTTTGTTTTTTTGAGGCACTTAACTGACACCTTTTTTTAGTCTTTTTTCAAGGTTATTAGAATATTTATTTTTTCTACTTCTTCTTGAATCAGTTCAGACAAGATAAATTTCCCAGCTGAAAGTTTCAAATTGAATAGCACAGGATTGTCCAGATGAATTCAACATATTAAATTCTTCCTTAGGCCCCAGTTTTATATCACCTTTTTTACTTCTAGTTATTTGTGGTTTTCCCCCTTTGATTTTAATTACAAGTTTAGCCATATTGATTTTCCTCTCCCTCCTTAATACATTTGTAGTTTTACATTTTTTTTCTTAATTTACGAAACCATTAAGTCTACTAATTTGTATCAAAGGTCATCTTTGCAATATTCTAAAAGTTAAGGTATGTGATATTCACATTTCCATTATTTTCCAAATGGACTTGAATGAAAGTTTCCATTTCTGCTTTGACCCAACAGATATCTAATGGAAGTAGAATTTATATTCAAACTTTTGAAGTCAACTTTTAGTTTTTACTGCACTGTAGTCAGAAAAACATGTGGTCAGAAAACAAACCCTACTTTGGGGGTACTCATTAAGATTTCGTGTGGTCTTTCTGTATGAAAAGAGCAATGGCATTCTCAGATGGAAACCAAAGGTATCAAAGTAAAGATATACCCATATTAGCAATATTCAAACATGTCTACACAGCCACAAGTAGGCCTTGCAAAAATGATCAAGCACTGGTGCTCCATAAATAACTACTGAGAAACTGGTATCTGAACAACTGAGGACACAAAATGATCTCATGAAACAGGCAAAATATGTATATACCAAAAGGATTGCACACCGAAAGGCCACAAAGAAATCACGCAAGACCCCCATGACCAAACATCAACTGATCCTTCTCCTCCTTCCATACACAGCATTTTACTACCCCACACCTTCACACTCGACCAGCGGTTCTCAACAGGGGGTGATTCTGCCCCTTGTCCCACCACCACAGGGACACGGGGCCTCTGTGGAGACATTTGGATTGTCACAATGTGGGGGACAGCTGTGCGGCTGGCAGAGAGTGAGTAGTGGCCAGGGATGCAGCTCAGCATGTTACAACACACAGGGCTGTGCCCACAGCTGAGAAAGAGTCGGCCCCTGGTGTTAACAACTGAGATCAAGAAACTGGTCTGACTTGCCCCATTAGGGAGACCACCTCAGGGATGATGTAGATGCCTGATCACTGCATTGTACACCTGAAGCAGAAGCTGAACAATAATGAATGTCAACTACAAGCTTGTGTGTGTGTGTGTGTGTGTGTGTGTGTGTGTATGTATATGTATACACTTACAAGAAGTGGAGTACAGCATTAGGAATAGAGACAGTGGAAATGTAATGGCTCTGTGCAATGTCAGAGATATGGTGGATGGGGGGAGGGGGTTCACACAGTGTGAGGGACATAAATGATAAACGTCTAAGTATTACTTTGTCTTGTGCACCTGAAACTAATAAAAAAAAAGAAAAAAGAAAAAAAAAAAAGAAACTGGTTTGGACCAGTCTCTGATTTCTAGACCTTTCTTTTCTACACGATTATCTTCCGAATGGCCACTAGAGGGCAGATTGGGGCCACACACAGCTGCCTGAAAATAAATAAATAAATAAATAAATAAATAAATAAACACTGCTTAAAGAATAAAATCACCGGGGTGGGCAAAATGGGTGAAGTGGATCAAAAGGCACAACTTCCAGTCATAAAATAAATAATCCCTGGGGCTGTCATGTACCACACGGTGCCTATAGTTAATGCATATCTGAAAGGTGCCAAGCGAGTAGATCTTACAAGTTCTCAAAAGAAAAAAGAAATCTGTGACTGTGAAGTGACTGGCGTTCACTAGACTTACTGTGCTGGTCATTTTGCAATCGATACAAATAACGAATTGTTAGGTTGTACACCTGAAACTAACATAATGTTAAATGTCAATTATATCTCCATAAAAGTAAAATAAAGCATCTCTTTGCATGACCCCCACCCTGCCTTTCTTGTCCGGCCTCCTGTTCTTCCCAAGAGCCCGCGACGGGTACTACCACCTTGACTTTCCCTCAGATCTCTCACAGTCCTCTCCTCCAGGACCACCCTGTGTCTTAAAAGAACAAAGGAAGTTCATTCAAAGGGGAGCGGCACACCTGACTTACACCTGCAGTCCTGCACCTGTCACACCCAATGAAAATGTTGTATTTCCTGGTCAGTTTTCCCCACCACCTGTCCCACGTGGTTTAGACCCTGGGCGCTGGGCACAGCTCTGCGCACACAGCAGGCATCGATAAGTGCTGAGTGAGCAAATGCAGCGGGGAAACGTGGCATCTGGCAGGTGCCCAGGAAGCACCCCCTTGATCCTGTTTTAGTAAGAGTGTGTTAGTTACAATTTTTCCCTTCATTCGTGCCCAGATGCCATCTCAGGGTGAAGGCATTTAACGTGTGAATTTGTGAAGCGCCTGGTCTCGGCAGAGCAGCCCATCACATGCATCAAGCCACAGAAGCCCCTGGGGTCGCAAAGGCACACAACATGCTCCCAGTGCGGCCCTGCGCCCAGCACCAGGGCCACACGGACGTCCCACAGGTGAGTCATACCTACTGTCCTCAGCACCAGGGCCTGAAGAGGATTTTCTGTGAAAACAAAACCAACTGCTTTGAGGACAGATAGAACTTCTTCAGACAGACCTCTTGCTTCTGACGCCCTGGAAGCCACATGCTGTCCAAGCAGCCCAAGAGTGCCCATGGACCACTTTTTCCCATCATTTGAACTACATCTTCCCCATCAGGTGCAAGAGCAGGGGGAAAAAACAGAGAAAATATGCCCCAGAGACCTAGCCAGAGATCTGGGGTTCCCCTAGGATATCAAACTCGACTCAGTTTAAACATCACAACCGACTCAGCCATTTCCCCAAGTCCGGCAGCGTTTTGTTTTTAGCAGATAAAACAGTAACTGCCTCAATGCCTGGGGTGTGCCACTCAGTGTGCTCTTTTGGGTTCAGGGTCATGGGATGGGGGCGGGAGGGAATGCAAGAAAGAAAAATAAAAGAAATGTTACATGCTGATGGTTCTGAGGAAACGGCTAATCTACTCGGATGAGGAACGATGGGCGTGTGAAGAGACAGTTTCAGGATCTTGTTTTATCCTAACGTAAACCTTCCAGGGTTTCGATCTACTTTTGAAACAGCCAGTTGTACCAGACATTTCTGGATAGCCATCTGCTGAGGTCTTTAAGGGGGAAGCACAGAGCTCAAGGGTGGAGAGGCAGGAGGCAGCTCAAAGCCCACCTCACACCTTTGCTGCCATAACTTGTGGCAAGTCACTCATCAGCTCAGAAATGCAGGCTTTGGATCCACATAAGGGAGATGGCACCTGCTTCAGTGGGTGGCTGAAAGACTCATGAACTAACATGATGCAGACAGTGCTACTGGCATCGAGGGGGGAGGCCAGGGATGCTGTTCAACATCCTACAGCGCCCAGGACGGTCCCACCACAAAGAATGGTCTGGCCCCAGATGTCAGTAGTGTCACGGTTGAGAGCCCCCCTGTATGGCTCATGGAATCTCATAATCCTAAGAGATAGGAATTGTTATTGTTTCCATTTTACAGATGAGTAAGCTGAGGCCGTGAGAGAGCGAAACAACCTGGGACCCGCAGAAACCTTTTTACCTAACTGTCTTTGCTTGCAGGAAAAGTAAAGAGAGATGAAAAGCCTAGAGTGATTTTCACTGCAAACCCTCTTGGTGAATCAGATATACATCAAAAAGTCCTTTCACTCACTAAAAGAAACTGAACGTATTTAAATAGGAGTAGTCTCCGGGCTTTGAAAATGCTATGGAAAGTTCCAGAAGGATGAGAAGGTTACACAGATTTTTAAAAAGAGAATGCTCTGAGCTTGAGACGTGGTGATAAATCAAGCCTGGGCTGGGCAGGCATGTCTCAGGACTGGCCTCAATAGTCTTACAGGATATGTATCAGAACTCGGATGGAGACCAGCGGCTGGGGTAAAGAGTTCTGGAGAAGTCAGGAAGCAAATGCTGGGTGTTTTAAGTTTCCTCCTTTTTTGGTGAATATTTGCCCTTCCTGATAAGCCTCCTGTATCTCTCCCTCCATCCTGGGAAGAGACTTAGCCTAGACTGCCCACCGTCTGGACCTCCACTTTACCTTGTTCCCCAGGCCACGACCCCAACCCCAAGCCAATGAGAACTGACCTGGGGACGAAAACCACGTTGTGCAGGTAGTCCTCAAACGTCTTCCTGAACGAGGACTCCTCCAGCTCCTTCAGGATCTGAGAGTCAGTCTTCGGGCAGGAGCAGCACTCGCCGCCAGACTCCTCGTACTCGCTCTGGTTGTGCTTCTGGGAACCCTCCGACTCGAACGGTGGAGACCAGGTCCGGGAGGGCAGCTTCAACCCTACAGAAAGGCAGAGCAGGTGGACTCACATCTCCCCCCTGAAACACATACACACACAGAGCAAAAGGGATCTTCTCAGAGAGGCTGGGCTCAAGCCGGGGTCTGGGTTCAAGTTCTACTGTGAAAAAGTAAGACCTTTCACTGTAGGGTCCAGTTGATGCCAACTGAGATGGTACATGTCAACATGTTCCAGACATTGTCAGATACCATCACCCCACGGGGCTGGAGGTTGTAAGGTAACCAGGCCTGTCCCTGCCTTCAGGGAACTTACATTGTAGTGCACGGGGGCCAGGGAGAGGGGTGGGAAATACACAATAAACTAATATATACATCTGCTATAAGTCACATGGTATGGTCAAAGAACAGAGGGTGTCTGGGGGTGCTATTTTTCATAGGTGGTCTTGGAGAAAGTGACCGCTGAGCAGTCCTGGATTCAGTAAAGGAAAGAGCCATGCACCTATCTTAGTGTAAAGTAGTTCAGACAGAGCACAAAGTTTGTGCAAAGGCCCCAAGGCAGGAACTTCCTTGGCTTGTTGAAAGACACCAAGGACCCAATGTAGCTAGAAGAGGATGTGGGAGATAATGGTGGGAGGTGAAGTTAGAAAAGAACAGAGGAAGTAGCCAAGTCACATTCAACCACAGCTGAATGAACGAATGAATCCATCCATCCATCAATCAATCAATCAACCAACCAACCACATAACTATAGAGACAAGCAGGCAGACCACATTTTCACAGAGAATTCTACAGGGTCCAGCTCAGAGACCCTGTGGTTATACTGAGTCATCAAACTGTGAAGCACAAATGAAAGAATCTAGCTCATTCAGGAATCCTGAAGTCAGAGTAGAGCGGTGGTTCTCACCAAGAGGTGATTCTGTACCACTCCATTCCCCAGGACACTGGGCAAGGTCTGGAGACATTTCTGGTTGTCAGGACTGGTGGGGAGAAAAAGGACCACTGGCATCTAGACAGTGGAGACCACAGATACCGCTGGACATCCTGCAACACACAGGACAGCCTCATCCCAGAGAACTACTGGCCCCAAAAGTCAATGCTGCTGAGGTAGAGAAGCCCTGGGCTAAAGACATGAGAGGAGATCGGGAGAAGAAAACTTTCAAATAAACATAGAAAAGGGAATTAAAAAAAAAAAACTCTCGAGGTAGCAGTCTTAAAAATACAGTGCTGTTTTTGTAGGTACCATGGCTGGCTGTGTCTTGACCCCTGACGTCCATTCTCACAACCACACTTCTGGTAACAACCTCGGGAATGCACACTACTCCTTACAGGCAAAATCCATGACAGCCCCTTAGAGTCCCCTTTCCTGCCACCAGCCCTCGGTGCTCCACTAGATTCCACTGAGCAAAAGAAATTCCATCCTTGCTCCGCCCTTAAATAGACCCCGTAGACAATAAGCTCTAAGTACCTTCCTGTGGGTGGTGAGTGTCCACGCAGAGGCCCAAGTACTTACACAGATTTGAAAGCCTGCAAAGGACTCTTAGAAATACTACTGGTGTTTATTAATACACATGGAATAAGCTGGCTGGGTTTACTGTGAGAGGGCTAGTGATGGCATTATACATGGAATAAAACTCAAGATTTCCTTAGTAAGGGGGCTTCCTGACAATTTTCTGGAGAGGAAGGAACTTTTGATCAGGTGCAGACATAGCTCCTGATACCCGTCACCCTTTCCAGCACCCACTGCATGACACTTGGTGTCCCATGGTTTTTCTGTGACTAAAGAGTAAAGTATAGTGACATACCTAGAGCAGTCAAATCCACAGAGACAGAAATAGATGGTGGTGCCAGGGGCTGGGGGAAGGGAGTGAGTATTTAATGGGAACAGAGTGTCAGTTTGGGAAGATGAGGAAATTCTGGAGATGGATGATGGCGATGGCTGCACAGCAGTGTGAATGTACTTAATGCCACTGAACTGATTACAAACGCTTAAGATGGTAAATTTTATGTTATGTGTATTTTATCCCAATTTTAAAAAAAAGTCATATAGTTGGTAAGACTGTATTGTATAATTTAAATATGCTAAGAGAGTTAATATATGTTCTAAATCCCCCCTCCAAAAAAAGATAAATATATGAGGTGATGGATATCTCAGCTAGATACGAGGAGTCCTTTCACAATGTATACACATATATCAATCGTCACAATGTATGATTTAAATATCTTACACGTTTACTTGTCAATTATACCTCAGTAAAGCTAAAAAATAAAAAAGGTCACTAAATGATACTAATAGGAAGTGCCTACTGGACATGATTAGTAAATTTATTTTGTGTGTGTGTTAATAAGTTTAATTATTTGTGTGTGTATATGAGTATGTGGGGTTTTCTGTTTTTTTTTTAATTGTGGTAAAATATGCACAACATAAAATTTATCACCTTAATCATTTTTAAGAGTAGAGTTCAGCGGCACTAAGTACAGTCACATTATGGTGCTACCATCCCCACCATCCATCTCCAGAACTTTCCTACCTTCCCAAACTGACACTCTGTCCCCATTAAACACTCACTCCCCTCCACTCCCGCGGCCCCCGGCACCACCATCTACTCTCTGTCTCTGTGGATTTGACTCCTCTGGAGACCTCCGATGAGTGGAATCACACAGACCTTTCCTTACTAAGTTTATTTTTAATTACATAAACTTTGGGATCATTAGAAATAAAACTATGTTTAAATAGTCACGTTATAATGATAGATTTATACTTCCAAAATAATAAATAAATAATAAATAAATAAATTTGTTGCTCTTTAAAAAAAAGGAAAGCATTGACTGCCCGCCCACTGCTGGTGGCGGTTCTAGCTGGAGGTTTCAGTTACGCGAATGCAGGGCAAACAGCTGGCAGCTGAGCCAACCACTGTGCTTGCTCTCCAGTTCTGCAAAGCAGCCGAGGAGATAAATCACATTTGGAATCCTCGGCTCAGGCGAGGAATGAGGTCACAGGCATACATATAGCACATGATCCTAGAGCTGGGACAGCTCCCTGAGATCATCTGGCCTTCTGCCCCTTCTCCCGAAAAGGAGGCAGCCGGTGACAAGCGTGGTGAGTGCCCAAAGCCCTGCAGCAGGTCAGGCCCAGCCAAGAGAGGACCAAGGGCTCCGGGCTTCCCCACACCTCTCCAGCAGCTCAAGGTCAAGGGCTGAGGATATCACTAACTCAAAAAACCTAAAGAAAAATAAATACAGACAAAGAGAAATGAAAAAATAACTTTAAAAAAAATGATTTGTTTCTCCAATCTGATGGGGTTTTTTAAAACCTAGTTTTAAAATAATCTTACACTAATTTACACGAAGTAGTTTGAGGCTTCAAATATTTTTCCATTATTTTTCTGTAGATAGATGGAAGTCCATTAAGTAAATAAGACTCAAGACTGAAAAAAATATCATCAATCATCTAAATTTTTAACGGAAAACACAGAAGGGAATAGATGATCGCTCCTCACTGTCTCCAATCCTTAAAATTTAAGGGCCTAAATTTAGGGGCCAAAAATCCTTCCACGATTTTATCAGTCATTTCCCAACACACTCAGTTGTGTTTCTAGTCTAGCAGGGAAGTCTCTTGTGGGTTAACGCAGCTACATCCCCACGAGGGAGGGGGAAAGGCAGAGAGGGAAAGGAAGGAGGAGGTGAGGGGGGAAGGAGGAGAAAATTCCAAAGGTAGATGGTGCCAAAACATGGGAAATACCTGGTTTCAACACAAGTCTTTAGAGTGTGTACTCATGTGGTGATGTTTAGAAATGTGTATGTGTGTTTTCGTATGAGATGGAACAGAGTGTGTGTGTGCGCGTGCACTTGTAACACACTGGGAAATGGAAGGGGAGAGGTGTTTCCCTGGAAGTGGATCAGATGTGTGTAAAACCGACCGCTCCCACACATCCGTCTGCACTCACCTTTGAGGCAATAATCCAGCTCATACAGCTCACTGTCTTCCGCCTGCCTCTCCCAGAAAACCAGGTAGTGAGTGATGTTGCCATTGGGATCAGAGGGAGGCTTCCACTTCAGGATAATCTGGGATGAGGAATTAGAAACTGAGATGGGATCCAGGGGGACAGAAGGATCTGGAAAGGAGAAAGAAAACGGGTCCACTGTGAGAAGGGTGCAAGCTGTCGGGTGGGTGTGAGAGGGGACATACAGGTTAGAGAAATCATGAGGCTGTTCACTGCAGTGTTATTTAACATCAGAGAAAACTGGAGACATGGAATGCCCATCCAGTAAGGGCATGAGTTACAAAATTACAATCCATTCCTACTGCAGATTATGTAGATTGTGTGGCCATTTATTCACCCATTTATGCAACATGTATCCAGTTCCAACTATGTGTCAAGCTCTGTTTTGGGCCCTAGAAAGATGCTGACTCTGGGGAAAGGGAGGATGGTGAAAAGAGACAAACTCACATTTTCTGGTTAATATTCGCCCCAAATTGAACCCAGTCACGGGGCAAATTTCGGCAGCTGGATGCCATTCAATCATATCATTAAGCTGGCAGCTCATCTGACTTCCCCCCACACTCCACTGTACCGCCTTTGGGTTCCACAAAACCTTCCCTCAAGTATGTGGCTGAGAGAGTTGGTGAGGGGTGAAGGTAGGGGTCTCAAAGCAGAGGAAACAGTGTGTACAAAGGCCCCAGGAGCTGGAGGTTTCCGGAAACTATAAGTCCTTTGGTATTGCTGGAGGACACAGGATGAGAGGGCATTGGCAAAAATGCCGACACTGATTCATGAAGTTTGGACTCCGTGCTATAGATGAGGGTTTCTGACACTCAGCACCACTGACATGTGGGCCAGACAATTCTTTGTCACGGGGGCCTCCTTGGTCTCCACTCACCCGATGCTAGTAGCACCACCTCCACAGTCACAACCAAAAATGTCTCCAGATATCACCAAATGTCCCCTAGGGGGCAGAATCACTCCCAGTTAAGAACTACTGCTATAGGAGAACCAAGACTTTATAAAAATATAACTAAACTGTCCTGAAATACTCTAGCCCCCGCCAAAAAAAAGGGGGGAGATGGGAGAAGGGGTGCAGAGATGAAACAAAAACGGCAAAATGTTGATAATTGTTGAAGCTGGGAGACAGTTCACAGGGTTCATTCTTCTTTCTACTTTTGTGATGATTTGAAAATTTTCCACAACAGGAAGAAGAGATGTAGATACCCCTCAGGAGGCTTGTCGCTACTGTGTTATCTTCTGAAATTATAAAGCTCAGCACCTGGCGCTTTTAGAAGCCAATAACCAGGCAAAAAAGCACTTCCTACAACGTCGCCATGTCAGCCTGTCAAAGGCAAGATGTCCGATTCACGCACAAACTCATATTCACACAAAATACTTACTGGTGGCATCTGTGTGGACATAGATGATGTCGCTCTTTGCCCCATATGTGCGCCGTTCGTCAGAAAAGGTAACCAAGGTCTTGACAAAGATGGCGTATTGGGTCCAGGGCTTCAAACCCCGCATCAGCCATCCAGGGTGGTTCTGCGACTTAGGGTCGTTGGACCTCAGGGGAGGGTCAATGTCCACCACTGTCCAGCTGTTGGAGCCACATGCATCCTGCCCATCGAACTCCGTCACATTCTGATAAGGGCTTTCGAGATGAAATAGGAGAAGGCAGTTACCATTTTTCAACTATTGCTCTGAGATGCGGCCAGGGGAAATGACATCCTACAGGGTTACATCTTCTTCACCAACAACCTTATGCCACAAGGAAAAATGACACAGAAACAGCCAAAGAAAAAGGGACCACCTCCCTTGATGCCTCGATAATAATGTTATTTAATATTAATAATATTGATTAATAATATTTAATAAAATAACATTCTTTTTAATATATGATTACGTTTTTAGTTTATTATATATTGTATGTAATGTATTATATAATTATAACAAAAATTAAGTAATGACATTTAATAAGCAACCATATTTAATAAATAACATTAAATGAGATTTGATAAATAATATTGTTTCCCAATAATAACAATGGTGATGATATAACAATAGCAGCTACCTCACGAGTTTTTGATCAGATTACATGAGAGAATGTGTACAACTTCTCAGCACACAGCCTGACACATAATAAATCTTGAGAGATGACGCTATTATTACTATTAATACCATCACCACTTCCATTACTTTCCTTTAAATTTTCAGCACAGTCGTATACTCAAAATGACTAGGTGATGACAGAGTGTCAGTTTGGGAAGATGAGAAAGTTCTAGAGATGGGTGGTGGTGATGGCTACACAACATAACAAATGTACTTCATGCCACTGAGCTGGACATTTAAAAATAATTTAAATGGACAATTTTGACCACAATTTTGTAAATGTTGGAAAAAATACAAAGTAGGTTAAGAAATAAATTTTTAAAAACCCATTAAGTAGACTGAGCAACTTTTGTTGAGGACGTCTGGTGAGATGTGTAAGAGGCAAAATGGAATTGGCCAATCTGAACCTCCAAAAGGAACCTGTCTGCTTTAATTTCTGGCTTTTGACAAAAGGGGACATGACTGACTGACGTCATACACCATCAACTGGTGAGATCGTAAAAAAGAACCTATGATATTCATTCCATGAGTGGAAAGGAGACAGAGAGGAGCCTCCGAGGGGAACATCTGAACATACACGTAACACACACACCTCTTTGCCCTCTACTTACGCCTCTTTGTAGAACAGCATGAACCCCAGGAGGTCTCGGAAGTCAGGAGGCCAGTATGGCTCCCACTTCAGCAAGATCTTATCAAAAGATGTCCGAATATAAGAAAATTTAAGTAATTCATTTTCACCTAGAAAAATTTTTAAAAAGAAAAAGAAGGAATATCAGTATTTAATGTGTTTCAGCCGAAAGCAATGATCCTACACTCCCAAGAGTGTCCATGGAAGGGAAATGTCATCCTGCTGCTCCATGGACTGGCCTCCTTCCCATGTGTGTCTCCCAGGGTCCAAAGGCAAGAACTGGGCATGGAAGTTGGCACCTACTGCCAGCCAATTACATGGCCAGATGCTCAAATGAATCACAGCAGTTGGCGCCAATGAGAGAAGGACAACTGGCCATTAGGGATTTTCAAGGGTCACGTTTGTCCTGACACAATTCTGTCGTGCATATGGTCCATACCTTTAAGGTCCATACCTTTAAGCCTGACATGTGAGAAGACGTAACTGCAGTGCAAATGAGCACATGCTAAGTGAATTGAGAGAGTGTGCAGATCACGTATACATTGGACAGACAATTCCTTGGAGAGACGATGCCTTGGAGAGAGTAACTTCCTCTGCCTAGAATGCTAGCCCTCCCGTAAGCTCCTACCCAACCTCACTCTCTCCCTCCCCTGCATTCCCACAGCATGGACCACATTCTGCCGTAAGGAACCAACTCTACATAAGGGCATTACAGAAACCCTGGCAGCTCAATGCTCACGCATATGCCTTCAAGAGAGACCCTGTCAGAGAAGTGTAGTCGGCTGACAGTCTCCAGCTGTAGCAACTGCAGGACCTGCTGTAGCATCTGAACCAAGACCATATGTAAGGAGGTGTCATTCATTCGATGCTTATGTGGCATCTTCCAGTATCAGGCACTGTGTCTGATGCAGTAGGCACAGAGACAAGATGTACAACACCTGTCCTCAGTATTTCAGAAAGTCTGTATAGTTGTATAAGCTCACTGGGGGGCAGTGATACCCCTGGGGGCCAGTGTGGTGGGTGAGGGGGGTCCACAGGCTGGAAAGACAAGGGCACCACCACTTACAGGATGCCTGGTCCCCATTGGTCTTCAGGGCAATGTCGTTCCTTTCCTGGCGCCCCTTGGTTCCTGAAACTTCCTCCATCTTGTGAATTTCCGACAAGCAGAGTTTGGGATTATAATGGAAGAAGAGTTTCCCCTGAGTGATGGTGAGGTTGTGTTTGCTCCAGTCCCACAGTTGCCTTAGGTTCTGGTTGTCCAAGGCATAGAATGAGTAGTTCCTATGGAAACACACACACCTAGTCAATCATCGGCTTGTCATCTGCAACTCCAAGATGGTGGGGCCATGCTGGAGTTGATCTCGTTCAGCACTACGTACTCAGCCCTAACCACTTGCTTGGCACATACTTGATTAAGTGTTGAATCAGGGGTAGGGGGATACAAGGCACTTTGACAAGGGACAAGCGTTCATGGCCAGGAAGGTATCTGAGCTCCACCTTGTGGGGGAGGAGAGTAAGACTGGGATGTACTGAGACGTGGGTTTCACAGAGGGGAAAGACTGAAGGTACAGAGGCACATGAGCTGGGCCCAAGGAAGAACAAAGTAGCCTGCTCTGGCCGACAAATGACAGGAAATGACTGGAGAACTGCAATGGGCCAAACCCTCTAGTACACTGCATGCCAGACCAAGACCAAGAACATGGGACCTTCCTTGGTAGACAGAGGAAAGTCACTGAAAGTTTTATAACAACTCAGTAACTTGATTAGACCTGTGCCTTAGAACTATTAGTGGGCCACCAGCACATGATGGATAGGAGAAGGGAAGCATCTAGACCTGTGTTGTCCATTATAGAAACCATTAGCCACCTCTGGCTGTTGAGCACCTAAAATGTGGCCATTCTGAACTGTAGTGGAAGTAAAAAGGTTTTGAAGACTTAGCATGCACAAAAAAAGGTGTGGAAGATCTTCATAATTTTTTTATATTGGTTCCAAGTTGAAATGATATTTTAGATGTAATGGGTTAAGTAGAACACATTATTTTTGTTTCAATTTTTTAAATTTTATTAAATTTATTGAGGTGACAATAGTTAATAAAATTATATAGGTTTCAGGTGCACAATTCTATAATACATCATCTGTATATTGCATTGTGTGCTCACCACCCAAAGTGAAGTCTCTTTCCATCACCGTATATTTGACCCCCTTTACCCTTTTCTACTTCCTCCGAGCCCCTTTCTCTCTGGTAACTACCATACTGTTGTCTGTGTCTATGAGTTTATGTTTGTTTGTCTTAACTGAAAGCAATAAAATACATTATTAAAATCCATTTCACCTATTTCTTTCAAAGTTTTATAAATGTAGCTACTAGAACATTTAAAGTCACATATGTGACTTGCATTATATTTCTGTTGGATGGTGCTGGTCTATTTCTAGGATGCCCAACTAGGAGGTCACTGGAAAAATCCAAATGAAAAGTCTAAACTTCAACAAAAAGGCATTTTGTGGCAGAAAAGTCAACATGAGCTGGTGAGTGATTCAAGAAGGTAGTCTCTAAATAATTCTGTGTATTGGCTTCTCAAAAGCCATTCAGATCCCCCCCTTTCCCTTGCCTTCCTCTACTGTTAGACTCAAAAAGGTAAATATTCACTCTCCCAGACTCCCTTGCAGCTAGGAGCAGCCACATGATCCAGTTCTGGCCAAGGAGATATAAACAGAAATCAATGTTAGGGGTGAGAGTGTGGCAAGTTCCAGGGAAGATTTTTTTTAAAGAGAGAGTCTCAACTGACATATACCTTCGTCCCTTTCCCCTTTTCCTGTTGGGTCTACAGACATAAGGTTGGGGGTGAGGTGAGGCAGCCATCTTGTGACTACGAGGAACACAAAGATGGAAAACACCTAGGTCTCATCCTTGATGGACTTGTTGGATGGCTCCCTCAGACTTCTTGCCCATAAGTCCATCTTAATCTGCATGAAACATGGCTAGTCTGGATTTCTGTTGTTTTACTAACTGAAGTAGGGTCAGTGTGACCTGGTGGGGAGGGGATCTGAGAAACAAGGATAGACAACTGGGGCAAGAAGGGGAGTTCAATTTTGTACATGTACTTGAGGCTCCCAGGGTCACCCAGCCGGAGACAAACTTAGGGATAAGCCATGGCTGGGGTTCTCAGCATTAGAGATCACTACAGAGATGGCCAATGCTGGGAACCAGAACAACAACTCTCAGAGGCAGCGGAACCTGCGAGGGGAACAAGGAAGGAAACCTGGGGAGACCAGAAGGATGTCTTGGGAAGGTAGAACCTTATGGGCCAGAGGAGATGAGATTTCAGCAATGAACAGGTGCAATCAGTATCAAGGCAACCAGGAAGTGAGAAGGTACTAGATGCAATAATTACAGGGTCCTGGTTAGGCCTACACTCCGACTCACACTGAAGCCCAGACAGCCAGATGCCCTATTTCATTCCGGCCAGCACCCTTGGAGAGCACAAATTAGGCTGAGCCCCTGAAACTTCCAAGAGTGAATGTAAAATGGGTTTCACCTTCCTTGGGTGGATCTTCAAACATGTTCCAAAACACATTCCTTCCTCTCAAGATTTCTCCAGGCATTTTCTCCTAATAAATGATTTTTTCTTCTTTTTTTTTTTTTTGGCTTTAAAACCCCTAAGTTACTATGGTGACTGGTTAACAACACTGTATTGAATATTTGACAGCTGCTGAAAGACTACATCTTAAAAGTTCTCATCACAAGAAAAAAAAAATTTGTAACTATGTATGGTGACAGATATTAACTAGACTTATTGTGGTAAGCATTTCACACTGTAGACAAATATCGAATCATGATGTTGTACACTTGAAACTAATATAATGTTATATGTCAATTATACCCCAATTCAAAAAAACTGCTTTTCCATTTTCACGCAATTTTGAGATATAATAGACATAAACATTATTAGTTTTAGATATATAACATAATTTGACATATATATATATATATATATATTGCAGAATGATTCCCACACTAAGTTTAGTTAACATCCATCACTTCATGTCGCTAAAAAAAATTTTTTTCTTGTGATGAGAACTTTTAAGATTTACTCTCTTAGCAATTTGCAAATATACAATACAGTATTGTTAGCTATCCTCACCATACTATATATTACATCCTTAGGACTTATTTATTGTATAACTGTAAGCTTGTACCTTTTGACCCCCTTCATCCATTTCACCCACCTCATACCCCTGCCTCTGACAATCACCAATCTGTATTCTGTATCTATGAGCGTGGGCTTTCTGGTTTGGGGAAGGGGGGTTAGATTTTACATATAAGTGAGAACATACAGTATTTGTCTTTCTCTGTCTGACCTATTTCACTGAGTATAATGTCCTCGAAGTCCATCCATGTTGTCGCAAATGGCAGGATTTCCTTCTTTTTCATTCATAATATTCCTGAATAATATTCTGTTATACATGTATACACCACATTTTCTTTACCCATTCATCTGCTGATGGACACTTAGGTTGTTTCCATGTATTGGCAAAAACCCCTAACTTTTTCTGACTCACAATCTTCCTCGTTAGTATTCAGGCTACAGTCACAGAATCAGGACCCACATACCCGATTTCCAAGGTATCCCCCCGAATCAGATGTAACTTCCGGAAGAAGGAAAGTGACACAAGGGCATAGGAACGGCGGATTTTCAGATACCCTGAAATTTCTTCAATGAGGCCGAGGTTGGCCTCTAGCTCAGCTGCCAGGTTGTCTAAGGAAAATGAGAGAATATCCAGTGAGTTTTATAGAAATATTTTAACTTTCCATACTTTCCCATAATGGGAAGTTAAATTACAGGCTGAAAAATGACTTTGACATATCCTGCTCAAAACGGATCATGCTTAATTAAAATAAAATGCAAAGGCCTTACTACGGGATCGGCAAGTCCCTAAACAAGTGACCACTGCTTTTTTTCTCATCTCATACCCGGCTCCCCCAGGACATCACTCTCCTATTGATCTGCTTGGGTTGCTCCACCACGAACTCAAAGCATGGCTCTTCCAATCAGAAACTCTTCTAAAACAGCAACCCCCTTACTCTCTGTTTCCAAGGTTCACAAACTCCAGACCACTGGCCAAACCCAGTCAGCTTACTTTGTAAATAAAGTTTTACTGGCACAGAGCCATGCCCATTTGTTCACATATTCTCCACAGGGGCAGAGTTGAGTAATTATGACAGACACCCTCTGGCCTGCAAAGCTGAATATATATTTATTGTGTGGCCCTTTGTAAGAAAAGGTTGCCAACCCGCTCCCTCCATTACCCACCCGGCTTTGCTTCCCTTCAGAGCGAGACCACCGCCTGAGTTTATGTTAGACGTTGATTTGCTTATTTGCAAGAGCCATCATGCACGAACATTGCTTCTGCACTGAGTACTCCACCAATGTTTGCTGAATAAATAAACAAAGGAATGCTTTTTTTCCTGTGATGGTATTTCTAGAAACATGGTCCCCAGACCTGCAACAGGGCATGTTGCCTGCTTGTTAAAAACACAAATTACTGATGCCCCAGGCTCCCAATGTGGAAAATCAGAATCTCAGGGCGGGAAATGCGGCCCAGACGGAGCTGCGAATTTCAGGTTTGGAAGCAAACGGTTGGGTGAGTCTGCTGGTTGGAAAACCACCCAGGATGGACTTAATATCGCCTACAGAACACGAAGCAGAGTCTGGACCATTTCCCTCTCCACTCACAGGGAACGCGGACCCTAGCAGGCCACTCCCCCAGCACTCACTGCCGCCTCGAATGTTGATGATAAGGCTTCCATTGATGACAGTGCAGCCTCGCAGCTCCTGGGCAGACGTCACCGAGTCGATGGTCTTCTCGCCTTCTAGGAGGTGACAGACCTTGGGACAGGGGCCCAGACACGGAGTGCACATCAAGCTGAGAAAGAGCAGAGGGATGTCAGGACACACAGGATTCCCCCTACACACGACAGACAGCATGCTACACAGGGTCCCAAGCAACAGGACTTCCACCATTACCCTAAAGCAGGGTCCTACACACTCAGCACTGCTGACATTTGGGGCCAGAGAACTCTCCATTGTGGGGGGCCATCCTGTGCACTAACGGTGCTGAGCAGCGTCCCTGGGTTACCCCACTTGCTCCCAGTAGCACCCCCACCCAAGGTATGACACAACCAAAAATGTCTCCAGACATTGTCCCCTGGAGGGAGGAAGGTGAATCGCCCCAGGGAAGAACCACCACTGAAAGTGACAGACAGGCTTATGCCCTTTCTCCATGGTGGCGGGTCCTAAGCACTACCTTGAAGTCAGGACACTAAAGCTTTTCCCTAAAATGATGGGGATCCTATGTACCACAGGCTAGTAGATTCACTCTGTGCCCCATGGAAACAGAACTCACACTATTACACCAAATTGATGGGTCTTGTGGAGTTACCATGGTGACAGAATGATGCTCAGCTGATGGGTCTTATGTGGACTGTGCTGCCAGGTCAAATGCTGTGCTGCCAGAATTGATGCTGTCACCCCGGTGTGGCAGAACTCAGCCTGTTACTCCAAGGAAATGGGATGCTTGTTCTGCGTGGGGTTTGAAGTGACCGTGGCTATAACAGGACCTCACATCTGGGGATGGGTGACTAGAGACAGACTTTGGCTTTGCCTGCCAACAGCCTGATGTCCTCAAATTTACAGCCCCAGGAGTCCTTTGGAAACCAGCCCTCCCCCATGTGGGGTCTCTGTGGTCAGTTGGTGCTGGCACAGCCCTCCTGGGTCCACTCAGGACACAGGATCCAGGCCAGGCTAGGCACCACCTTCCATCCCCAGGGGTTTAGAGGTGGGCACATACCCAAGTCAGTCCAGTGAGGGTTTTGCTAAAACTTCCTGGAAGGAGAAATTGTCTTCCTTCAGGGGTATCTATTAATAAGTGGGTGTTCCTACACTGCTAGCACGGAGCAAGGAGTCAGGGGGAGAGGCTGCCTAAGAACAAAAGCAACGGAGAGAGAAATAAGGCAAAGGATGGGAAGACCCCAGTTGCGTATCACTTGAGCTGCTGGATACAGGCGAACCTGAAGCTATTTCCTGAAATTTTTGGATACAGATATCAATAAACTCCTTTCCTCTTGCTTCAGCCAATTTGAGTCAGGGCTCTGCCCCACACTATGTCAAGATGCCCAGCTGTTACAGCCTCAGTCTTAGTTTCCTCGTCTGTGAAAGGGAGAGAACGGCAGTCCCTGCCCTCACAGGTGGGGATGAGGACTAAATGACGCATACCACCTAAAGCACGTGGCATACAGAAAACACAAATTGTTAGCCATGGCTATGGTGATCACTCTATTAGTGGTATTGTCACTACTGCTATTTCTACACCCCTGGGATCTTTGTGATGGTGGTAAAACAAAGAACATAGCTGGGCTTTGTCCCAGGTCCTGGCACAGAGCTTCGGAAGCTCTTAGGGTTTCTGGAGTGATAGAAGCATCATTGTTATACTAATGAGATGATCTGTGGGGTCCCTCAATAGCCTCACGATGGGGGTGGGTCCCCGGAAAGACCAAATGTGTGATTAGAGGGCTGGGTCTTCTGGCCACCTGACCTCCAAAGAGAGGAGTGGGGCTGGAGATGGCGTTCAATCACGTGGTCAAGGATTCAGTCGATCACATCTCTGTAATAAAAACCCAGTAAAAACTCTGCTGGGAGGGTGATGTCCTTGCCTCCCAGAAGGTGGTGGAGCTCTGTGCCCGGGGCTCTCCCAGACCTCACCCTCCATGCATCCTTAATAGTAAAGCTGTGACTGTAGGTGTACGTAGTGCACGTGCCTGACATTAAGCTGTTCTGATCGCCAGGCATCCATTTCGAAAGACATCCATCTTGAACAAACACAACGCCAGCCTTAGGACTCAGCTACTAGCAAAACCACCAGATAAGAATCAGGCTGCTCCCACCATGAAGTTTCCTCTTGCAGAAAGTCCTGGTGACCTAGGTAACTGACCACTCGGGCGACCCCGCGTCTCCCTTCCTGCACCGTAATTCCCGCTCTCATGCTTTGAATTAGCCAATAAAAAAACCAGGAAACCCTATGTGCCCCACCCTCAGATCCTGACACAGGCAGAGCCTGAGGCTCGCTCCCCTTCTCCCTCCCTCTCTCCCTCCCTCTCTCTCACCTTCTCCCTCTCCCTCTTTCCCTCCTCCATCCTATGACCTCACTGTGTGGCCCTCAGGCGGACCATGTACCCTCCAAGACCTGTGGGTAATAAATCTTTTTCCTCAAAGTTCCCTAATGGTTTCTTGCTGAAGTGCATCCTGGGATCCTAATAAGAACCACGAGAGCCGGCCCAGCCACAAACAGGAGCCCCAGTGTGGGGTATGTCTGTGGAGCTCACTGGCCGTGATGTGTGCCAGGGCAAGCGAAATGGCACTCCTACCTGACGGTGCTGCCATCAGTAGGCTTGGGACTGACAGAACACGACAGCTTTATTTTAGTTCTGAGCTGTGAGTTCTAGCAAATCATTGAACCCAAAAGGTTTGTGGGAACCCCCAAATTTATAGGCAGGCGACCAAAGGTGTGGGTGGCCTAGGGACCCCCAAAGCATGGCTGGTGTCTGAAGTAAGGGCCGTCTTACGGAGGACCGAGCCTTTAGCCTGTGCTTTGACACACTCCAGGTGGTTAGTGTCAAACTGGAATGCAGTACACCCAGTTGGTGTCAGAGCAGCTGGGGAGGAAGCAGAATTGGGACCAAATGTTTGGGTCCCTTTGTTGGTTATACAAATATTCACTGAGCATTTATTATGTGACAGGTGACACTCTAAGCTAGGGGTCCACAAAGTACAGTCCGCGTGCCAAATCCAGTTGGCCACCTGCTTTTGTAAATAACGTTATATACGGCCACACCCACTGGTTTATGGATCACCCCTAGCTGTTCTCACGCTATGAGGGCAGAGTAGAGTCGCTGCAACAGAGACCATATGGCCTACAGAGCTGAAAATTTTTACTAGCTGGCCCTTTGCCAATGCCTGCTCTAATCTGCGGGCACACATGAGTGAAAAAAAACAATTGACTTTCTCTGTGGGAGATTATAAATGGCCAGAAGTCCTTTTCAGCTGTCACACAGAAAGTAGGGTCTGTTTCCTCATCCAGTGAACCTGGGCTTGGCTGTGTGAATGGCTTTGGCCGATGGGACATTAGCAAATGTGATGTAAGCAGAGGCTTGAAAAGTACTTGCACATTGGAGCATGTCCTTCCTGGCTACTGAGATGAGACATCACGTGGAGAGAACCCCCAGCTGCCCATTTAAGATATGAGAGGCTATCCTATACCATCTGGTCAGGACTGACCAAGCCCACGCCAGACAAATCACCAGTCAACACACAAAATCATTAGAAACCATAGATGAGTGTTAAGTCACTAAGTGCTGGGGTGGTTTGTTACACAGCTTGAGCTAACTGATACACTCGTGAAGTGGTCTAATTGGGGGAAATTAGTAAATTGACAATTGAAATATCAGCTAGTGGTAAATGCCAGGAAAAGAGTTAAAACTGAGTGATGTACCAAAGAGTAGCTGGATGGCTAATTCAGACAAGGCGGTCATACAGGGAAGGAGTCTTAGAGGAAGTGATTTGTAAGCTGACCTCGATGACAAGAACCTGGCCATGAAAATATCAAGGGGCAGAGCATTCTAGGGGGAAGGAACAGAGATGCCCTGCACCCATCACACACTTCCCATTTACCCTAAATATAGAGTTAAGGGGTGCCTGCTGCTCCCGCCAGGTATCCCAAAGTGACTGACCATAGATGGGGAGACCTTTTAACAAATCCATGTGCATTCCCAGACCTCTGTTCTGAACTATTTCCCAGGGCCAGCCCCGGTGGCTCAGGCAGTTGGAGCTCCGTGCTCCTAATGCCGTAGGTTGCCAGTTCGATTCCCACATGGGCCAGTGGGCTCTCAACCACAAGGTTGCTGGTTCCTTGACTCCTGCAAGGGATGGTGGGCTACACCCCCTGCAACTAACAACGGCAACTGGACCTGGAGCTGAACTGCGCCCTCCACAACTACGATTGAAAGGACAACAACTTGACTTGGAAAAAATCCTGGTAGCACACACTGTTCCCCAATAAAGTCCTGTTCCCCTTCTCCAATAAAAGCTAAAAAAACAAAAACTATTTCCCAGATAAGCCGCAAGAACGGAAGAAAGCATATCTGGTCCTATTTGATATCAAACCACATTAGAAAATGCAGCGGCACTAATGTCTCTCATAAAATCAAACAAAAGCTTCGAAGGCAAAATATTAATTTTTTAAAAACCTGCAAAGTATAATAGTGCCATAATGAATCATAATTAGCATCTCTCCCTTTGCCCTCTTTCACTCAGTAAAGGTTGGAGCATCCAGGAATGCTATCAATTTCCTGGGGCCACCACACCCTCAGGAGAACATCAAAGGAGGTGGCTGTACTTATTGGGTCTTAGTTATGGTGAAGGCAAAATACCATTCATTTAAAGGCAATATCTTTTAAACAAACATCTTACCAAAAGATGTTAATATCCACACTTCATTTTAAACATGAAAACAACAAAAAAAAAACAAGCCAGAAATGAATCAATAGGAGTATGGTCATTTTCCCAAACTTACTGATAAACTGGGCCCTAAAAAAGAAAAAATAGCTCTGTCTGGCATGCAAAAGTGATTTATAGTCACCTATTTTTGGTCAACGAAGCCACATGACAGTCTTTATCAAAAACGAATAAAACAAAACATATTGTACTTGCAGGTTTCACAAACACTCAACGAGAGGCTCATAAGAACTGAAATAAAGATTGTTTTCCTTCCTACCCTACCCTCCCGGGGTAATAAAATTTCCCACCAGAACACTCTCGCTTGGCTAATTCTCAAGTCTGAAGAGGAAGATTTTTTACGTAAGCAGGTCAGCTGGAGGCCCCTCGGCGTGCGTCTGTTTCTGATTTGTTTTTGTGTTGCTTTGTGGAGGTTTTTTTCAAACACAAAAACCAGGAAACAGATTTTTTAAACTTGGTTACGGCCCTGAAACACCAAAATAGCTCATCTAAGAAGCTAAAAACATGAACAAAAAGTCTGCGATGTGCATAGGCTCTGACTCACGCCAAAGACAGAAAACCCTATTTCTCACCCAAATAGTGGGAAATGGTTTCACGGCACTGTGCTTCACAATACAACAAAACCCTCAGAATAATCGAGAATCGAGTCTTCCTCCTTGAGCTCTGGGCTGATGTCAGCACACTGTCCAGCTCCAGGTCAGAAAAAACATTTTAAAAAACCTGAGCTCTATCTTGATGGTAATAGCCAGGCAGCCCCGTCAGTGGGGACAGTCCATAAATGTGAAGCCAAGGACTTCTGCCTGTGTATCTTCTATTCCCAAGGCTAAGCACAGAAAGCTTTAAAAATCATGTACAAGATGCCAAAACTACGTCCTCTCTGGCCCTTTACTGAGAACGTCTCCTGCTCCAAAGGCCAGGACCAAAACAGGAGGCAGAAATGGCATCCACGAGACCTAAACATATCACTGGTCATCACAGCTCCCTCACTCACAGCCACTGAACTCTGGTTTGTCACACAGTTTCCACAGGCAGCAGGCACCTCCATTACCAACCCCAAAGTCCTCCTCCTCTTTGCAGCGCCCCCCACCCAAACCCACACCCAGGACTCACTTGCTAGAATTCATCGTGTATCCAGAGGGACACTCAGGGATGCACTTGTTGTTATGAATGACATACTGGTGGCAGCCCTGTCTCCGAGAGTTCTTGCATTTGTTGTGCAGGTCCTGGCAGAAGCTGAAGTTCACGCAGCGCCAGTCTTGGAAGTGATAGTACGGAGGTGGGCAGGTGTCCACACACCTGCCGTCCAGATAGAAGTTGCGGCAGGCCACGCACTTGGTGGGGTCGTCGGGCTCAGAGCAGTTGCCCAGGCACTCACTGTGGCAGCAGAGGCCTTCAGCGGTGCAGCCGTGAGACTTACAGATGGTGGGGCAGACTGGAGAGAAAGAAAACAGCTGGTCAATGGCTTTGCCCAGTTCCTGTCTGCACAGACGGCAGTGCTGGATTAGGGAGCACAAGCCAAACAAAATAATAACAATAACAGCTCACTTCTGCAGCACGTGCTGCACACCAGGCACTAAACCATTAACAAAAGCATTAACTTATTTACGCCCCCAAACCAGTGGTGCGCTCGTGAATGTTTAACAACCACTTCAAAGAGGGGAACAGAGAGACTCTGACTTGTAGCATCTGCCAATTTCCATGGTGTAAATGCCTCCAACCTAGTTACTGAACATGGAGCTGGCAAGAGACACATGGTTGCACAGCATCAGATAGTATTTCCACCACACAGATACAATAGTAGCAAATAACCTCAAAAGCATAAACACAGTGGTCCCCCTCTATCCGTAGGGGACATGTTCCAAGATCCCCAGTAGATGCCTGAAACCGCAAACAGTACCAAACCTTACATATGCTATGTTTTTTCCTATACATAGGTACTTAGAATAAAGTTTAATTTATAAATGAGGCACAGTTAGAGATAAACAACAATAACCAATGATAAAATAGAACAATTATAACATAATTGCAACATACTGCAATAAAGGCGATGTGACTGTGGTCTCTCTCTTGCTCTCAAAATATCGTATGGTACTGAACTCACCTTTTCATTTAAGGGAAGCATTTTCCGGCTTCTCTTGGGCATATCCGAGTTGCCAGCATCACTATCCTTGTGCTTTGGGACCATTTTTAAGTAAAATAAGGGTGACTTGAACACAAGCACTGTGATACCCCAATAGTCGATCGGATAACCGAGACGACTACTGAGTGACTAACGGGCAAGGAGCGTGTACGCATGGAGACGCTGGACAGAGGGGTGATTGATGTCCCAGGTAGGATAGAGGAGCAGAATGGCACAAGATTTCCTTGTGCTGCCCAGAATGGTGCACAATTTAAAACTTATGAATTGTTTAATTCTGGGATTTTCCATCAAGTATTTTTTGGACCACGAGTAACTAAAACCTCAGAGCGAAGCCATGGATAAGGGGGGACTAACAGAAAAAAGGAGTGAGATCATTAGGGGACAGTGAGTTTTGAGTATTTATCACCTTTGTTTTTAACATAATTTAATTGTAAGTCTATATCATTTAAATTTTAGTAACAGCTTGTTTAACAACTGATTCACAAATTTCCTGAAAATTAAACAACCGGCTCTAGCAAGCCAGTTCCAGGATGCAGCAGCAGTACTGGCATAAACAGGCATATCAGTGTCTCCATTTTCTGCATTTTACAAATGGGGAAACCAAGGCACAAGAAGGTTAAGAAAACTGCCCGAAGGTCATTTATTGTTTCAACAGACATTTGCTTGCGCTGATCTAGACAGTGCAGCCTCTGTGGGGGCGAGGTGGCCGTGTGCTGGAGGTAAGGGGGAGGCGACATTCCTGCTACAACCTGAAGGAAATAATGAATGGGAAGGAAGGAGGAAACTCCGGCTGGGGGTCAGATGCTGCACACAGATTTTGTGGCTGCAGGGAGCTTTCTTGTTCGATGCAGCTGAGCTTGTCCACTAAAGCCTGGGACCTGCCATGGCCTCCTCCAGCAGCTCGTCAACATCCCCTTTCTCCCGATGTCTGGCTACTTGTGGCTTCCTAATTACCCCTTGATTGTGGTCCCTCAGCATCTAGCCTGGGCCTCCCTTCCCAGACTGCTGTGGACAGATAGCTTCCCTGGGGCTGGACAGACCACGGCCACAGCAGAGGCTGTCCTTGGAGGGCTTTTTTCGCTCACTCCCTGCAAGGCTTGAAACACGATTTGGAAACTGGAGAGTATTACTACAAATCCTCAGGGTTTTTGATGACTACAGCGAACGTCACGGCCTGAGTGGACCCCACTGACCAGACCCAGGGAACAGAAGTGTCCCCTGAAGCCACATTCACATATGAGCAGCACTGTCTCATGGAACTTTCTGAGATGACAGAAATGTTCTCAATCTGCACACTGTCTAATACGGTCGCCACTTCTCCCTTGTGGCTGGTAACTGGTTGGTGTGACGAGTAACCGCATTTTTTTTTTCAATTGTGGCAAAATACACAGAGCATAAAATTTGCCATCTTCTAAGTGCACAGCTCAGTGGCATTAAGCACATTCACATTGTTGTGCAACCATCCCCACCATCCATCTTCTGAACTTCACCTTCCCAAACTGACACTCTGTCCCTATTAAACACTCACTCCCCTCCCCTCCCCCAGCCCCTGGCACCACCATCTACTTCCTGTCTCTATGAATCTGACTCCTCTGGGGACCTCATGTGAGTGGAATCATATAGTATCTGTCTTTTTGTGTCTGGCTTTATTCACTGAGCATCATGTCCTCCAGGTCCATCCACATTGTAGCAGGGTCAGGATGTCCTTCCTTTTTAAGGCTGAATGATCTTCCACTATATGGATGGACCACATTGTGTTAATCCATTCATCTGCCCATAGAACTTGGGTTGCTCCCACCTTCTAGCTGTTGTGAACAATTCTGTTATGATCGAGGGTCTCTTCGAGACTCTGCTTTCAGTTCTTTTATGTATATACCCAGAAGCAGAACTGCTGACTCACAGGGTAATTCAATCTTTCATTTTTTAAGGAATCACCATATTGCTTTCCAAAGTGGCTGTACCATTTCACATTTTGGCCCGGAGTACACAAGGATTCCAATTTCTACTGAGGAGCAAAACTTCTAATTGTATTGCAATTTTAATTTTTAGAGCCACAGGTGACTACTGGCTTTTGTATTGGACAGCGGAGGCTTAGAGAATAAAAATAAACTCCTTGCCAAGGCCAGCAGGTCTATGTGGACGAGTGCCTGTCGGCCTCTTCGAGTCCTGTCCGCCCCATGCGGCAGCCACCGCTCACATACCCAGGCTCAGTCCTACCTCAGGACCTTTGCATGTGCTGGCGGGAACACCCTATCCCTTATCTTCTCATGACTGGCTCCTTCTCGTCCTTCAGGTCTCAATAGCTTAGAAAGACCTTCCCTGACCTCCCTATTGCAAGTCACTCCTTCCTTCTCAAGACATGTTCCAGCACATTATCTTGTTATGTTTTCCTCATAGCACTTGTCACTCTCAAAAATCATCTTGGGTGCTTGTTGATTGTCTGTCTAGAGGGGAGCTTAGGGGGCAGGGGAGTGTCTGTACCATTCACTACACTGACCCTACGACAGTCACTCCTTGCACCCAACAGGAGCTCAGGAGACACATGTCCAATTAGACAGAGAGGAAGCAAAAGGAGGGGCTGTGGAGCAGTCCAAAGTCCCTAATTTTTAGCCAATGACTCAAGAATTCCTGCAAGTACTCCCAGTTGTAAGAGCTCCACAAACACCCTGAAAACCACATGCAAAATTTGGAGCATCTACACATTGGTGCATATGCTGATATTTCTCCATGGATCCACAAAGAATTAAGAAGCTGTAACAGGCGCAGGATGGAGGTTAACCCACCAACGTCTGTGTAGATTTTTTAGGGTTCACATACCACCCATTAGCTCCTTACTTAATTCTAACAAAGACCCTGGCAGGGAGAGAGATGAGAAATATTATGCCCACTTCACAGAGGCAAGAAAACTGGCTCAGTTGAGACACAGCAGGGTCCAAATTGAAACCCCTGACCTTTTGGCTCTGAATCTGATATTCCTGGGTCTTTAGAATGGCGTGGCCATCCCCAAGGTGCCCTCAGTCCAGAGAGAGGAGTGATGTGCATTCAGCTTTAGAGACATTGTACCCGCTGCCCCACAGAAACACCATAAAGGCTTCTTTGAAGAACGAACCACAGTCTCAGTTTTCTTGTGTGTAAAATGGGGGCGATAACAACAGTCCCTTCACTCCTTCTTGTAACTAAACGAGATGATGTGGGTAAAACACTAGATTCTTCGATAGACACATCATAGGTGTGCTATCAGTTACCTATTGTGGGTATTATTTCTGTCGTCATCATTCTTAATGATCTGTCTACAGAGACACAAGGGCTCAAAGTTGATGGCTGGAAGCAATATATATAAGGCAGACAACAGTGATCTAGGACCCACATAGACCCACCCTCTGAGAGACCCCCACACACACATGAGAGCAGGAAGCGGCCTATTTCCTGGGCTGGGGCTGCGTCTGAGGGTCAGTCCGTAAGTTCAGAAGAGGCATCAGCAAAGACTTAACAAAAACTTCCCAAACACATAAGCCTTCAGGTCTGGACAATGCTAAGAAAAATTGAGGCAACACCAGCAAACAGGCAAGAGGCTGACCACAAGGCTTTTATATTTCATGCTGGAGCCCCCTCTACAATGCCCACCTGAGAATTATTTTATTCTACAGCACAGAAGCTGGCAAACTTTTTTCTGCAGAGAGTCACAAAGCAAATATTGGGGCCACAGGTCTGTCGCAATTAGTCCAATCTGCAACTGTAGTATAAATGCAGCCCCAGGACCACTCCGTCCAATAAAACTTTATTTACCAAAGCAGTTGCCAACCCCTTACCCAGTGAGATGCTACCTGTGGTTGATTTACTGTTTCTATTAGGGCCTAGACTCCAGGAAGCCAGATGTCAACTTACAGATGGGTATGCTGTAAATCATTTGTATCCAATTGAAGAGATAACCTCCCCCAAATGTCAGTTTTATTGCCCCATAGGACATTAAGCAGCCCTGTATCTAACTTTGCGATCCTATTTCAGTAATTATAAATGCTTTGGCTTTACCATCCCGCTGGCCCCTTGCTAAAGGTTAAAAAAAAAAAAAAAAAATGTGTTGGCAGGTGTTCTTTCCCGCTTTTTTTTTTTTCCGCCTAAGAGTTCTGTTTTTAACTTTTGAAGAAAGTTAAACATTGATAACGATAAACTAACTCTGGGTGTCTCCCCCACTTTGTTTCCAAGTACTTTATCTTATTTAATAGAAATGCCACTCGCTCAGTGTGGCCTCCCCTCGCCGGCACCCTCACGCTGAATTATGAAAACCAAGCGTTGTGCAAGACGAAAAAGCCGCCAGGATGGAGGACGGGGCTGCCTTTCCTCTCCCTGTGCCTGCAGCCCTGCATCCTGTCCCAGCAGCCCAGTCCCAGGGGGCCGCCATCCCCGCACTGTTTCTGCCAGAGAAGATGGCAGCCTTTTCAAGAAAATGCCAAGCAATCAGGGAGCTGTCAAGCTTCCAAGGACAGGCGCACACTGTATTGGGGGAAGATGTACCTGGACTTCTTCGGGGAGGGCAAGCAGCCGTCTTTCCCTCCAAATCCACAGGTTTCTTGTCCATGCAGCCATCCTGCCACCCCCAAGCTGCCTTGGGCTGCTGGCCCCAATTCCTTCCCAATTTTCCTTAACATTTCCAAAAGCCCCTGGCCTCCACTTCCACCAGCAGAAGCAGCCACTGCCTTCCTGACACTTTCACCTCAAGTGGCTTTTTCACTACACTTTGCTGAGAAGATTGAAAACTGAATTCTAAAAAACTGGTGGAAGGGGGTCAGAATCCTCTGGGGACCCTCTAAAGTAAGTGCTTCCCACCCTACAATGCTGGCCCTCAAGAGAGATTTACAGAAATGCCAACTCATTTAAGAGAGGGGCTTCAAAGCAAAGGAAGCAAGTGCAATTTGACCCAATATTTCTACTTCTAGGAATTAACCCAGTGCCCATGGCCACCTGAACGGGGATATTCTTCACCCTACAAGACATTAATCAGTTGCGTTTATAACAGCAAAAGACTAAAAACAATCTAAAGGTCCATAGCAGGGAATGTGTAGATAAATTACTGTAGATCAAGGAGGTAGAATAGCACGCAGCTGCAAAAAAGGAGGCAGCTCTGCATCCAACGCAGCATGAAGTGAAAAAGCGAGTGCAGAGGAGTATCTAAAGCACTCATTTGTGGAAAAAGGAAAGACACACACAGTGGGACTGCAAAATGGAACAGCTAATTTGAGAAATAGTTTGGTATTTCTTATAACATTAAGCATATACTTCCTATCCTGACCACACAAACTAGGGGTTTACCCAGGTGAAATGAAAAAATATATGTTCACACAAAGACCTAGATTTACAGGGGCTACACGCATAATCACCCCGAACTCGAAACAACCCAAGTGTCCCTCAGTGGGGAATGGACAAACACTGTGTCTCCATATCATGAGCACCATTGAGCAATCAAAAAAGAACAAAGTGCTGATACCCACACAACAACATGGATGAATTTCAAATGCATTATACTGAGTGTAAGAAGACGGTCTCAAAAGCTACACGCTGTAGGGTTCCATTTATATGAAATCCTGGGAAAGGCAAAACTATAGGGCCAGTGGGCACATCAGTGCCATGAGGGGCTGGACTGGGTAGGCTCTGACTGCAAGGGGGCCCTGGGAGACTTGGGGGGATGATAGAACCACCACATCTTGACTATGGTGGTGGTTGCATGACTGTATATATGTGTCAAAACTCACAGAACTTGACACCAAAAAGGGTGAAATCTGTTGTATGTAAATTGTATCTCAAAAAGGAGGGAAAAGAAGACAAATGGGATATATGACCCTCTGTAAGGACCAGAAGGCACGTGCCCAATGACTGCCTGTGGGAAGCACAATTTGATTTTTGATTTTTTATGATGTACCTGTACTACCCTTTTAACACTGACATATATTTGAAAAAACATTTTCTAAAAGACTCTGCTAGACAATAAATGTTATTGGTCAAGTATATAATTCTCACCTCGAATGTTCCAGTAGTTACTGTGTAAAAACAGTTGACAGACACCAATGAGAGCTTTTACACGGGTTCTCCTAAGATTTTTGCCTTATTACAAAATCAACAGTCAACTCAACCACAACAGTCAAGTCAAGTCACAATCTAGTGTGATCCTAGATTGGAACCTGGACCAGGAAAGCATATTATTGATGATGGACAACAATGGCACAATGGATGAGATTTATAGAAGAGACTGTGGATTAAAATATTGTGTCAGTGTTAATTTCCTGATTTTGGTCACTATACCATAGCTGTATAGGAGAATTTTCCTGCTCTCTAGAAAATACCCACTGAAGTATTAAGGGCTAAGAGGCACTGACTTGCAACTCTCAAACGGTTCAGAAAAAAACGTATGTATATAATGCGTGTGCACAAATACACCAGACAATAAAACAAATAGGGTAATATGTAACCAATTGATGAATCTAGGTACAACTCTTAAAATTTTCCTGTAAACCTGAAAACCACAATGAAAACCATATCAAAATTAAAAGTTACCAATTTATCCAAAGCAAGGTTAAAAGCCGGAATAGCAGGGGAGACAAACTCAGCACCACGTTGTAAATGACATACCTACAAAACTACGGCTCCTTTTTTTTCTTTGCCTTTTTAAAGTTCAAATCAGTTTGGTTTTTCCTAAGCTATGTAGTTGAAACAAAACAAAACAAAACACTATTAAATGTTCCCATAGCACGACATATGTTAATAACATTTTGTTACATACTTTTCCAAAGCCTGTAGTTAAAAAAAAAAAAAGAAAGAAAACCACTCAAGATTTATTATTCCAAAAATTACTGCTTTCCAGAAATTTCCAAACGGAACACTTGCGTCATAGGCCTGCAGACACATTCACCACAGTGCCCCAGGGCTTACCCTGAAAGTGTGAATTTTATAAACTCCTCAAAGTAATTTACTTTGTTTCCATTCAAAGATTTTTCTCTCTCACGGCAGCCCCGGACCCTGACAGCTGAGGTTCGAGTCCCCGGAGCCCCGGGAAGCTCGCAGCAAGTTGCAGAGAAATTCCTCCATTGGAATCTAGTAAATGATTTCAAGGGGTGGGGGGCGGCGGGGGTGAACTTTTGACAGCTGAGTGGTCAACTGACGCCCTTTTAAGTCTGCGATCCCCGAGAGGCAGCGACCGCAGAAGCGCGTGTCCTTGAAGCCCGGATGCTCCCCCTTTCCTTCCCTAACAAAGACTCCTCCACGCGCGAATGGAATCGCTTTCCAGATGCATTTGGAATTGAGTTGCAGAGCTCGCTAAAGAAATACGGGCGCGCAAGCCAGGAAGGGGGCGGAGTCCCGGGGGAGGGCGGGAGGGGCCTCACCACTAAGGCAGCCTCAGGATTGGTCAATTCTAGGCAACTCTGTGTGCATTCACGGGTGGGATTGGGGGGGCCGGTCGGACAAGGCCCCGCCCCCTCGAGCCAACCGTGTGGGCGCCACACAAAGCCGACGGAACACTCCGCTCCATAATCCAGGCCGGGTGGTAGCGGCGGCCGCAGCGCCGCCCTCGCGCTCAGCCAATGGGCGGGCGTTCTGCCGGGGAGTTGGCCCCGCCCCGGGCGCGCGGGCCTCCCTTAGCCCAACTGGCGCTGGGCTGTGACCGCCGCTGGGCAGTCCGCGCCGGGCACCGAGAGGGCTTCTGGAGGGTGCAGACCCTACGGGGCGTACCCGCAAAGGATGGAATTTTGGAAAAAGTTAAACAAAAGGAAAAACCCAGTGTGCGGGCCGCCCTATGCAGCCATCGGGCGTCTTGGGCCACGCACGGGGAGCTGGGCGTGTGCCCGGGAGGAGATTGGGTCACCGCCTGGCAGCGCCCAAGACGGCCGAGGGGTGCCCTGGCCCGAGGCCTCACTTGGGAGGGACCCATAGAGAGGCAGCGGCTCGCCAGGGTCACAGAGCAAGATCACCCAAATTAGGGGGGGGGGTCCTCCTGGGGCAGTGCACCCTTCCCCCAATGTTTCCACCCACCGCTCGCCCAAAACACCAAGGGCAATACTCACGAATTATATTCTTAAGAAAACGTACAGGCTACTTTTCTGGGGTGCCCTCTGGCCAGTGTTTCCGGTGCATCTGAAGACGTCAAACCTGTGTGCTGCGTGTGTATTTGCAATTCCAGTAAACTAAGGCAGGGAATGGGCATTATCTTTAACCCCCACCCTCACCCCCCATGAATACACTTCAAAATATGATTCCATTTGCAGAATACAACAGTCAACCCATATCGATTAATAAGCTCTTATTAATTCTATTATTCAAACAACCATCTTCAATATATGGGGAAACTGAGGCACAGGAGGGCTGTTTTGCTAATGCCAGCTCAGCTAGCAAGCATCACGGCCAAAATTCCAACGTAGATCTCCTTGGAGACTGGGGCTGGGTATGGCATCATGCAGTTAAGACCAAGTTTAATTCACCTGTTCTCCATCCCAGCCCACCTAGATCTGGCCCTTTCTAGGCACTGGGATGCAGAAATAGATACACTGCTCTGCTTTCCCAGGAGGCACAAAAAAGACAGGTAAGCCCCATGAAGGGGAGGGCCTTGTCTGTCTTATTACTGCATCCCAAAGCCAGGCACACAACAAGTGCACAATGAAGTTCATAGAAAAAAATAATAATAAAGGAGGGGGGGAGACTACAGGTGACTGGCTTTATCCCAGCAAGAGAGGGACAGTGCATGCAAATGCATGAATCACCAGGGCTGCCTTCAGGGGACTCTAAACCATTCAGAGTTGATGAAGAGCAAAGTACAGGGGAAGAGGTGTGGGAGACCAGGCCAGAAAGGAAGGTTAGGGAGCAGAGGGCACTGTAGGAGGAGCCCACCAGAAAAGACACCACCAGATCCACACTTGGGGTCAATTTTCTGGCTCTCTGATGGAAGGCTGAGGAAGGCAAGGGCACAAAGAACAAGGGGGAAGAGGCGGGCTTCTGAAGCCATCAGGAAGATGGAGTCATCAGGACTTACCGCCTGGACAACTCACAAGCGTCCACCTTGGACAGGTAGAACCACAGACAGGGAAGCTAAGAGCTCAGACTTGGAGGAGCTGGGTATGAGCTGTGGAGTCCAAGGCATCAGGGCTTCTTCTGCACACAATTGGCAGTGGTGGCTCCTACTCTTGCAAACCACTCCTGCTAAGGCACATGGGTCCCTATTTGTTGGTTGTGGACATTTTTAAAGTTTTCTCTCATTTGTATACATAATACATACACATTTTAGGCAATTAACTATAGCAATAACTTTTTTAAAAGTTGTTGAGTTAGCCTACTAAGTTTTTCTGCTGGAGCCAATTTAAATTTTATGGCCTATTTAAAAATTAACAATGGCATGAGAGCACAACTTATGAGATGAAGGCATAGCTGTTCTCAGAGGCAAATTCAGAGCCTTAATTTCTTGCAAAAGTAAACAATTAATCTAAACAACACAAGCAGTTAAGCCAGTAAAAATGAAGTTAGTATGATACTATTTTCAAATGATTTATTACCAAAGCTGTCTTTATCTTTTTTAAATGGATTTTAAGTTACAACTCCATTTTCATTCTTAATTTTATATACAATATTTGCTCTCCCCCTACCTTTTTCTTAGTTATACTATATAGACTCTTCCTGCCAACACAGCACTTCAAATAAATTTTCTGCATTGACAGAAAGGTTCTTTATCTGTGCTGTCCAATTCAGTAGTCACTTAGCCACATGTAGCCGCCGAGGGCTGGAAATATAGGTAATGTGACTAAGAAACTGAATTAATTTTTCCATGGCTAGTGCCTACCTTCTTGGGCATTGTAGCTGGAAAAGATCCAGATCTTGAATTTGTCAGTTCTATTTGTTTTCTAGTCAGTGAGTCCTGCTAATTTGTTATTTCCTTCTTCCTGTGTAGATTTGTTTCATTATTCATTGTCTCATTTTTGTGATTTCTCTATATAATCCTTTAAGGTTCTGTGTTTGTCTGGAATCCACATCTCTACTGTCTTCTAAAGAGTCTACATTTGAAGTTTTGAGATCCTCCTTGACCAAAGTTAAGAGTTAAGTTTCATTTCTAATTATCATATGGTAGGAGTTTGTCTTGCATGCTTGTTTGGTTAAGCTTTTAAAAATTAATTTCCAGTTACGTTTACTGGCAGCCACAGACTAGGGCCAGTGCAATGTCTGCTTTTTGAACTGTACTGCATTGGGTGTTTTGTTTGGTTTGGTTTTGGGGGGCCCGGGGGTGGGGATTTAACAGATGATTAGTTTTTCTAAATATTCCAAGAGTACTTTAAAATGTGTATTGTTTTCAGAGTACAAAGTTCCACCCATATCTGTTACCACGATCTTATTAACCATGTTATTCAAACTCCTTGTTGCCTAATTGAGGTTTATCTACCTGATCAAAGCTGTTTGAGTCTCTCCCCCCTCCCCCAGGTTTCTCAATTCTCCTTGTCTATCCAACAATTTGCTCTCTAAAGTTTGGTTCAGTGCTAGTTGACCACCATTAAGGATTGTCCCTTCACAGAAGGCAAAATCATTTTCTCCTTATTTGCATATTTTTCTGTGTTCATGTTTACCTACAGGTTTAAGTTTTCTGTGTCATTTTTGGAATTAGATATAACCATTTCCTAGTGATGGTGGTGGGGAGAGGGAGGAAGGGAGGGAGAGAAAGAAGGGGGAGGGAGGGAGTAAAGAAGAGAAAGAGGGGAGACAGAGAAGAGAGAGGGAGAGGGAGAGGGAGAGGGAGAGAGAGAGAGAGAGAGAGAGAGAGAGAGAGAGAGAGAGAGAGAGAGAGAGAGAGAATGAACCATAGCCTCCATGGGAACAGGGAAGTAGGAGTAGGGAATGTCAGAAATCTGTTGCTGTGTAAGGTCTGAATTGCAAGGAGGGTTTCCCTGGGGACAATCTCAACTATAAAAAAAGGTCCACCTATATGACCGATGGCTTTTCAACAGCAAGTACCTAGTGGTCTTGAATGTGTACACATCGACACAAGTGTTTCCCAGGAACTGCTACACCCACAAGCTAGCCGAGTTGAGGCACAGTGATGGGGATGGAGAAAGTTCCCTCACCTCCTAAAGAACAAGAGGAAATAGCAGAATGGACCAAATTTCTGCAGGGACACCATGAAATAGAACCCCACGTCAGAATGAAAATATACCTATTTCAAATTCCACTGTGACCAAAGGGAGACAACTTTCAGCTCATTTCCTTATCGAGTTGGTTCTGAAAGCCAGTCTGGCTGCTTTATTTTTCCATCTAGAAGAGACGAGAAACTCCGTGTGTCATCTGCATGCCAGGAGCCCTGTGGCTATTCTTGGGACACTCCCAGGTGTATACCTCAGACACTATTCCATTAGGAAAAGATGGAGTTCTCTGATTTGGGGGAATCCCATTTCCTGCCCACGTTTATTTCAACTAGAGAAAAGAATACATTTGCCCCTTGGCCACTGGCTCTCCCTCCACCTCCCCAAGCAAACAGCTGGTATACCTGGAACTTCCTGGCTCCACCCATATTGACGCTGCCCGGCCCCTGCATACACTTGGGGAAAATACATAAAGGAGAATAAAGCTGTGCAAATGCTTCCCCATCAGACGGGGTGCTACGTATCATCTTAAAAGATGGGTAGCATTTCAGTACCCACCCTAAGTCAGCTGATGGGGAGAAAGCTCATTGGTGCAAAGCCGTTTACATACATCGGAGGACCACAGAGGAAGTGTTCCCCACCAGGGTTGACAGTGCCCACACCCTCGCTCCCCGGCCAGTTTTAATTCCAGGCAGATTGTTTTCTGCACCATGGAGATGCCCTAGAAACCCCTTCAACCTTTCCAGACACGCTTCCTGACTACAGACTCTTCGTTTCTTAATTTAAAAGTTTACTAGGCAACAAAATACATCCTGTCGCCAGTCCCATCACCATCTTCCTTCCAGGGCCCTCACGGAATGGCAGGCACCATCCGAACCTCAGGACACAGCTGATGAAAAGCACGGACAGTTCCACTGCCTGCTGGGGAGACAGACAGAAATCCACGGCACCATCACAAGAACATTTAGTTACAAATCAAGAACATTTAGTACAAATCCGGTTGATACTCCAAGCAAGTTCACAGGAATTGTGACACGCCTGAGCTGTTAGTTTCCTCAGAAGGTGATTCTGTAAAAGCTAAAGTGTTTCTTGCATTGAACAGCCAGAGAGCCAAATGCCATCATCTGCCTGAACCCTCTGCCTGTCTTAGTCTCTCAGCCCCTCTCTCCATCTTTGCCATGCAATCCAGCTAGGACACGTAGGGACAATTGGCCACGGATCCCAGTCCCTCAGCCACCAGGACTGAGATGGAGATAGCCTGAAAGGCTTGGAGAAATTCCGCATTGTGCAAATGTTTTCTTGAGGCTCTCCCATCAAACCTGGGATCCACAGCTTCAAATCACCAGAGTGTGGAACACAAAGAATTATGGAGTCAGGCAGACCTGGGTTTCGAGTAGATGCGTGCACTTCCTGGTCACATGATCTGTTTTCTGTGCCTCAGTTTCCCCATGTGTTCATGGGGACAGGAAGAATATCTCGGACTCTCTCAAGAATCAGATGGGATCATGCCCGAAATGTGCTCAGCACAGCATCCAGCCCCTGGCAGAGCCCAAGAAAGGATTTTCAAAGGTGTCAGCACCACCAGCAATTTCAGGCACCTCATCTCAGTTGTAGACTCCACGAAACAGCAATAACCACCTCCTACATCCCCCAGGGGGCAGGGATGGATTAAATGATCAAATTTAAAGCATGCTCCAAGAAACTTTCGTTTCCTTCCCCTTGAGGCTTTCTTGGGGAAACTATTTATCCCGACTTTTGCATGTCCCTCCTCAAATCTGCCATGCTGGGGGAGAGGGCAATTGAGAGTTGGTTATCGCCGGTGACCCTGGACTCATGGCTGGTCCTGGATATCCAGCGCATTGCTATGCTCCATTCAATTCAACAAACACAGATAGATACCTGCTCTGTGCCAGGCAGCCCCAGGCCACCACAGGAGGCAGATGCAACTGGGGCTGTGCCTGCCCTCCAGGAGCCCCCAGTCCAGCACAGAAAGGTCCCAGCCAGACACCTGCATGTCTGAATCCACAATCTCTCCATGCTCCTGTCAACCCCACGCTCATCTCTTCCCCCAAAGGAAAGAGCCTAAAAGAATTGCCCAGGGCTCTAAATAAAATATGCAGTGTGCTCTTTCTTAAGGCCAACTACTTCATAAAATAACCACACTTCCCCACGACACCTAAATGGCCTTTGAAACCACTTGGAAGTTTCTAGAAGAGCCGACCCACAGGAGTAGAACACTGGAGACTGAAAGGGAAAACACAAGATGCCCAATTTTCCTCTCAGAAATCAAGATTTAATAACCTCCTAAGGAAACCATAATTGGAGGCCTGTTGGGCACATTCCTCCCCAGGCCTGTGATTACGGAGCGCTGGGAAACGTTGGACCTTGAGCGACTCTGGGCTGAAACTAAAATGAGTGTGACCCAAAGAAGGAGGTGTAGCTACGTCCCTGCATGCAAACACAAACACAGGGAGAAAGCTGGGTAGGGTACAGAGAGGCTAGAAAGAAAGACGTCTTCATGCACAGAAATAAAGCGACAATCTCAGCTAACCCACAGTCCACCGTCTTGCATCTCCCACCCTGGCTAAGGAAAGGAGGGTTGAAGGAGCGTGGCTGTGGATGTGAAAAGAGACTCATGATTAAGACCTGCCTTTCTCCATTCCTACCCTTGTACCCCCAGAAAACTACAGGTTTGGTTCAAAACTTCTGTTCTTGGAACTGGTGTACGGCAAAGACCACGAGCCCTCTGAGATGTCACTGACCCTGTGGCACGTCCCCCTTTGTGGCCACCAGGAGGAACTCTGAGGTCAGCCTACCCAGGTAGGTTCCTAATCCAGGCTCCCACCTCACGGTGAGCTCCCCACTTTGAGAACTGAAGATCAAAGGTATGTCTTGGTTCTCAAATAGATATCCCCGTGAATTTCCTTCCTGTGTGTTTCCTTGGCAATTCTCATTCCCAGCTGCCCATTATTTACAAAGAGTTCCACAGGATACAAAGATAAAATTTAATACACTTTTCCTTAGCAACCAAAAAATAAATAAATAAAACAACAATAACAAAAAACCCTTGGAAAATTAAACAGCAAGTACCCAAATAGAAACTTTGCATTATAAAAATGGGGTCTGACACACACACGCCAGCGTCATAGCCTTGACCAGCTTCAGAGAACAATTCTCACAAATGTGAGAAAACAACAGCTGGAACCATGGAAACAGGGCTGGGTGAACTAATCGTTGAGATAAGAACGGGCCCACTGGTGCTGCTGCCAGCGACCCCAACCCCTCCAAGAGAGGCAGAGGGGGCAGCTGCTAAGCTGAGGGAGGGTGCTCTAGTGAGGGATGGGAGGCAGTGCTGTCCTGACACCCCACTTGGTAATATGCTATGTAGGGCAAGGTGTGCCACTGGTTAGAAACTAAGGCCAGAGAATAAGATCCAAGATGAAATGTGCCACTCCCTTACTCTGGGCAGGTATCTTAGATTTTCCGAGCCTCAGTTTCCCCTGTTGTAAAATGGAAGATCATTAGGCCACCTACTTTGTAGAACTGCTGTGAGGTTCATTCTGTGCCTCAGTCACGGCACAAAATAACCAGGCAATAAAACCCTGTTCCTCAAAACTCACCAGGTCCCCCAGAGCCTTTGCACATACAGTTCTGGGCACCTAGAATTCACTCTGCCCCCCAGCGCCTCCCATAGTGGCTTCCCTTCATTCTTCTGATCGCAGTTCTCATGACAGCCTCAGAGGGGATCCCCCAGCCTCTCTATGTAAAGGACCCCCCTCCACCCCATCCTATCTTGTCACACTGACTTATTTCCTACCTAGGACTTATCCCCACCTAAAATGATCCTGTCCATCTGTCTATTGTGTTGTTCATTGAGTGCTAGGCCCACTGGAGGCTGAGCTTCAGGAGACCAGGCCCCTTGTGATTTTTATTCACCAAGAGACCCCAGAGCCCAGCACAGAGCAAGAGCTGTACAAACAGTAGCTACTGCTCTTAATAATGTCCCCATGCGGGCTAAGCTTTCCGCCAGCGCACAGTGAGGGGACCGGTCACAGAGCCTGGAGGTAGCAAAACTGAAGACTTATAGGTGATGAGCTGGGTCCCAGGGCAATGCCAGATCTCAACTCCCTGTTACTAACTGGGAGATAAGTACAGCCCATTCTGCTACCTAAGCATTCCTAAGAATCACCGTATTTATGGGGAGTGCTGGTTAGGCCACAGCACTCAAACATGTCATCAGTGACACATAATAAAATAAAATGGGAATCTAATAAAAAAGAATAACACTGTTTTACACATGCTCAATTGTTAAGAAATACACAACTACAAAATATGAGACACCTGACCTTGAAAAGGCCCTGAAGTTTGCTTGCGTGGAAGTGGGTGTCGGAGGGTTGTAGCTGTGAGTGATTGTGAAGACGGAGAGGGAGTGTTGCCTAAAAATGCAGTGGAAAGTCGGGACCCCAGATGCTGAGGTTAGCGCTCATGGCCCATGAGGGAGTCTGAGGGAGGGGACACATTTCAGATGCCTGCATGGGTTTTGCCTACACGAGTTGGTTCAGCTGGGGGCAGCTTCCTGAGTTCAGTTCACCCACTGTTTCTCGGAGACAAGATCACACAGAAGCAAAGGTGAAACCTGCAACATGCTCAGATTGTTCCCTCATGCCGCCATCGTGTTGGACAAATTCAAATCTTCAAATCCAGCTTTAAAGCAAGGCTGACGGTACAACCTCGGAAACAGGTCAGAGCAGGTAGGATGGGAGCGTTAAGAGTCATGACGCACACCTGGAGCTTGGACACATAACCCACCTGAGGACCACGTGGGTCTCAGCACGAGCGGGGATGTCACCTTAAAAATTAAGGCTTAATTCCTCCATGCACGCCTTGCAGAAAGCAAAGCACGTGCAACTCACACTTCACCCCCACAGCCTGCATCAGCCAGACATTTATTTGAAATCTCCAGCTTCTACTCTTCCATGTATGCAAATGTTAAGATGGACTCTGTAAAGTCATGCGTTTGACTCCATAAAAGATCCCCGTGGGCTTGACGATAACAATGCATGAATAACTTACAGGTTCGAATACAAGATGTCCTACAACGCCCCCCAGCTTTAAATTCCACTTCATCCTCCCGACTTCAGGTAAATAGCAAAATCTAGGATACTCTCAGCACTGAGGGAGAGCACCCCCCAAATGAATATTCTGTGTATGTCAAGCATGAGGACAGTCAACTGCTTCACCGTTTATAGTAACGGCTAGAGATGGCCATGGACTGCGGACTGGAGAGATACGTTACAAATGAACGTGTCCACAAGAGAAAAAAATCCAGACAACTTCCAAGAAATGTTTTTAAAGGAGAAAGCCAAGGTGCAGAGTAGCAAGGAAAGTATTTGTGCAAAATGAGGGCAGGCAGGTGTATGCAGCATCCACACACGTGTACACTCAGAATTCTCTCTGAGTGAACAAGACACTCAGGGGCAGTTGCCTTGGGGAGAGGGCATGGAAAGGCCTTACTTTTCCTTGTGGACCTCTTTAAAATGGTTTTGACCATTGCATGTATAATACCATTTAAAACATAGGTTGAGTGGATAAACAAAACGGGACAGATAGATGGATGGATAGATAGACAAACAGATTAGAGATAGAGATATATATAGAGAGAGATGGATACACACACACACACACACAATGGAAGATTACTCAGCCTTAAAGAGGAAGGAAAGTCTGACACCTGCTACAATGTGGATGAACCTGGAGGACATGATGCTCAGTGAGATAAGCCAGACACAGAAGGACAAACACTGTGTGATTCCCCTTATGTGAGGTCCCCAGACAAGTCAGATTCATAGAGACAGAGAGAATGGTGGGGCCAGGGGCTGGGGGAGGGGGAGGAGTGAGTGTTTAATGGG